>NC_060060.1:52913622-53246596 GCF_020283565.1 Trifolium pratense
TCAATAACCCCCACATAATGCTATTTTATTTGGTACAAATCACCATGTATATTTGAATTTGAGTTATTTCCTTTTTAATTTATTTTTAATTTTTAATAGGTGCATTAAATACGATTTATAAATAATTGAGAAATGATTGAATTTCCAAATTAGCCAAAGGTCAAGTAAAATGTAGGAAATAAATGTTGATTTGGGAAATAATAATTACAATAGATTAAGAGGATAAGATCAAAATCAACCAAAATTATGAACATCTTCTCAAATCAACATTTATTTCCTATATTTTACTTGACCATAAAATTTAACAACTCAGTCCCTGTTAATTTTATACTACCATTTCTCAAAATTTAACATTTTCCAACATTTTACTTGACCATAATAACTGAGTTGTTAATTTTATGGATATGTGTCCCTGTGAAACTCAGTCCGATATAATTCATGGTTTGAATTTAAGGAATAAAATAATTGAAATACTCTAATACCCTGTGTGATTGAATTTTAAGGAACAAATCCATACTTTTCCCTAATTGACGGCAAAATCCTATTTTTTTTCTCGTTGAAATAAATTAGAGAGCTTTTTTTTTATAGAATTAATGAATAAGAGAATTACTCTTGCCTCTACGTGTCCTCAATATATTATTAAAATGTACTCAAAATAGTGAATATTATCTTTAGGTTCAGTTCATATTAGGATTTTCCTCAATATATTATCTTTCGCTTAAAAATAGCGAATACTTATGTAGAACTAATGATCTAGCGAACTTCTTAATAGATAGCATAATAAGGAATATTATGAACCTTTTACATGATTCTGAAACCAACAAATTAAATGACTAACTCACTACAATAACAATTAAAAATAATATGAAGCAAATTACAAATTATAACGAAACTGTTCTTAATATTGATAACTTTGCAACAACTTCAGAAACACACTATCAACAAAATGGCAACGACCCAAAGAGAAAAAAAAATAGAATTTAAAGAAAACTTTTGAAAAACTCAACCGTGATTCAAAATTGGTGTGAGATGTGTGAGAATCAAGAGCACTATTTATAGCTAAAAATATAAGAGATCAAAATAATTACCCCCAAAATAATTACCCCCTTATTTTATGCATGCTGTAAACCTAAAAAAGTAATTGTGGATTAATACTCATCAATTTATACAATTGAATTTGAAATTAGAAACAAAATCACACAAATTGAAAGCCACAAATGAACAATAATGTACCATTCAATCACATATTAATTATTTTCGTTTTTTCTTATGTCCATAGGATTATGCCTTATTAATATTATGATATTATAATATTATAATATTATATTAATTATATTAATTTATTTTATTTTATTTGTTTGAAATGGATACGTTTTATGTTATTTACAACATCATTTAAATATTATTGAAAAATAAACATTATTTTTTTTATTTAAAAGTAAATTTCGAATTTTAATTTTTATGAAAAAAATCAAATGTGAATAAAAAGATTATAAAAATGGATTGGTCAAAAAAATATATAATAAGAATAATTCATAATGATTGTAAAGAGAAATTAAAGAGAATTGGTAATGTTATTAAAAAAAATTAAAATGTATTCAATTGTTTCCTTTTGAATAATTATTTTTGAATTAGCATTAAATTTTGATTGAGAAGGACACCAAAGAAAAGAACATTCCTTATATGAGTACCACACATAATTTTTATTGAAGATCTTCTCAAAAGTTGCCACATAGGAAAAGATGTTCTCACAAATTGCCACATGGATTATGATAAATGCGAGGTGGCACTCTTTTTGGCGCTAAAATTTAATTTCAAAAGTATCTGCCAGAATTAGAAGTCAACTATTTATGGTGTCATTGATTGAATATTTGATTTAATATGGTGCAGGTATTCACAATCGAAAATCATGGGAAATATTAATGAGGTCAACCATGAAGATTGAAGTGAATGGAAATAGAATGTCCATCAATTTAGGGCTTATTTGAAGTTCAATGTGTGATGGCAGAAATCAATCAACAAAAAAACGTGTATCAATCTGCACCTTGACATATGATGGCAGAATTCATCATAGAATGTCCATCAATTTACTATTAAATTAAATTAATATTATTCCACTGACAAATTATTATTACTATCAGAAGAAAAAAAACGTGTATATAAAATTATTATTATTATTATGATTACTATTTTTTTTGCTACAGAAAGTATTATTATGACTATTAATTACCAAAAAAATTATATGTTTATTGTTTCTTTCAGTGCAATAATAGTATACAATTATACAAAATAGAAATATTATTTTTTATTATATACAATTATTTAGAATAAAATTATGACCTTTATAATGTGTCTTTCATCCGAAAAACATGTATTAATTATTATGCAATTGACAACTAATTCAAAATATCATATACAATTTGTACCAAAAAATTCAAAATATCATACGATTAAATATTACTATACATTTAATTATTTTTTTGACAATAATACTATACAATTATTCAGAAAAAGAAATTTATTTTTTACCGTATACAATTATTTAGAATTATTTAGAATAAAAATCCGACATGAATGTTATATATTTATAGGTAATAGAACATTCTAATTCAAATTCTAAGTGCATTAAATGCTAATTTGTCTTGTGGAAGAATTAAATGCTAATTTGTCTTGTGAAAGAATTCATAAGAAAGAACTCTTAAGCATTTGCCACATAGGAAATGTCCAACCATAAGAGTGCCACCTATTACATAGATTAAGGAGAGGTTGCCACTTAGGAGAAAGATCATGAAAGAGAAACTTATAAATATATAAATAATAGATAGATAGATAGATAGATAGATAGATAGATAGATAGATAGATAGATAGATAGATAGATAATAGATAATAGATTCTCTACTCTGCCATTAACAGACTGGAGTATGCATCTATTGAAACCGTGTTACAAAAAGAAATATTAACACAAATAGTAGAATACTAAGACAATCATGGCAAATTTTGTTCTGCAGAGCTTTGGTAAAAACCAGATGGAGCAGAGTTATAGCTATTGATCAGCACCATAAACTTTCTTTCTATTTCAAAATCAAAATTGTAAACCTTAAAACAAAATACTAGTATTCCAAATTTCTATTGTAATACTATTCTACCACTAGCTAAACCAGAAAAATAAATACAACTAATCAGCTCTGAAAGCATTCCGTTAAGGAACAGCAGGAACAGGAACAATTCCCAGTTTTCTGCGAACATCTTCCAAATCTTCATGAAAATGCTGCTCATAATATACACACATGAGATCAGTGCACTGTGTGCCAGCGCGAACAGCCCAGGGGAAGTAGTGCTGATAAAACAATTTTCTCTGTTTTTCGCTGAATCTTGCAGTGCCCCCTACAACAGACAACAGGCACATAGGAAGATACATCTGTTCAAACTCGATTACCTTCAGAGCTGACTCCCCAATCAAGTTAGTAGGAAGGCCAAAAAGAGTATGCCAGAAGTCATGGACTTCACGAGCTCGCATAGCAACATAGGCTAGTTCATCAGTATCCATGAACCGCACAGGAGGTCGATCATCTGGGGAAAAGTTCCTGGATCCCATAAATTTAGCATAGGCAGCACCGAATGTATTTTCTGGCAGGTCCCAAGCATGTCCTACATTTGCAGATACAACGCGAGGGCGCTCCAACAGTACAGCCTATATAATTAAACAAGATTATGAAAGAAAATGCATTGGTATTGGCTGTTTAACAGAGAATGCAAATTTATTTCAGAGATACCAATGAGAATCATGTTTAGCGACAACTATTATTTATAAACCCTTTAATCTGAAGAGGCCTTTAATTAATGCAAAAATTTAAATTTGTCAAAAGTGCATTAACTGCACATTGGTTGGCATAAAATCAAGGTGTGCATACTCTGATACTCTAAAACCTAAGGACCCAAATGGCCTGATAGCAGCAGTTATCAGTAATCCAACAAATTTTGTCTATACTCTGGTACCATCTTAAAATGTTGAAATTAATTCAACCCTATAAAACCAACTTCTAAGACGAGGGATGTCTCCCACTAACAAACTCATATCTTATCTAATGTCGGACTCTTAACACATAGAACAATGCAAACAAACATGTGAATTGAAGAATAAAAAAACATGAAAATAACTAACAAAAAAAGGAAGTAGAAAATGATTACTGACCCTTCCTTCAGGGGAAGATTTCATCCTTTGAAGAACTCTTTCAAACGCAGGTTTTCCAGTTGTTTCACCAAGAGCAGCTATCAAATCAGCTCTCCGTGGATCCAAAAGTGCTCCAACTGCCGAACCCAATGCCACCGCCGCCTGCTGCCATGTCTTCAGCTTGATTATACCTCCGCCCACCATTCCAACTAATTTGACAAATCTGAATATAACATAATCATGTTAATATCATTCATTGATTCCATTCTTATTTTATTAGTAGATTAAGACAAGAAACAATTTAAGGGGAAGGGAGAGTGAGAAATTTTCGAACCAATACGGAGGGCGGGTGGTTGAGACGGAGGACGGGTGGTTGAGACGGAGAGCTTATATTTTTTTTATTTTTGAAGGAAGCTTATAGCTTATAATTATATGTCATAAGCTCTGTTCGGTAAAAAATTTTAGAAAAGAGATTATTAACTTATAGCTTATTTTTCAAAGGCTATTTTAAATAGATTATGAGCTTATAGCTTATCATATTTTCTTTCAATTTTACCTCTATCATATTACTTGAAAAAATTAAATATTAATTAAACATATTTTTTTTATGTCATTTCATTTTTATAAGCTAGTTCAACTGTTAATTTTACCGATCACTACAAATTTAATCAGCTATCTTATTTCTTATAAGCTGAAAGCTAGCTTATAAGTTATCCACTATAAGCTCATCCGCTATAAGCTTGCTTATTATCAGTTATCCGCTATTTTTTACCAAACAGAGCCCAAGTAGCTCGGTGGCAAACCATTATGGTGTGTTTGGTAGGAGAGAAAAAGAGAAGAGAGAAATAAAAACAAGGAAACCAATTTTATTTGTTTTCGTGTTTTTAGTCCAAGTACATGCATTGATTTTCGTGTTTTTATTCCTCTCTTCTCTTTTTCTCTCCTACCAAACAGTGCCTAAGTGGGATGATCCGGTTGGGATCTCCGGGGTTATTTTCTCTTATTTTTAAAAATGTGTTTTTATTAAAATTAAATAAATAAAATTCATAATTTTTATGAATATGTTCATTAATTTCTTCGTATCTTCATTTTCTTACTTAAAAACATGTAGGGTCTGTTTGGTAAAAATAAGATATAAGCTAGCTGATAGCTGAAAAGTTAGCTTATAGCAGAAAAGCTAGCTAATTGAAATTAAAGTGTTTGGTAAAATTAGTTTTTAAAGTGATAAATAAATATATATTTTTTTGTTACAAGAGAGAAAATAATAATAATAATAATAATAATAATAATAATAATAATAATAATAAATATAAAATGACATAATTGATAGTGGGTAGTTTTTTTTAGAGTGTGTAGTTATTAAATTAAAGGGTAAAAGTGGAATAAAGTGTAAGAAACTATAAGTTATAAGATCAAACGCTACTTGAAATAGCATCCGGAAAAAAACTATAAGCTAGATTTCTTAGGTTGACACATCAACATTAGTGTAAAAGATAGAAAAAAATAAAAAGGAAACGAAATATTTATCAATAAAGCACATGTGTTGCTTCGCTTTTGGGGTTCATCACATTCTCTCTCACTTCCAATTCTTTTTCTTTTTGTCTATGGATGTGAAGAAAAATAATACAAGTTTGAGGGAACTGGTATATGTTTCATTTCCTTTTTATTTTTTTACAAGCACATATATATGCTCATTTTCTTCAAATAACCTTACTACTCCTTTTCAAAATTAATTTTTTTTAACATTCCTCCTCTTTTTCTCAATTAATTTTTTTGACTAATTATTACTATTATTTATTTATTTATTTTTAAAGGTAATTATTATTATTATTATTATTATTATTATCACTACTACTATTTAAAATTTACATTTCTTTTATTTTTTATTTTGTACTAATCCTCCGATTTTCGAATAGAGACCCTAATAATTCAAAGTTATGCCGAAATGTTTTATAATTTATTTATCATTTTTTGAATTTACTCTTATCATTTTTTTCTATAAAAAATTCATTGAACTCTTGAAATCTTACAAATTTGTGGAATAACTTTGTTGAAATCCTGTATTAACAATTATTTTTGTAAAAAAGTCTTTTTAAAGCAATTTTTAAGAATATCACAAAGTCCATATTATCTTTCAAAATCTTTAAGAATTTTTTACCAAAATAGTTTCTCAAAATCCTAATTCAATATATTCCCTAAATTAACAACAAAGTAATAATTTATTCGCTAAAAAAAGAGAGTAATATACTAAGGGCACGTTTGGATTAACTTATTTTTTAGAGTATGCAAACAGCTTATGCATAAGAAATTAACTAAATAAAATTCTTAAGGATCATAAATTAATATAATTTTGTTGTAAAAAAAAATTAATATAGTTTTTCTTTTAGTAGATAGACGAAATGACAAAGTCATTATAAACTCGCACACAAATAAGAAAATTGAAATTCAAACCTCAATTATAAAGTCCGACATAATTGATTTAGAGCCTGTTTGTTATAGCTTATTTTAGAAAAAAAAATCACTTTTTTTATAAAAATAATCACTTTTAATTGTTTTGCATCTGTTTGTTATAGATTTTAAAAATAATCAGAAGCTAAAAATAATCAGAAAACAGCTAAAAATGATAAGCTACTAAGGGTGCGTTTGTTACGGATTAAAAAAAATAGTGATTTTGATCTAAAATAATTTAGAGATTAGATTTTAGAAATTTTTAGAAAAGTTGAAATTACTCTGTGTTTGTTTATTATAATAAAAATCATTTTTTTAAATAAAATAATCTTTAGTTTGCTTGGATACAACTTATAAAAGTGATTTTTTAATTACAAACAATTTTCTCCTTTTAACATTTATTTTCTCTCTCCTCTAAAAAAATCTATTATTTTATAAGCTACTCTTAGTAGCTTATCATTTTTAGTTGTTTTCTGATTATTTTTAGCTTCTGATTATTTTAAAAATCTGTAACAAACAGACGCAAAACAATTAAAAGTGATTATTTTTATAAAAAAAGTGATTTTTTTTCTAAAATAAGCTTTAACAAACGGCCTCTAAGAGTAGTTTATAAAATAATAGATTTTTTTTAGAGGAGAGAGAAAAAAAAATCTTAAAATAAAAAAGTTATTTGTAATTAAAAAAATCACTTTTATAAGTTGTATCCAAACAAACTAAAGATTATTTTATTTAAAAAAAGTGATATTTATTATAATAAACAAACACAAAGTAAATTCAACTTTTCTAAAAATTTCTAAAAACTAATCTCTAAATTATTTTACATCAAAATTACTATTTTTTTTTAATATGTAACAAACGGACCCTTAACATTTTTATTGGTATAACTAAAACGTACAGAAATAATATAAAACTTTTTTTTTGACTAAATATAAATACAGAAATAATATAATTGTTGACTCGACTTACCGTTGCTTTGCTGGTGAAATCTTTGGTAAGAGTTTTCTTAATACGCCCATCTAATAGAAATAGCCGTTGCAACCCTAATTCTCCAATTCCTCTATGCTATATATATATATAATCTCTCTCTCGCGCATATTTCTCTCGCGCATATTTCTAACATCATTCTAATCTCTCTCTCTTCTCTCTCTTTCTATCTCTCTCTCTCAAGCTATCTAGTTGCAACTCGCAATAACCGATTCAGTTTGATTTTTATTTTGTCTAATTCATTTCTTTTGCAGGGTTTCGTTTTCTTATATTCTTTATTTCAATTTCTTTCTTGTTTCATTTTCATTTGTTATTTTGTATATTGTTTGTTTCTTTTTCATCTAACAATGGATTCAGGATCTTTGAGTTCTCCCGCCGTCAAAATTGAATCACGCTATCCTCTTCGGAGAAAGACTTCCAGAGAGAATGTAAGAACTTTTTTTCCGTTTTTCAAATCTTTCATAATTAGGGTTTTAATGTGAAATTCTGGCTTTAATTCTAAAATAAAATTAGGGCTTTTCTCAGTAATTGGATAAGTAAATAATCTAATTTAATTGTGCAGATCTTTCACGATTAGGGTTTGTAAATCCAGATTTTAATAAACAAATTGGGGAGTTTTGTCAGTAATTGGATACATAGAAGAAACTGGGAATAATTAGGGTTTTAATGTGAAATTCAGGCTTTAATTCTAAAATAAATTTAGGGCTTTTGTCAGTAATTGGATAAGTAAATAACCTAATCTAATTGTGCAGATCTTTCACGATTAGGGTTTGTAAATCCAGATTTTAATAAACAAATTGGGGGGTTTTGTCAGTAATTGGATACATAAGTATTAAGAAACTGGGAATACTTTTAAAACATTTTTCGTAGATTGTTAATGGAATTTGAAATGATACACATAAACAAGATCTTTACTTTCTGAACTTGTTTATAAAAATCAAGTATTTGATTATTCCTTTATTGTTTGATTGTTTTGTCACCAGTTGGACAGATTCATACCGAATAGATCGGCAATGGACTTCGATTTTGCTCACTACATGCTGACAGAAGGAGCTAAAGGTAAGGAAAACCCAGTTGTGTGCTCCCCTTCCAGAGAGGCTTACAGGAAGCTACTTGCAGAAGCTTTAAACATGAACCGGACCAGGATTCTAGCTTTCAAGAACAAGCCGCCTACGCCAGTTGATTTGATCCCTCATGAGATTACTTTATCAATTCATCAACAAGACAGAACCGCCAAGCCCAGGCGAATTATTCCTCAGGTGCATTACATATTATATCATTATTAGTTATAGTTATTCATTTTAGTTCTTTGATTGCATGAATATACTCCAATTTGATTTGAAATTTTTGAATTTTTTTGAAGTTCAATTAGATCTGAATTGTTTTCATAATTCTTGGTTGTTTGTTTGGTGTGAAACCACAATATAATGCAATTTTGTGCTAATTGATTTGTTTGGTTTTCAGACTTCTGAGAGGACATTGGATGCTCCTGGCCTTGTGGATGATTATTACCTCAATTTATTGGATTGGGGAAGTGCCAATGTTCTTGCAATAGCACTTGGAAACACAGTGTATTTGTGGGATGCATCAAACGGTTCCACTTCAGAACTCGTTACCGTGGATGAAGAAAACGGCCCGATCACATCCGTAAGCTGGGCTCCTGATGGGCGTCATATTGCTGTTGGTTTGAACAACTCTGAAGTTCATCTGTGGGATACGGCTTCAGATAAGCAGGTATTTTTATGCTTGTCTAGTTATCCTTAAAAAAATTCAACAATATGAACTATATTGTTTACTAGTTTACTAATGTCGTTTGTTATTCTTGATATGTTTCTACAGTTGAGAACTTTAAGAGGTGGGCATAGGCAGCGTGTGGGGTCTTTGGCATGGAACAATCGCATACTAACAACTGGAGGGATGGATGGTAGAATCATCAATAATGATGTAAGAATTAGATCACCCATTGTTGAAACATACAGAGGGCATGAGCAAGAAGTTTGTGGGTTGAAATGGTCTGCTTCAGGTCAACAATTAGCCAGTGGTGGGAATGATAATCTACTTTATATCTGGGATAGAGGTACAGCATCTTCTAGTTCCCCAACACAGTGGCTCCACAGGCTTGAGGATCATACATCTGCAGTAAGGTCACTTGCTTGGTGTCCTTTCCAAAGGAATTTGCTAGCTACTGGTGGAGGTAGTGGCGATCAAAGCATCAAGTTTTGGAATACACACACAGGTGCATGCTTGAACTCAGTTGACACTGGGTCTCAGGTATGTTCCCTGTTGTGGAACAAGAATGAGAGGGAGTTGCTCAGCTCTCATGGATTTACACAGAATCAACTAACACTTTGGAAATATCCTTCAATGGTGAAGATGGGAGAGCTCAATGGTCACACTTCAAGAGTTCTTTATATGGCGCAGAGCCCGGATGGTTGCACAGTGGCAACAGCAGCCGCAGACGAAACATTGAGGTTTTGGAATGCTTTTGGCACTCCAGAAGTAGTCACCAAAGCTGCACCAAAAGCGAGAGCAGAGCCATTTTCACATATGAATCGCATTCGATAAGCCGCAATATTTGAAACAGTTTGGAAAACCAAGTTATTTTTTTCTGGTTGAATACATACATCTACTCCACAGTAGCCGCAAAAGCAAATGTTGTTCTTTAATACCAAAGCATACTGGAATATAAGCACCTCTGAGGCAATGTGTAGATATAGAGGATGGAGTTGTTTTTATGAGACTTCAATGTACATTGTATAACATATAATAGTGGAAAACAACACTTCATTTGCCCGTGGTCACACCACTTGTGATGAACCACGTATATCATCGGTCTTCTTGCTTCTTTTTTCTGCTTGCTGAGTCTGAACTATTTGTGATTGACAATTAGATCTTATGGTCATGGTAAAAATTTGGAATAAACTGTCAATTGAAACTTAAGTAAATGAAAATGATTAACAAATTAGCCCTCAAGTAAATAAAAATGATTAACAAATTAGCCCTCAAGTAAATAAAAATGATAGGTTGCTATGAAATCCATTAGATAGTAGTTAATTAAATAAACCCTATGGTCATCACCGCCTATATTATCATCTATCAGCATAATTTTATATGAAGTTTCTTGTTCTGAAATTTTTGAATAGTCAATTTATTAACAATGTTGTTGAACATGTCTCTCTCTCTCGTCTTATAATTAATATTTAATTGCATTTTTTGTCACCCTATGGTCTCTTTATTTTAAAATCAAATTTTTTTGGTCTCTATATTTTTATATTTGTTGCAATTTTCGTCACAACCCATTTTTGTACTCTAAAAATTATAATTTTCTACGTCATAAAAGGTGGTATTGTCTCTAACATTGAATCTAAAGATGTAATATCGCATTTGAGACCAAAATTCATCTTTTTTGCATGACTTTCAAGGCAATAAAAAATTATGACTTATACGATCATAATTGCAATAAATGTGAAAATAAATGTGAAAATAGGGAAACCAAAAAGTTAAGAAGCCTTCATAATTTTATGACAAAAATATCTATTTTTCTTTTGACAAATATCTACTATGCAGTGTGAATTGAACTTAAAGTTGGAAAAAAAAATTGAATTTTGATAGATTAAAATGAAGATATGGATATCAATAATGCGATATGAGCGTCTAGTAGATATTTGGATAAACACACTCTACTTTTGTATAGGCATAAATTATTACATGATATTTTTTCTTTTGGTGAAGTCGGATGAGTTCTAGAATAGGTTAGTATGTTCTTAAAGGATCACAAGCAAATAAAAAAAGATGATGATTAAGTTGATCACTTTACGAAGATGTTGGATACCTCATTCACTAACTAGTTTAATATAATTAAGTTTCTCATTTTATAATCAAGATAAGCTTGCCAATAAGAGAAATGTGCTCAAATCTGTGCTAGATTTGGATCCTGAGGATTTCGGCTTAATTGTTGAGAAGATGCCGCAGGTAGTTAGGCTCAGCAGTGTTGGATAATAAAATAATAGTCTATGTTATTGGACCTGTTAGTTTAGAGTCCATTAAGTTTTATTATATATTCTCTAGTAACCTTTTTGTAATGTTAAGTTAATGCAATGATATTCTATTGAAACTCTAGCCGTCTTTCTCTTTTCTTATTTGTGTATCTCTGATTCTAACATGGTATCGAGAATGTAACAGCTCGTGGCCCCACCAACTTAGGTGGTCCCTGCACTGCCACCTCACGATCTTCTCTACTCCTCTCACTAGTAGAGTTTTTGCCTTTCGTGAGAATCGAACCACGTACCCTGGAGTTCAAGTACGTGTTCAATCCATTCCCACTACCAATTGGGAATGATATTGTATTACATTAGAAAAGTGACTATAGTATTTGAAAGATAGAGTACATAAGGTTCTTAGTATTCTCGAATCATATTTCTTAATTATATTGTACTAATAAATGCTATCTTCCTATCTTCATCATAACAAAAATTGAGTTGTCACTAATGTTTTCAAGTTATATGGTTCTGAGGTGGACCTCCAAATTGTATATAATACTCTTAGTGCAAGTAACACATTTTGGGTTAGTTTAGTGATGTTGGCTTGAGACTGTTGTTTTTCATGTGCCTGACCACCCACAAACACTGTTCATAACTTGATGGGGGTGGAAATAAAAAAAGTAGGGGGGGGGTCACGAGAAACAGAACAAAAAATGGCAGAACTCAGTAGCAAAAACAAAGCACAATAGCAGAGGATTTGGGTAACCACAGTTGGTAAAGTGCCCCTCCATGTGGGATTAAACTGGGATCCCGGTTGGCAGCCTGAATTATTTCCACCCCCATCAAGTTATGAACAGTGTTTGTGGGTGGTCAGGCACATGAAAAACAGTCTCAAGCCAACATCACTAAACTAACCCAAAATGTGTTACCAAAGCATACTGATTGAATTAATAAAGGGAAAACACTTCTTTTGGTGTAGCCTTTTTTTAAAATACCATAAATACCTTCCCTTAGTATTTTTTGTTCACACCATAACTTCTAAAACCAACTTTTTATTTTTTAAACTTTTTTTAACTTCCAAAACCAACTCTTTTTAACTTTCAAACCATCCATTTATTCTATTCATTTTATTTACACATCTTCATTCTTCCTATTTTTCTTCAATATTATTAAAAATGATATGTCTACGTGCCCACTATTCGGAGAGGTTAGGGCGATGTTGGCAAATGATGAAAGACATATATGCACATGAAAGTTAATGCAAAGAATGGTGAAATGTTTATCATATGTATATGTATATATGTATGGCAACGACAATTGTAAATTGTGTAAACTTGATTATTAAAAAAAATTACATGAAGTATAACCACCACACCCACATTCGCTTATTCAAAAAGATAAAGGGGAAGAGGAATTGGTTATTTTGTAATGTTGTCATATCTATGAGAGAAATCTCACAATGATAGAAGAAATGTATGACTTCCAACTCTCATCATGACTAATTGCAAGGACTTTACTATTATTTTTTTCCCCACTCTCTCATTTCTTCTCTCTGTGTCTTCTTCTTTCTTTGGTTACTCCATATTTGTCTCTCATTTCATTTATTTATTTTTTGTTAATTCAATTCCTTTAAATGGCTAACAAAAGAAATATTTACTTCCACAAGGACATAGAAAATGTCATAATTGTAGACAGAAAAGATGTATGACATTATTTCTTTTTCTTTGTGATATTGTTGTTCTAATTCAATAATTTTCTTCATTAGAGTAAATTTCAAATTTAAATCTTCCACCATACTATTTCTAAACTTTCATATTTATATATGTCTATGAGTGGTGTTTATATTTATATCGGGTATACATTGGAATGGTGGGAAGAGAAATTGGAAATTATATTAAAATATAATTAGATATTTCAATTATAATGCAATCATTTCATTCATTTTTTTACTTTTAATTATAAAGAACTCATTATATTGAACTATTCATTTGTTTTTCTCAACGTTGTTATTTTGTTTTTCTTACCATAACTTTTCTTTCTTTTGCAAAAAATAAAAATCAGTAGTGTTCTTTTTATTCAAATTCTTCTCATTGAATTTTGATTTGAATCTTTATGTAAATCGTATTTGGGATGACCTTTTTGTTTTACTTTAAATGTTTTGGTGTGAACAAATTTTTTTCTCCCGAATTTAAAGTTTGAGAGTTGAGTATGTGATATCAAACATTGAAATTTATATTAGATTACTATTGGTTAAGTTTTCATTTTTAATTTTCATGTTGAATTGATTGACATGTGTATATTTTTTTCTTTAGTCAAACCTGACAGAACGTTAATTTCTTTTGATATTATAAAAGGAAAGTTTGAGACTAATGGTGCATGAAAAACAAAGGTAATTAAAGAGAAAAGTAATAATTAACTACCATAAAAGAGATGACTCAGGAGAGACAATTGAAGGATTGGAATGGAGACGACGGGTGGAGGCAACAAATACAAAGATATAGACAAAGAGCGAGAGTGGAGATAAAAAAGTAGTCTTCTATAATGATGTGAAAGATGTACATGTTTTTCTTTGTATTTTTCGATTGGTTTAATGAGTTTCTTATGTTATCTTATTGTTTGTCTTTCTTTTAGTACTACTCAATTTTTAGTTACTTTTCCTATTCAATAAAAAAAAATTTGATTTTTTTTTTGTTGAGTAAATCTAATGTTCAAAAAGTATAATATTTCTTGATTTCATAAAGTTTATCATGCATAGGAGGAATTTTTTTAGGTTGTGTACGTGAAAGTTGATTACTTGATAAAATGTTAGCCCTTTTCCTTATAAATATTTTAACAATCCACTTTGGAATAATTTATAAAATCAATACTATATGTTGTTGTTTTCTTTAAATATAAATTCAATAGGAAATCGTAGTCTCAAATCACTCACAATGAAGATGGTGAAGAAAATAATGGCGTGAACAAACAAATATTATGAGTAGCTGTGAGCATATTTTAAATTAACATGTGCATTTTTTTTATAGGGTCAAACAAGTGCATTTTCTTAGTAGTATATTATTTGTAATTTTTTGTCTTTATGGCGTGTTAAATCATTCCTTTATGTCATGGTTGGATGAAAAATATAAGATTATTCATCTCTTGAATTACCTCATGATTAAAGTTGTATATAAGAATATCAAGTCCTTACATTTTAGTGATGTTTTGTTAACTCTTGATTGAATTTATGTTCAACCTTCATGTTAAGCAGCATTGTCGATGACAAAAAAAAAGGATAAATGTGAACGTTTATTTTTGTATGATGCAATTTTCTATCCAAAGTTTCATTCAAGTATGGATAATGTGAATGTTTGTCTTCACAAATTAATGTATGATCATGGGATCAACAAACATATACGTGGAGCAATGACTTTCTATTGGAGTATTTGGGAAAAAGAATAGAATTTTTGTTTTCTTTTCTCTTTCAATTTATGCTACAATGTTTATATTTTTCAAGTGGTTTAATAGCTTCTTCTTTGGTTTCTATTGCTAACATGTTTGTTTTTTAAGTTTTTTGTATTACTTATGGTGCTGATTTTTTTTTTGTCTTATTTCTATTACAATGTGTGTATTTTTCAAATGATTTTTTTCCAACATAATAGTCAAATATATACACCTTAGCAGAATAAAAAATATGGAGCACACAAACGAGCACGGAACGTGCCCGTTTGGCCACAAGTACTCATTAAAGACAAATATATTAATTCCGTTTTTATTTTTAAAAACATGTTATTAAATAAGGTATATTTCATTCTAATATATAAGAAATAAAGAGACCTTCTTCTTTTTTTAATACAAAATAAAAAATAAAAAAAATAAAAAAGAGACCTTTTTTTTTAAGGTTACTATATATAAAATTATAACCGGCACTTATATTTTTCTACGTGACACTATAGGATTAGGAACTTACTATATTTAACTTTTAATCATTGTAATTTATATATGTGGATTATAATAATTTTAGTTGTTTAAAAAATAAAAACTTTTTTTAAAAAAAAAAAATTGTTGTGTACGAAATAAATATATAACTGGCTTTAAAAATAATTAAAATTGAAACAATAATAATAATATAAAAATTTAAAAGAATTAAAATTAATTGACCCTAAGACTGAGAAAATAAAGTCTGATATGAATTTGCTAAAACCAAAGTCAAATGGACAATTATGGAAATTATGAAAGTGATCAAATTGCTTATTGTGAAAAGCATAAGAGAAGTGATTGCCAAGTGTACAAATTCCTTTGATCAAAAGGTCCCAAATAATATAATATAATAATAGATAGAAAATTCTCTACTCTGCCATTAACAGACTGGAGTATGCATCTATTGATTGAAACCGTGTTACAAAAAGAAATATTAATGGCAAATGTTGTTCTGCAGAGCTTTGGTAAAAACCAGATGGAGCAGAGTTATAGCTATTGATCAGCACCATAAACTTTCTTTCTATTTCAAAATCAAAATTGTAAACCTTAAAACAAAATACTAGTATTCCAAATTTCTATTGTAATACTACTCTACCACTAGCTAAACCAGAAAAATAAATACAACTCATCAGCTCTGAAAGCATTCCGTTAAGGAACAGCAGGAACAGGAACAATTCCCAGTTTTCTGCGAACATCTTCCAAATCTTCATGAAAATGCTGCTCATAATATACACACATGAGATCAGTGCACTGTGTGCCAGCGCGAACAGCCCAGGGGAAGTAGTGCTGATAAAACAATTTTCTCTGTTTTTCGCTGAATCTTGCAGTGCCCCCTACAACAGACAACAGGCACATAGGAAGATACATCTGTTCAAACTCGATTACCTTCAGAGCTGACTCCCCAATCAAGTTAGTAGGAAGGCCAAAAAGAGTATGCCAGAAGTCATGGACTTCACGAGCTCGCATAGCAACATAGGCTAGTTCATCAGTATCCATGAACCGCACAGGAGGTCGATCATCTGGGGAAAAGTTCCTGGATCCCATAAATTTAGCATAGGCAGCACCGAATGTATTTTCTGGCAGGTCCCAAGCATGTCCTACATTTGCAGATACAACGCGAGGGCGCTCCAACAGTACAGCCTATATAATTAAACAAGATTATGAAAGAAAATGCATTGGTATTGGCTGTTTAACAGAGAATGCAAATTTATTTCAGAGATACCAATGAGAATCATGTTTAGCGACAACTATTATTTATAAACCCTTTAATCTGAAGAGGCCTTTAATTAATGCAAAAATTTAAATTTGTCAAAAGTGCATTAACTGCACATTGGTTGGCATAAAATCAAGGTGTGCATCCCTCCGTCCCAAAATATAAGCAAAAGTGAGTCAACAAAAGTGAATATATTTCGTCCAAATTTTGAACAAAATACATCAAGTTTGTTTGACTCACTTTTGCTTATATTTTGGGACGGAGGGAGTACATAGATAAGAAATAGAAGATGTTTATAGTCGGAAGACACTTCTTGAGCTCCATAAAAAGTTAAAACAACAGTCACTCAATATCAATTCAGCATAGTTCTAAAATGATCCTAACAAGAAATAAAAGAAAGAGAAGAATCTAAAATGAGGCTGTGACACAACAACAGCAAGCAATATTCATATCAAACTGCAGTCCTAATCTCGATCAAACAGATATTCATCTATTGAAGAAATTATGCAATGTGATATCCTTGCACGCAGTCTAGAATTCCAAAATTCGAAAAACTAGCTACTTAACATAATATTCCAAAAGAAACCAAAAGTCTATACAAAATTCGTTTAACATGTGACATGTGGGTATTGTCTCCTGAGTTGTCTTTTCCCATTCATAATTACAAAACATTGTTACTTGCGAACAAGAGTTGGTTCACCGGGTCACACTCCTCCCTTCACCAGAACAATAGTGGGTTACTATTTGCAACTCTATACTTTTACATACCCCAAAAACATAAACCATTGTTGATAATAAATCATCAAAGGGCACTCAACATTTAAGATCGGCAAAAACAATAAGCTAGCTTCACAAAAGGATGTCTTAAAACTAATGTTTTCAAATCACGTTTCATCAAAGGGCACTCAACATTTAACATCGGCAAAAACAAGAAGCTAGTTTCACAAAAGGATGTCTTAAAATTAGGACTAAACCCTACAAAATCAGCTTGTAAGACAAGAAATGCCTCCTGTTATAAACACGTTTTCAAATCATATACCATCAAATCTAGAACTCTTAACAAACTGTCTCAAACCTAAGGACCCAAATGGCCTGATAGCGGCAGTTATCAGTAATCCAACAATTTTTGTCTATACTCTGATACCATCTTAAAATGTTGAACTTAATTCAACCCTATAAAACCAACTTCTAAGGCGAGGGATGTCTCCCACTAACAAACTCATATCTTATCTAATGTCGGACTCTTAACACATAGAACAATGCAAACAAACATGTGAATTGAAGAATAAAAAAACATGAAAATAACTAACAAAAAAAGGAAGTAGAAAATGATTACTGACCCTTCCTTCAGGGGAAGATTTCATCCTTTGAAGAACTCTTTCAAACGCAGGTTTTCCAGTTGTTTCACCAAGAGCAGCTATCAAATCAGCTCTCCGTGGATCCAAAAGTGCTCCAACTGCCGAACCCAATGCCACCGCCGCCTGCTGCCATGTCTTCAGCTTGATTATACCTCCGCCCACCATTCCAACTAATTTGACAAATCTGAATATAACATAATCATGTTAATATCATTCATTGAATCCATTTTTATTTTATTAGTAGATTAAGACAAGAAACAATTTAAGGGGAAGGGAGAGTGAGAAATTTTCGAACCAATACGGAGGGCCGGTGGTTGAGACGGAGGGCGGGTGGTTGAGACGGAGAGCTTATATTTTTTTCTTGAAGGAAGCTTATAGCTTATATGTCATAAGCTCTGTACGGTAAAAAATTTTAGAAAAGAGGTTATAGTTTATTTTACTAGCTTATAGCTTATTTTTCAAGGGAGTTCCTATGGTGCATTCCTGTTTTGGAATGTTTTGGTGCAGTCCATTTAATTGACCAATAGAATATCAACTTATACCACATCAGCGCAAGTCCATGGTGAACCCTATGAAACTTTAATTTATTGCACATCAGTCCTTCATTAAGTTAATATTAAGTATATATTGTAATTGTTTTCTTTTAGAAGCAGCGATACATTATACACAGGAGAAACACAAGCAGGTAACAAAAAATCTAAGACAATTACATAAACTAGCACCTTAACACCAAGCAAAATCTTAAATAAATCAAACCTCAACACCCAACTTTGCTATATATCATTTATTTCTATTCAATTTTGCTGTATAATACCAGAAAATCTTAAACCCATAAGATTTCAAACTCAAAATTTCAATCTCAGAATTCATTGTTTCCAGAAAATTTTATCAAACTCATAAGATTTTGAAACAGAGTAATAAAATCGAGTAGTATTAATGGATTTGATTCATCTAAATCGAGTAGTATTATTGGTGAAATATGCGGCGGTAGCAAGATCTCGTTTTGAAGTTTCTAAAAATTTTAAGTTTAGGTATTTTGTTTTAGATCATTTAAATCAAAATTAAAATCATAAATATATTCCAAATCGTTTTTGTGATGTTTCTGGGTAAGTAATCGTTATTATCGACGTTTAAATGACCAGAAACCGTCGGGTTTTATAATAAAAATCGCGGGTATGAAACCGGGTCGCATCTACCCGGCTGAAGGTTGAAGATGAAGGTCGGTTTAATATATTTTTATCAACACTGGTTTTATAAATATCATATAACGCACAAATAATCACAACTTGCTAATGTGTCGTAGTGGTTGAGACTTTATTCTATTGTTATCACGTCATGGGTTCGAATTCCATTTTCTCCAACTTTTTGTGAAAAATACTGAATTTCATATAAACAGCCTTGAAAATACAGAAAAACTAAAAAAATAAAAGCCACATACACAGGATTTTGCACTCCCTAATTATATATTTCGGTTTATCATGCTGTAATTTTTTTTTTTTGGTTGATGTAATAATTTGTATTATATGAATTAAAATTATTTGATTAGTTTTTATAATTTTTAAGTCATTACCTTTAACTTGAACTTGAGTATAACCCGTTAGGGTTAATAGTACTTCATTTGAACTTGAGTATAATCTTTCAGATAAATACTATAGTTAACGGTGCTTCATTTGAATTGGAGTATAATCTTAAGCCTAATTATACTTTATTTTTAGTTTTCAAAAAAATTATACTTTATTTTAAAATTTTCAGTTATTATTATAATTTTTAAGTCATTAACTTCCACCAGAGTAAAACACTTAATTAAAGACTGGGGTTAATAGTGCTTTAGTTGAACCGGAGTACAATCTTCAGTTAAATAATAAGGTTAATAGTGTTTCAGTTGAAACAGAGTATAATCTTAAGTCAAATTATGCTTTATTTTTAAATTTTAACTTATTTTTATAATTTTTATGTTATTAGCTTCACACGGAGTAAAACACGCAATCAAAGACTAGGGTTAATAGTGCTTCAATTGAACCGCAATATAATCTTCGATCAAACATTAGGATTAATAGTGCTTCAAATGTACCAACGTATAATCTTAAATCAAATTATACTTTATTTTTAAATTTTACTTTATTTATGTAAATTTAAAGTCATTAACTTCAACCAGGTATTACTTCTAGTCAAAAACTAGGGTTAATAGTGCTTCAGTAGAACAGAAGTACGATCTTCAGTCAAATTATGCTTTATTTTTAAATTTTAATTTATTTTTATAATTTTTATGTTATTAGCTTCACACGGAGTAAAACACGCAATCAAAGACTAGGGTTAATAGTGCTTCAATTGAACCGCAATATAATCTTCGATCAAACATTAGGATTAATAGTGCTTCAAATGTACCAACGTATAATCTTAAGTCAAATTATACTTTATTTTTAAATTTTACTTTATTTATGTAAATTTAAAGTCATTAACTTCAACCAGGTATTACTTCTAGTCAAAAACTAGGGTTAATAGTGCTTCAGTAGAACAGAAGTACGATCTTCAGTCAAATTATGCTTTATTTTTAAATTTTAATTTATTTTTATAATTTTTATGGTATTAGCTTCACACGGAGTAAAACACGCAATCAAAGACTAAGGTTAATAGTGCTTCAATTGAACCGCATTATAATCTTCAATCAAACATTAGGATTAATAGTGCTTCAAATATACCGACGTATAATCTTAAGTCAAATTATACTTTATTTTTAAATTTTACTTTATTTATGTAATTTTAAAGTCATTAACTTCAACCAGAGTATTAGCTTTACTCAATAACTAGGGTTAATAGTGTTTTTGTTGTATTGATCTTATATTCTTTATATATTTTTTTTTAGTAAAATTACAATATAAAACTTGAAACGTAGTTAAAATTATTAAGAATAAATTAGTAAAGTTGGTAGTAATTGATTTTATTATATTAGATGTAGATGGATAATTAAATTGCATAAACATTTTATAACGCACAAGTAATTACAATTCGTTAATCGGTCGTAGCGGTTGATGGTTATATCTTTACCTATAATGTTGTGGGTTCGAATCCCATTTGCAGCAAGTTTTTGTCGATTATATTTTATAAAAACAGAATTGAAAATGCAAAAAAAAAATTAAAAGCACATTGCCAAGTTTCGAACACAATACTTGTAGGCTGTAGTGTAGCACATAAAGGGTAACTTAACCACTGGGCTATGACAATTTCTTACTATTTGTTACATTGCCTTATTATATATTTCAGTTTATCTGGCTGTAATAATACTTATTATATGGATTAAAATTATTTGCTTATTGTTTATGCAATTTAATTATTCTGAATTATATGTCAGACTTAAGAATATACACCGGTTGAACTCAAACACTATTAACCCTAAGGGTTATATTTCAGTTGAAGTTAATGACTTACAAATTATATAAATAGAGTAAAAGTTTAAATTTAAATAATTAAAATGTAAATTTGATATTTTAAAAAAAATTAAAAGTTAAAAGACTAAGGTTAATAGTGTTTCAGTTAAACGTGAGTATAATCTTAGGTCAAACTATACTTAATTTTTAAGGTTTATAAGTTTTACTTAATTTTTATAATTTAAGTCCTTAACTTTAAGTGGAGTATAACTCCTAGGCTTAATAGTACTTCAGTTGAACCTGATAATAATATTTAGACAAATATTAGGGTTAATAGTGTTTCAATTGAACTGGAGTATAATCTTAAGCTTAATTATACTTTATGTTTAAAAATTTTAAGTTATTAACTTCAACCGGTGTAAAACACTCAATCAAAGACTATGATTAATAGTACTTCAGTTGAAACAGAGTATAGTCTTTAATCAAATACTAGGATTAATAGTGTTTCAACGGAATTGAAGTATAATCTAAAATCAAATTATACTTTATTTTTTAACTTCAGCCAGAGTATTACCCCGAGTCAAAAACTAGGGTTAACACTACTTCAATTGAACCAAAATATAATCTTCAATCAAAGACTGTAGTTAATAGTGTTTCAATCGAATTGGAGTATAATCTAACTCAAATTATACTTTATTTTTAATTTTTTTTATATGATTCATAAGTCATTAACTTCAACCAAGTATTACCCTCAGTCAAAGACTATGGTTAATAGTGCTTCAGTTGAACCTGAATACAATCTTCAGTCAAAGACTATAGTTAATAGGTTTTTCTATTTTGTTCCTATGTTTTATTCTAATTTTTAAGCATATCCTATTTTTTATTGTATTTATCTTATATTTTTTATTTTTTTAATATTTTTTTTGTGAAATTACAATTAAGGATATACAACTTGGAACGTGATTAAAACTAAAAAAAAAAATTAATAAATTTGATAGTAATTAATTTTAATATATTAGAAGTAGATAACTCTCGATCGAAAACCACAATTAATAGTGCTTCAGAATAATTTTATTTAATTAAAATTGTTGCGGCTACTCTTTAATCATTTAAGTTAAATCAAAGTATAATCTCAAGTAAAAAAAAATTGTTGTATTCATCTTATTCTTTCTATAAAAAATTTTATTAACTAAACTTTATATAATTTTTTTTATTATTTCTGTTTTGTTCATATTTTTATGCATAGATTAATATATAATCTTTTTGTTGTATTTATTTTATTCTTTCTACATTTGTGTTGTAGTTTTTTTTTTATTTTTGTAAAATTGTGATGAATGATTAAAAATTTGGAATATATTAAAACTGATATGGACAAATTAATAAATTTGGTAGTAATCAATTTTTTTTTTGTCAGGTGGTAGTAATCAATTTTATTGTATATATCTATATTTTTCTATATTTATTTTTTATTTTTTTAAAAAATAAAATCTTTACGCATATAGATTGTTCTATTTTGTTCTTATTTATAATCTATTTTATTCTCATTTTTAAGCATATCATTTTTTTGTTGTATTGATCTTATATTCTTTCTATATTTTTTTTTTAAAATATTGTTTTAGTAAAATTACAATATAAAACTTTAAACGTGGTTAAAACTACTAAAGATAAATTAGTAAATTTGATAGTAATTGATTTTATTATATTAGATGTAGATAGATAATTAAATTGCATAAATATTAACAACAATTAACTTTAATTCATATAATTCCTTCAAAAAAAACTTTAATTCATATAATTATACATTATTAAAATGATAACACCACATATAAAGAGATATATATATGTTCTAAATTAAAAAAAAGTGATCATAGCTAAGTGTTTGTGTTATTTGCCCAATTTCTAATGGTCATGGTTTCAAAGCCCTTGTTACGATTTTTTTCTTTTTCTGTAATTTGAAGGCTAGTTAAAAAAAATTAATTCAAAAAATATTGCAACAGGGAATCGAACCCTGCAATGGTGTGCAATTGGCAAGGTTGTGAACCACTCGGCCGCATGATATATATTCATATTATTTGCGATATGTGTTATATATACAACTAGTATTGATAGAAATATTTATCATCATCTACAACCTCCAGCCGGGTCACTCTGACCCAGTATCGGACCCGCGAATCCAATATTTAACCCGACGATTTCATGTTCATTTAAACGTCAAAAATAACAATTAATTACCCATAAGCATCACAAAAATCATTTACAATATATTTATGATTTTAATTTTAATTCAAATGGTCTAAAATAAAAAACCTAAAATCATATTTTTCAAAAACTTGAAAACAACTCAGAAGTTACCCAAACATTAACAAAGTTGTTGCATTTGATTTGTTGATGCAGTGATATGTTCGTTCTTATTTTGCAACTTTAAATCCAGATCTGTTATGTTATAATAAACTCAAATCTATTTTGTGTAACTTTCTTTTACGTTTTTTTTACAACCAGTTGGATTATTAGATCTACACCATGAACTTTTCCTTTAATAAATCAGATCCAATCAATTAGGATGAGGATGAAGAAATATTCTTTTGATTTATTTGTAAACCCATATCAATGATTATGATGGTAGAAGACAAGTTTTTTTTTTTTTTTTTTTTTGTAATATGAGTGGAAGAAGTCATTTGAACTTTTTTTGTTGGTGATGAACATGATGAACAGAAGTTCAGAAATTGAAAATCACGATGTTTGCTTAAAAAAAAGAAAAGAACCATGATTTTGTGAAGTTGTTGTTTTTTGATTTAATTCCAGTTGTAATTTTATTTTAATTAAAAATGAATTAAATATTGGGATAATTTTGTAACTTTTAATATGTTAGGGACTTAGTTGAAATATTAATAGATGTAAGGATACATGGTAAGTACCATATATGTTGTTTGTACCATATAATTCAAAGCTAGTCAACACTGTATTCTGATTGGTCAGATTAGGAATGTTTTGATACATTCCAACTAAGGAATGTACCATAGAATTTTCCATTTTTCAAATGCTATTTTAAATAGATTATGAGCTTATAGTTTATCATATTTTCTTCCAATTTTACCTCTATCATATTACTTGAAAAAATTAAATATTAATTAAACATATTTTTTTTATGTCATTTCATTTTTATAAGCTAGTTCAACTGCTAATTTTACCGAACACCACAAATTTAATCAGCTATCTTATTTCTTATAAGCTGAAAGCTAGCTTATAAGTTATCCACTATAAGCTAGCTTATTATCAGTTATCCGCTATTTTTTACCAAACAGAGCCCAAGTAGCTCGGTGGCAAACCATTATGGTGTGTTTGGTAGGAGAGAAAAAGAGAAGAGAGAAATAAAAACAAGGAAACCAATTTTATTTGTTTTCATGTTTTTAGTCCAAGTACATGCATTGATTTTCGTGTTTTTATTCCCCTCTTCTCTTTTTCTCTCCTACCAAACAGTGCCTAAGTGGGATGATCCGGTTGGGATCTCCAGGGTTATTTTCTCTTATTTTTAAAAATGTGTTTTTATTAAAATTAAATAAATAAAATTCATAATTTTTATGAATATGTTCATTAATATCTTCGTATCTTCATTTTCTTACTTAAAAACATGTAGGGTCTGTTTGGTAAAAATAACCTATAAGCTAGCTGATAGTTGAAAAGCTAGCTTATAGCTGATAGCGGAAAAACTATCTAATTGAAATTAAAGTGTTTGGTAAAATTAGCTTTTAAAGTGATTAATAAATATTTTTTTTTTGTTACAAGAGAGAAAATAATAATAATAATAATAATAATAATAATAATAATAATAATAAAAAATATAGAATGACATAATTGATGGTGGGTAATTTTTTTTTAGAGTGGGTAGTTATTAAATTAAAGGGTAAAAATGGAATAAAGTGCAAGAAGCTATAAGCTATAAGCTCAAACACTACTTGAAATAGCATCCGGAAAAAAGCTATAAGCTAGTAAAAAAACCTTGTTACCAAACAGTTCTAATTTTTTGAAACAAACTTATAAGCTCATATAATAAGTTATAAGCTAGCTTATTTGTGTTACCAAATACACCCGTAGTATATGGAATATTTGTCTAAATATCACGCATCATCACAATCTATATAAATATAAAATGACAGAAAACACATAAGCACCATTCGTAAAAAAAAAAACACACATAAGCATCAACTAAAACTTCGAAAAAAGAGAAGATTTCTTAGGTTGACACATCGACATTAGTGTAAAAGATAGAAAAAAATAAAAAGGAAACAAAATATTTATCAATAAAGCACATGTGTTGCTTCGCTTCTGGGGTTCACCACGTTCTCTCTCACTTCCAATTCTTTTTCTTTTTGTCTATGGATGTGAAGAAAAAGAATACAAGTTTGAGAGAACTGGTATATGTTTCATTTCCTTTTTATTTTTTTACAAGCACATATATATGCTCATTTTCTTCAAATAACATTACTACTCCTTTTCAAAATTAATTTTTTTTAACATTCCTCCTCTTTTTCTCAATTAATTTTTTTGACTAATTATTACTATTATTTATTTATTTATTTTTAAAGGTAATTATTATTATTATTATTATTATTATTATCACTACTACTATTTAAAATTTACATTTCTTTTATTTTTTTATTTTGTACTAATCCTCCGATTTTCGAATAGAGACCCTAATAATTCAAAGTTATGCCGAAATGTTTTATAATTTATTTATCATTTTTTGAATTTACTCTTATCATTTTTTTCTATAAAAAATTCATTGAACTCTTGAAATCTTACAAATTTGTGGAATAACTTTGTTGAAATCCTGTATTAACAATTATTTTTGTAAAAAAGTCTTTTTAAAGCAATTTTTAAGAATATCACAAAGTCCATATTATCTTTCAAAATCTTTAAGAATTTTTTACCAAAATAGTTTTTCAAAATCCTAATTCAATATATTCCCTAAATTAACAACAAAGTAATAATTTATTCGCTAAAAAAAGAGAGTAATATACTAAGGGCACATTTGGATTAGCTTATTTTTTAGAGTATGCAAACAACTTATGCATAAGAAATTAACTAAATAAAATTCTTAAGGATCATAAATTAATATAATTTTGTTGTAAAAAAAAAATTAATATAGTTTTTCTTTTAGTAGATAGACGAAATGACAAAGTCATTATAAACTCGCACACAAATATGAAAATTGAAATTCAAACCTCAATTATAAAGTCCGACATAATTGATTTAGACCAGTTTGTTATAGCTTATTTTAGAAAAAAAATTACTTTTTTTATAAAAATAATCACTTTTAATTGTTTTGCATCTGTTTGTTATAGATTTTAAAAATAATCAGAAGCTAAAAATAATCAGAAAACAGTTAAAAATGAGAAGCTACTAAAGGTGCGTTTGTTTCGAATTAAAAAAAAATAGTGATTTTGATCTAAAATAATTTAGAGATTAGATTTTAGAAATTTTTAGAAAAATTGATCTAAAACAATTAAAAGTGATTATTTTTATAAAAAAGGTGATTTTTTTTCTAAAATAAGCTTTAACAAACGGCCTCTAAGAGTAGTTTATAAAATAATAGATTTTTTTTAGAGGAGAGAGAAAAAAAATGTTAAAATAAGAAAGTTATTTGTAATTAAAAAAATCACTTTTATAAGTTGTATCCAAACAAACTAAAGATTATTTTATTTAAAAAAAGTAATTTTTATTATAATAAACAAACACAAAGTAAATTCAACTTTTCTAAAAATTTCTAAAAACTAATCTCTAAATTATTTTACATCAAAATCACTATTTTTTTTTAATATGTAACAAACGGACCCTTAACATTTTTATTGGTATAACTAAAACGTACAGAAATAATATAAAACTTTTTTTTTTGACTAAATATAAATACAGAAATAATATAATTGTTGACTCGACTTACCGTTGCTTTGCTGGTGAAATCTTTGGTAAGAGTTTTCTTAATACGCCCATCTAATAGAAATAGCCGTTGCAACCCTAATTCTCCAATTCCTCTATGCTATATATATATATATATATATAATCTCTCTCTCGCGCATATTTCTCTCGCGCATATTTCTAACATCATTCTAATCTCTCTCTCTCTCTCTCTCTCTCTTCTCTCTCTTTCTCTATCTCTCTCTCTCAAGCTATCTAGTTGCAACTCGCAATAACCGATTCAGTTTGATTTTTATTTTGTCTAATTCATTTCTTTTGCAGGGTTTCGTTTTCTTATATTCTTTATTTCAATTTCTTTCTTGTTTCATTTTCATTTGTTATTTTGTATATTGTTTGTTTCTTTTTCATCTAACAATGGATTCAGGATCTTTGAGTTCTCCCGCCGTCAAAATTGAATCACGCTATCCTCTTCGGAGAAAGACTTCCAGAGAGAATGTAAGAACTTTTTTTCCGTTTTTCAAATCTTTCATAATTAGGGTTTTAATGTGAAATTCTGGCTTTAATTCTAAAATAAAATTAGGGCTTTTCTCAGTAATTGGATAAGTAAATAATCTAATTTAATTGTGCAGATCTTTCACGATTAGGGTTTGTAAATCCAGATTTTAATAAACAAATTGGGGAGTTTTGTCAGTAATTGGATACATAGAAGAAACTGGGAATAATTAGGGTTTTAATGTGAAATTCAGGCTTTAATTCTAAAATAAATTTAGGGCTTTTGTCAGTAATTGGATAAGTAAATAACCTAATCTAATTGTGCAGATCTTTCACGATTAGGGTTTGTAAATCCAGATTTTAATAAACAAATTGGGGGGTTTTGTCAGTAATTGGATACATAAGTATTAAGAAACTGGGAATACTTTTAAAACATTTTTCGTAGATTGTTAATGGAATTTGAAATGATACACATAAACAAGATCTTTACTTTCTGAACTTGTTTATAAAAATCAAGTATTTGATTATTCCTTTATTGTTTGATTGTTTTGTCACCAGTTGGACAGATTCATACCGAATAGATCGGCAATGGACTTCGATTTTGCTCACTACATGCTGACAGAAGGAGCTAAAGGTAAGGAAAACCCAGTTGTGTGCTCCCCTTCCAGAGAGGCTTACAGGAAGCTACTTGCAGAAGCTTTAAACATGAACCGGACCAGGATTCTAGCTTTCAAGAACAAGCCGCCTACGCCAGTTGATTTGATCCCTCATGAGATTACTTTATCAACTCATCAACAAGACAGAACCGCCAAGCCCAGGCGAATTATTCCTCAGGTGCATTACATATTATATCATTATTAGTTATAGTTATTCATTTTAGTTCTTTGATTGCATGAATATACTCCAATTTGATTTGAAATTTTTGAATTTTTTTGAAGTTCAATTAGATCTGAATTGTTTTCATAATTCTTAGTTGTTTGTTTGGTGTGAAACCACAATATAATGCAATTTTGTGCTAATTGATTTGTTGGGTTTTCAGACTTCTGAGAGGACATTGGATGCTCCTGGCCTTGTGGATGATTATTACCTCAATTTATTGGATTGGGGAAGTGCCAATGTTCTTGCAATAGCACTTGGAAACACAGTGTATTTGTGGGATGCATCAAACGGTTCCACTTCAGAACTCGTTACCGTGGATGAAGAAAATGGCCCGATCACATCCGTAAGCTGGGCTCCTGATGGGCGTCATATTGCTGTTGGTTTGAACAACTCTGAAGTTCATCTGTGGGATACGGCTTCAGATAAGCAGGTATTTTTATGCTTGTCTAGTTATCCTTAAAAAAATTCAACAATATGAACTATATTGTTTACTAGTTTACTAATGTCGTTTGTTATTCTTGATATGTTTCTACAGTTGAGAACTTTAAGAGGTGGGCATAGGCAGCGTGTGGGGTCTTTGGCATGGAACAATCGCATACTAACAACTGGAGGGATGGATGGTAGAATCATCAATAATGATGTAAGAATTAGATCACCCATTGTTGAAACATACAGAGGGCATGAGCAAGAAGTTTGTGGGTTGAAATGGTCTGCTTCAGGTCAACAATTAGCCAGTGGTGGGAATGATAATCTACTTTATATCTGGGATAGAGGTACAGCATCTTCTAGTTCCCCAACACAGTGGCTCCACAGGCTTGAGGATCATACATCTGCAGTAAGGTCACTTGCTTGGTGTCCTTTCCAAAGGAATTTGCTAGCTACTGGTGGAGGTAGTGGCGATCAAAGCATCAAGTTTTGGAATACACACACAGGTGCATGCTTGAACTCAGTTGACACTGGGTCTCAGGTATGTTCCCTGTTGTGGAACAAGAATGAGAGGGAGTTGCTCAGCTCTCATGGATTTACACAGAATCAACTAACACTTTGGAAATATCCTTCAATGGTGAAGATGGGAGAGCTCAATGGTCACACTTCAAGAGTTCTTTATATGGCGCAGAGCCCGGATGGTTGCACAGTGGCAACAGCAGCCGCAGACGAAACATTGAGGTTTTGGAATGCTTTTGGCACTCCAGAAGTAGTCACCAAAGCTGCACCAAAAGCGAGAGCAGAGCCATTTTCACATATGAATCGCATTCGATAAGCAGCAATATTTGAAACAGTTTGGAAAACCAAGTTATTTTTTTCTGGTTGAATACATACATCTACTCCACAGTAGCCGCAAAAGCAAATGTTGTTCTTTAATACCAAAGCATACTGGAATATAAGTACCTCTGAGGCAATGTGTAGATATAGAGGATGGAGTTGTTTTTATGAGACTTCAATGTACATTGTATAACATATAATAGTGGAAAACAACACTTCATTTGCCCGTGGTCACACCACTTGTGATGAACCACGTATATCATCGGTCTTCTTGCTTCTTTTTTTCTGCTTGCTGAGTCTGAACTATTTGTGATTGACAATTAGATCTTATGGTCATGGTAAAAATTTGGAATAAACTGTCAATTGAAACTTAAGTAAATGAAAATGATTAACAAATTAGCCCTCAAGTAAATAAAAATGATAGGTTGCTATGAAATCCATTAGATAGTAGTTAATTAAATAAACCCTATGGTCATCACCGCCTATATTATCATCTATCAGCATAATTTTATATGCAGTTTCTTGTTCTGAAATTTTTGAATAGTCAATTTATTAACAATGTTGTTGAACATGTCTCTCTCTCTCGTCTTATAATTAATATTTAATTGCATTTTTTGTCACCCTATGGTCTCTTTATTTTAAAATCAAATTTTTTTGGTCTCTATATTTTTATATTTGTTGCAATTTTCGTCACAACCCATTTTTGTACTCTAAAAATTATGATTTTCTACGTCATAAAAGGTGGTATTGTCTCTAACATTGAATCTAAAGATGTAATATCGTATTTGAGACCAAAATTCATCTTTTTTGCATGACTTTCAAGGCAATAAAAAATTATGACTTATACAATCATAATTGCAATAAATGTGAAAATAGGGGAACCAAAAAGTTAAGAAGCCTTCATAATTTTATGACAAAAATATCTATTTTTCTTTTGACAAATATCTACTATGCAGTGTGAATTGAACTTAAAGTTGGAAAAAAAAATTGAATTTTGATAGATTAAAATGAAGATATGGATATCAATAATGCGATATGAGCGCCTAGTAGATATTTGGATAAACACACTCTACTTTTGTATAGGCATAAATTATTACATGATGTTTTTTCTTTTGGTGAAGTCGGGTGAGTTCTAGAATAGGTTAGTATGTTCTTAAAGGATCACAAGCAAATAAAAAAAGATGATGATTAAGTGTATGTTTGGTTTTAATTCTGGAGCATCCAGAATTGATTCTGGACGTGTAGAATTGATTCTGACTTGTTTGGTTTCTCAAAAGTAGAATTGATTCTGCCTCCAGAATTGATTCTACTTGAAGCTAGAAATCGTAGCTTCTGATTCTAGAATTGATTTTTACACTCAAATTTTTTGTTCAACTCACTTTTTCATGAATATATCCAAACATAAACCACTTCAGCTTAAAATCAATTTTGGCCAGAATCAATTTTACAGAATCAATTCTGCCAAAATCAATTCTCTCCGCTGCAGAACCAAACACACGCTAAGTTGATCACTTTAAGAAGATGTTGGATACCTCATTCACTAACTAGCTTAATATAATTAATTAAGTTTCTCATTTTATAAACAAGATAAGCTTGCCAATAAGAGAAATGTGCTCAATTCTGTGCTTGATTTGGATCCTGAGGATTTCGGCTTAGTGCCTGTTTGGTTTGGCAGTGAAAACACCAAACGTGCGTTTTCTATGTGGCAAACGTGAGTTTGTCTTGTTTGGTTCCCAATTTCGTTTTCACCGTAGCCGTGCGTCCTTCCCCACAACGTGCGTCTGAGTGAAGCTGGAATTCCTAACTTCTCAATTTTGAGAGAATCGATTTTGTTACAACATCATGCACACTTCACACAATCTTTGATTTTTTTTTTTGTACTGTTGGGTTATGTTTATTTTTTACGCAACTATTATTGTTATGTTTTGAGCTAAATAATTGGGTTTTTTTTTTTTAATTTTATTTTTATGTTCAACTGTTTTTTTTTCTTTCTTTTTTTACTATTGGGTTGGAGGTTTATTTATTTATTTTTGACTAAAATGGTTTATTGTTTTTTTTTACGAAAAAAATGGTTTATTGTTTATATATATTATTATTGTCATATTATATATGTTAGGTCTTTTTAGTAATTTTCACATTCAAAAAGCAATTTTGATCTAAATTACCCAAACAACATATCTCATAAAAATTGCTTTTACAATCATAGTATCCAAACATAAATCAATTCACATTCAACTCATTTTTAACCAAAATCAATTATACCAAACTCAATTCTGTCAAAATCAATTCTAGTCACCGCTGAACCAAACACATACTAGTCTATGTTATATGTTAGGTCGATGCCGCAGGTAGTTAGCCTCAGCAGTGTTGGATAATAAAATATTAGTCTATGTTATTGGACCTGTTAGTTTAGAGTCCATTAGATTTTATTATATATTCTCTAGTAACCTTTTTGTAATGTTAAGATAATGCAATGATATTCTATTGAAACTCTAGCTGTCTTTCTCTTTTCTTATTTGTGTATCTCTGATTCTAACATGGTATCGAGAGTGTAATAGCCTGTGGCCCCACCAACTTAGGTGGTCCCTGCACTGCCACCTCACGATCTTCTCTACCCCTCTCACTAGTAGAGTTTTTGCCTTCCGTGAGAATCGAACCATGTACCCTGGAGTTCAAGTACGTGTTCAATCCATTCTCACTACCAATTGAGAATGATATTGTATTACATTAGAAAAGTCACTATAGTATTTGAAAGATAGAGTACATAAGGTTCTTAGTATTCTCGAATCATATTTCTTAATTATATTGTACTAATAAATGCTATCTTCCTATCTTCATCATAACAAAAATTGAGCTGTCACTAATGTTTTCAAGTTATATGGTTCTGAGGTGGACCTCCAAATTGTAGTATATAATACTCTTAGTGCAAGTAACACATTTTGGGTTAGTTTAGTGATATTGGCTTGAGACTGTTTTTCACACGGTCTCATATTCAATTCTTCCCGGTGTCAATTTCGGCGGACTAGTTCATACAAAGTAAAAAAACTCTGACTTTAAATAGGGCCCACAAAATGGACGGTGAGATTTGTCCTCTCGAATTAGTCGGTCATTGGGCCAGATACCAAATTTTAAAAAATAAATAAATCTTAGTGCATCTTTTCATTTATATTATTGTTGACCAAATCACGGTGGATTATTGCATATATGGATTAATTGGAGGGATATGACTCTAAGAACAGTTCTTTAGAGCAATTCTTACCCCTTAATTCTTTTTTAATCTAACAGTCTTGGTTATTCATGAATTTATATCAAATGAGCAATATTTCCGCATCTTTCGTTTGAACAATGTTTCCCTTCATTAAGAGTTGTGAAACAAAGTTTATAACAAAAAAGTTTATACTCTATGTTTATGGACAAGTGCCATGAAACTGTTAGAAATAAGGAGGGGTAAGGTAAGTTAAGTTAAAAGTACCTATGGAAAATGTGGTTAGAAATCCATAACAATTTTTCACAATGAGAGGGACACTACAACAACAGAGAAATGGACGTTGTTGAACATGGTCATATGAGTGATATGACTGCCATATTAGCAAAAACTGACAATGTTTGTTGCTAATTAAATATGTAACATTTATTTAAAACATTTGTTGCCAAGTGTTGGGTCCATTGACACTATCATGTTTATCTTTCACTTTATCCACCGAATCATAGATAGACATACCTTCATAGATTAATTGAACAAGATGTGAGATTCAGTGTTCGTGCACTTTGGGGGAAAAGGGGCTAATGAGAAATTTAGGGTTTTGGAGACATTCAAATGTCTAGACGGGAAATAGTTTGAACTTAGAAGGGTTCGTGAAAGAAGATTAGAGGGTTCTGAGAAATGGTGACGACGATGAGAAATGGTGACGGTGAAAAGTTTGTGAGAAACGGTTACGACGATGAGAAACGGTAATTGTGAAGGGTTTGTGAGAAATGATGACGATTAGAGAATAAGAAGATCATAGAAACGATGACACGGTGACGAGGTTACAGTGAGAAACGATGACGACGAGGTTACAGTGAGAAACGGTGATGACGATGAGAAACGGTGACGGTGAAGGGTTTGTGAGAAACAGTGACGATTAGAGAATGGGAAGCTTGAAGGCTTGTGGAGTGAAAAGAAGGAATGAAATTCTTTTGGGGAAACGGTCATTTTAGTCCCTCAATGTGCAACTCGCTGTCATTCTGGTCCCCGACCGAAAAAAAAAATACAAAATAGTCTCTAACTCTACAATCTTTTAGTCACTTTAGTCCTTGACGTTAAAAATGATTGTTAACTTTACAAAAAAATCTAATGTGGCATTTTTTGGGGACACGTGGCACGTTGACTAGGCATTAGTTGGACAAGTGGTATGATGATATGGCGAAGGACGAAAATGACAATACGAGGGACCAAAATGACAATATTTTTTTTTCTTTTTTTCTTTTCATTTCTTCATCTTCTTCCTCCCACTCCTTGTTCATACATTCATCAATAAAATCGAGAATTTTAAACCCAAATTTTTAAAAATATCATCAATAAAAAATTTGCAAAATTTTAACCAAATTTTCAAACAAAATGGCTAAAACCTTAAAATTTTCAAAATAAGTTGAGTAATGGTCGACCATTATACCTCCACTTTGTAGACAAAATGCTTGTTCTAACAACACCCCATTGAAAAAAGTTAACAATATCAATGTGTAAATTTGTTTTCGTTTTTAGAGTGACTACAAGGCAAATGAAAATATTTTTGACACAATTTGGTTGTTCCAATTTTTCTAGAAGTTATGGTAAAGAGCAATCGATTGATGGTTGGGATTTAGGGGAAGATGAAAGTGCATAAACAATTGGGTGTAGCTGAGAGCGGTGAAGTGAATTCATTTGAGAAAAGAGGAAAAATCAAAGAGAAGAATGAAAGTTGGAAAAGAGGAACAATGTTATGATGATCTATTGTTATGTGTTTTGGGTTGGGTGAGATTTAGATGACGGTTGATGAGAGAAAAGACAAAATCGCTTTAAAATTTTTGAGATTTGGGAATTTTGTTAGAAGATATTGTAATTTTTTTATTGATGATTTTTTTAATAAAGTTGGATTTAAAATTCAATGTCTTATTGATGAATGTATGAAGATGAAAAGGTGAAGAAGATGAAGAAGGATGAAAGGAAGAAGAAAAAAATATTGTCATTTTCGTCTCTCGTATTGTCGTTTTGGTCCCTCTCCATATCATCATGCCACATGTCCAACTAATGTCTAGTCAACGTGTCATGTGTCCCCAAAAAAATGCCACATCAGCTTTTTTTTGTAAGGTTAACTGTCATTTTAAACGTCAGGAACTAAAGTGACTAACGGATTGTAGAGACGAGACTATTTTGTATTTTTTTCCTTCAGTCAGGGACAAGAATGACAACTAGTTGTACATTCAGGGACTAAAATGACTACAAAATATAAAAGGGAAACTACTTACTTTGTTTCCCCTTCATCGTATTCGTTATAATGTTAATTCATGACTGGTCACCACTTAATGAAGTGGTCCATATTAGAATTTACCCATAAATTAACAATAGAGTAATAATTTATTCGATAAAAAAGGAGAGTAATATATAGGGTCTACTTGGATTAGCAGCTTATGCAAACAGCGGTTTGTAAAACTCAAAATCTGCGTTTCTGCCACGCACGCAAGCACTCTCTTTCATCTTGTTGCTTTTCTTTCCCCCTTTCAAAAAAAAAAAAAAAAAACAGCAAAATATAAAAAGGGGTTGCAAGTTGAAACTACCTTGCTTTGTTTCCCTTCCATCTTGTTGGCGATTCTGTCTTTCGTACGAAGACGATGATGAATTAATGGGTTTGCCATAACCCATTCCAAAACCACTAGTTTCAACGAAACAATAAAAATGTAATTTTTATTTTATTTATTTTTACCGAACATTATCACTAACATGTTTCAATTCAATAATTTTCTTGTTAATATTCATAGAGTTGAATTTGAATTTGAATTTGAATTTGCAGGGGAGCTCTAAAATTGGAACTTCATCATACTTCACAAAGAGTAGGTGACAATGACATTGATGCTGACCTTGATCCTGAACCTGATTGGAGTTTCGATGCTCTTGTCTCCGAGCTCAATGCTTTGGAGAACAAACTCGGCGTTAATTCTTCCACTCAACCATTGCATTTTCATAAAACAACATCAAGGTGCTACTTCAATCATATGAGGAATTGCATTTTTTTGGTTGCTTAACAAAGAGATGTAATTTATCTAATTTAGTAAATTTGAATTATTTTAGTCGCGGGATTAGTGATAGAATTGAACATTACATTAGCTGCAGTTAAAGAGAATCCAAAACTTTATAATTTGATGATAAGTGTATTTTTTGTTGTGTTTTTGAACACCAAGTGTTTGTGCAAATGGCCATGTTATGTTAGCATTATTTTCCATGTTTGTATTATTTTATTTTACAGTATTTTCCGTATGTTAATGTACCCCATTGCCTCATTCAATTGAATAATGTTGGAATTGTGGTTTCTGTTGAAAGATACCAATGTGCAGTTTCTGTTTGTGTAGTTGCATTCAGTGGCTATCAAGTTTTTTTTTTTATTATGACTTTTTCAAAACAATAAGTTTATGAATTATGAGCATGTCATTGCTGTCAAATTGAACCCTGTTGACTTTTTTAGGCTTAACTTATCTGGTGGGAAAGAAATTGAGAAAGGTAGAAGTTTTGTATTTTGTGCCCCTGAGTATGAGACGGAGAGCGAGGATGACGATGACGATGACAAAGCGTTAGTGTCAGCCAGCACCGGCAAACGCTTCAATTATGATGAACTTTATCTGAGGTGCCTATTTCGTGAACCATAGCTTTATTCTCATATTTCAAGTCATGATAAAGTCAACTTTCGAAGCTTACCTCTCTTTTTAATTTAACAATGTTATCGTCCTGTTTCTGGTGGAATTTTTTGATTTGATAGTAATGTTTTGTCACTTCCTTTTATGTTTCAGCGACAGTGATGATGATTCCGATGTTGACCCTGCTTTTGAAGTGCAACCTTACCTAATGAATAAAGTTGGGGAGGTAGAAGGTGCCTTAATTGAATTGACACAGGAACACCAGCTGAGGGTTAAGGTGAGTGGTCTTATTATTGATACCAATGCACTTGTTACCATTCTTGATTGACATGTAACTTGTAGTAAATTACATCATGATTTGTTTTGTGTTGTATAACATGTTTGTTTCTGATCTTCTTGATTCACAGGATGAAATTAGGAGTAAGATCTCAGTATTAGAGACATCTCTACTGAATGAAAGTCAGAACTCCATTTCTTCCCTTCTTCGAGTTGAGAAATTCAAAGAAACAAGGCAGGAGTTGGATAAAAAGTTTGACACTCAATATCAGCGCCAAATGTAAGACTGCATTGTCTCGTCCTCCCTCTTTATCTTTTCTTTTAAAGACAACATGATTTCTCCACTCTACAACATATTTATCTTGTCAGACTTAAAATAATGGGTTATTTTGTGTAACGGTGCTTTTGTTGTTGCACCACTAGTAGAGATCCATTAAACATTTTTTACCATTTATTTGAGTGAGGTGGGGCCATTATATGTGTCACAATTCTCTTCAATAAATATTGGTGAAAGGATACATGACTGATTCGTTTATACTTGATAGGAGGAAGACTGGAAGACAATTCTTTATGATGCACATTAATTTAAAGTTGGGGAATCAGATTTTATTGTATTAATTATTAGGAATAGAGATTGGGTTTTCCATTGTAATCCCTTTAGCCAGAATTCTGTTGTGACCGTTAGGAGCTGGTTGTTCCAACTACCTATAAATATATATTCTACATTTTAATCCTCTCTAACTAACAATTGAATACTTCAAGATTCTGAATCATCAGAACCAGAAACTCTCAACTTTCTCTCGTTTTCTCTTTCCTTCTATGATTCTGCAACTATATTATAAATTCATTTGCATGAATATTGGGCTTGATTGTGTGTGATTTGGTGTTGATAACTAATATCTGACATATGCAGCATATTTTCTACCAGACTTGCTCTTATACCACCCAAAACATTATTTCTCTTGTTCTTTCATTCTTTTGTTAGATAACTGGTGTGTTTGAACGAGTTAAAAATGTTGAAAACGAAGAAACTGATGATTGGCATCTCCCAATTTTTGTAGTGCAGAAGCACTTGATAGTCACTTGACAGCTGTTCAACGGGACCGTGAACTCAGATCACAAATAGAAGAAAGGAAAATAAGAAATGATGCAGCGCATGAAGAAGCCAAGAAAAAGGTTGCTATGCAAGAGGAAAAGCAACAGAAAGAAAAGGCTAAAGCTGAAGCAGAGGTACCATACCCGTATATTTTATTTTGACTGTTCACAAATACAAAGTGAAGTGTTGGGTTACTTCTTTTTTGTTTGAGTAATGTTTGGAGAGTCCTAAACTGACACACGTACGTTTATTGTTGCATTGGTTTGATCTATTCACTTTACCGGCTACTGACCTTGTTAGTAATTCCCATGTCCACCACTATATGGGTCTTGTTAATGTTAGTTGAAGCATACATTTTTGCTACCAATCTTCTTTTTAGAGGCTTAAGCCCAACTGGCCATTCATTCACGATATCTAAATTTTGTGGGTGCAGGCCAAACTTAAAGCTGAGGAAGTAAAACAAGCTGCATTGGAAGCTGAAAGAAAAGCAACAACGGAAGCCAAATCAAAGGCAGCAATGGAAGCTGAAAAAAGAGCAGCAGCAGAAGCTGAAAGAAGAGCAGAAAAGGACGCCAAAGAAAGTACCAAATCAAGCCCATTAAATACTGAAACCAAGGAATCCGGTATGGGTTTTCTATTTTCACTTTTCATCACATTTTGAATATCTCTTTCCATCGTCAAATTTTCCCTTTACCCGTTTCTCCATATCCAATATGCCAAAATGCTTTGCCATATTCTTTTACTACCATTTAGTTGGAAATCGGCTGTTTCTCTCTATTTTTGTATACTGGTAAAACTTTTTATCCTCTTTCTTGTCTCGTCAAATATTTATTTGATGAAACTATTTTCATAAGCAAAAACTTTGGTGTCATTAATACTTATAAATCTCCTATATTAACTTCAGTCACTGTGTTGCTAAGTACAAAAGTTCCCTTCATACACTTTTTATTCTTTTTAAATATATTCTTTTTAAAAAGGCATTGAACCACACTTTGTAAAGCTTGAAGGCTTTGGTTTCATTGCTGTTACTTGATATATTCATGTGGTTGAACTCATGTGCATCCAGAGAGCAAAATAAGTATTAATATATAGTCTTTTGAAATAATTTATATTTCATAATAGAATGTATAAATTTCAAGAATACAGAAATATATTTTCTGGCTATTTTAATTGTTTATCTCATTTTTTTGCATATCTTAAAATGTTATATTGAAAAGTTTTGAAATTTTCATAGCAACTTATGCTACATTAATGATAATGAAGACTAATATTCTGAGCTAGGGATGTCAACAAGGCGGGGAATGAGCAGGGAGTACTTTACCACACAATTCCCTACCATTTAAAATGATCCCCATCCCCGTTCGCCGCTTCGAAAGTATTTTTCCTCTATCCCCATCCCTGCGGAACCCCACAGTTCCCGCGGGGATCCATCAACGTTAAAAAAATTATCAAATTTCTACTATTTTCAATCAAACTAGTTGTAAAAAACAGTTTAATGATAAAACAAATAAAAAATTAAGACATTATTGTGAGTCTTATGAGTTGTGACAATAATAAGCATCATATAAAAATAAATTTATGCACATTGTGTGAAAATATAAATAAATATAACATATAAAGTACTTAAATATATACATATAAAGGTTATTTTAATAAATTATTCGGGGACGGAGTCTCTGCGGAGCGTGGGATAAAATCCCATTCACAAACTCCCAAACTTTCTTGGGGGAACTTTTTCCTCCATCCCCATCCCCGCGGGGAAAAATTATCCGTCTTCGGGTCTGCAAACAGGGAAATCCCCACAGGGATCCCCATTTACGGATCAAATTGACATCTCTCTGAGTTCAAAAAGTTGACAAATCTAGTATAATAAATGTTCCTTTTGTTTCAAACATTATTATAAAGTCAGTCTTGCTCTATGCATATGTTACATATACATAGTGATATATTGAGTCTATACTTTAAAAACAAAATGTCTATATTATGAATTAGAGTAAAAGGATTAAAGACTAAAGCTAAATTTATACACTGTCTCATATTGAGCTGTTCACCTTCACGAGTTCTCCACCTTTTAACATTATCTATATGTAGATATGTAGATATTATATTTATATGTGATCTAATTCTTCCACATAAGATTTTTTTGTAAATCATGAAGTTGTTCACCTTTTTTAATCAAACATTTAGGTGCTAAGATTAAAAAAACTAAATATGAATTTACCAATAATTTCCATTCCGCTCCCACTGCTGAATCCTTCTCCGTCCGTGTGCATGTCTAGAACTATATATCATTTTATTTTATTTTTTTATCGTTTTATGATATAAGATATGACAAACCTACGCAATCCTTAGGTTATGTATATCGAGCTGCGGCAAATGCTTTAAATATAGAGCAGGGTAGGCTACAGAAACTGAAAGAGCTGTGTGAGGGAAACCAAATTATGAGATCAAGTTCAAAACAGGTATTGTTGAAAACAGATATTGAACACCTTTGTCTTAAAGCTCTTAATTTAGTATCTTGCATGCAATAAGAAACACCATTTATTTGTTGGTTACTTGGTTTTGCTTGTCATATTTGTTATCTTATTTTAAAATTTAAAATTATGTTCTTTATAATGCATATTTATTTTACAAGAAGTTTGCTTGTACTTCACCGCACTTTAAAGTACGTTGGGACTTGTTTATGTGTCAACATCTGTTCAGGATTATACCCGCTATGAGAGTCATATTTCCCGGAATATAAAGACAATAAGGGGAATAAGTCACAATGTAAGGTGAGGTAAATATTTAAATTTCACAAATGCATAATGCTGTTGTCAATATATCTTTCTTACTTGTACATTTTAATAAGGGAAAACATTTATGTCCAAAAGGATATCTCAATCCTTACATGCCTATTTACTCTTTTGGGCATTCTGCAGATCAAAAGCAAGTGAACTTATTAATCTTTTGAATGATCGTCAATGCCCTCAATCAATCAGTGCTGAGATATTTGTTAAAAAGGTGATTTAGTATTTTTGCAGATTCCATTGGCATATAATATCTTTCTGCTTTATTTGAAAAGAACAAAGAGCATAACAGGGACAATAAACTAATCTTAAACCTGGGCTTATTTATTGTAAATGTTATTTTTGAATCAGTGAACTGTATATGGGAGGTAGCAAATAAATGAACAACTATAAGTTTTTCCATTCACGTGTCTTCACCTATTAACTTCAATTCTTTAGGATGGTTTGTGACAGGGTGGGTGCCTCTTATGACCACAAAGTCTAGAGTTTGATCCTTAACGCCCCATTCTTCTAATAAAAAGGTTGAATTTTAGCAAGAATAGTTAGGAGTTAGGACCATGCATTGTCCACTTTCAAAACCGAAAGGACTCTTTGCTTGAGGGGACGTTAGAAATATTTTATAAAATTCGTTTATGTATCTTCACCTAATAGTTTAAATTTGTGGAATATTCGATTAATGACATTACACAACACTTAAAATATCAAAACTATAAATTATGATTAATCTATATAAACTTTTTCTATATATGTGTGTATTACTATTTGATGCGTTTTCTATATGATACCATTTTCGGTATTGGTTAAATATGAGAATGATTATGAAATGTCTTACAATTAAATGATTATTTGTAAAGTAAGAAATTTTGACATCAGAAAAAGTTGATATCAAATTAAAATAACAGTGGCTGAAATCCATGTATTGGTTTCAAATGTTCCAAATGATGAACAAAAACTAAGAAGAAATGGTAGAATCTATGGCTTTTAATAAATGTAGGTGTGATTACTGACAACAAACTTTACAGGTTGTTTCATCCTGTTCAAGCCCTGGTAGTGCTCCCTTTGCAATTGCCTATGTCATTGTTCTCATTACATCTAAGGTACACCATGTTTAATATCTAGCCTCTCGGCTTAATTTGGACTTGTGAGGATGGTATATAGTTAAGCCTTCAATGAAGTATAGAATGAATATAAATGTTTGATTCTCTATAATTATTTATTTGCTTTTGGCTTCAATTGTTTTTCATTTGCAAGACAGGTCCCATATGTAATGGATCTTTTGCTGGCTGAGCTTCATAGGGCCTGCCTTTATACCGTCCCAAAGCACATGGTCTACAAAACGGTAATTATATAGAATTTGAAAATATTACTGAGCAATACATTTTCTTGTGTAGCTTCCTAGCCTCATGTTAGCAATTATTTTTTTTGAGGAACCAGTGAATTTGAAGCAGGGAAAAGTTATTTTGCTACAATAATTTTCTTTGTCATATTTTGCCTAAATAAAAGGATTGAGCCCATTTTACTCTGTCAAAGAAGCAACATGGTTGTGCTTCAACTGGCACAATTTAAAAATTATCTGAAACTATTTATTCTGATATTATGGCCTATGCATATTGTTCTACAAATATGATTTCCACAAATGTGGGGAGTACTGATGCTGTTGAATCTGGATTCTTTCTTCTACCCCCTCAGTCTATCTTTCAATCAAAAGAGGCATACTTCAGAAGTATCGGTTATCGAGAAGACGGTGAAAAGTTGGAGGGTACAGAAGATTATTTAAAGCGGCTAGAATCGTATATGAAGTTGTACGGTGCACTGGTTCAGGTCTGTCACTTGAACAATATTTGCAATTTTGTCCATTACATTTTCTCATCTCCCTGATTGAGCAGCTAACCATGCTTGTTTTGACAGACTGAAATTCCCAACATTCAAAATTTGCATGGTTTGCAAGAAGGTTGGGCGTGGCTTGCAAGGTTCTTGAATTATATGCCAGCCAATCTTTATACAGCTGTTTCACTCGATACATTCTTGCAAGTAAGTAATGCAAAATGTTTGGTGTTTTGACATATGGATCTTTTAAGGTTAACTAATTCTACTTTGTCTGCAGATGGCTGGATTTGCTCTATTTCAAAGATATAAATCTCAGTTCTTAAAGATGTTGAACGCTATCTCAGACAACTTTTTAGTTGGTCTGAAATCACAAAATGTACCAGAATCGACAAGGATTGTTGCGAATATAAAGGCTTATATAGAAGATAAAAAGTTCTGTCAAGTGCCAGAAGGAAGGAAGCTGCAGTCAGATACGATGTCAAGAGTACTAATGTAATGGAAAGAATGAGAGTACCATTAATTATTTTCCCATTTATGTATGAGTAGTATAAACTAATGTAATGGAAAGAATGAGGGTACCATTAATTAGGAAATTTCTATTCTCATCTTTGTTAATCGATGAAGGTTGATGCATATTAGTTAGGGTTTGTTTGTTTCTAAGGTAACATAAACATTCCTGGGAAGCGTGGTTAGGAATATAATAACATCATTCTTGTGTTGTTACACGTTTGTAAAAATTGTTCTCATATATTCCTTGTAGTTCACTATTATAAATGATGAATATTTACTTTTAAAATTAATTGATCTATATTATAAATTGTAACCTAAGACAACTGACCCTAAGAAAACCGATATCCGGCATCTAGCATAGACTCCACAATGCACTACAATTGTAACCTAAGAAGACAAGTGACCTAAGAAGACTGGCATCTATCGGGTGTAAATTAATTTTATACAGTTGTCAAAAAAAATATATATATTTATACTAATGTCGGGTAGAAATTTTCTATTTCTCCATGTCACGCCATTAAATTGGGTTGATATGGCGGAATACACGGGTTATTAAATGACTGTGTAAACTAATTATCCATGTCATACCATATTCTATTTTTTCTAAAATTAAATACTATGATTTTGAATATAAGCAAAAAAATAACTTTTTAGGTTCATTGAATAAAACATGTATTTGAATCATTTTATGGTTCATATACACTCTTTATTCGATGAACATAAAAAGTCATTTTTTTACTTATATTTGAAATTGGAGGGAGTAATCAATCGTTAGTTGGTTCGTACTGTTACTTTTTCTTTCAAATTCAAATTTCTTCGTTTTCATTCAATACTTATTAGTTATTTCACACGTTTTCTATATCACACACAATATTCGGAAGGCTGAGGTTGTTTGTAGTATTGAAGATGAGGTAAAGAGTCAGGAAGGATTGCAATTTGAGGATGATGATGCTATAGCGGAGAGAAGAAGGCTACTTAAGGCGAAGTTGCTTCAGAGAGAGCAACAGGAAGTACTTCCTCGGGACGAGGAAGAGGAAAGAGGAGGAGGAATATGAGTATGAGACTGATTTTGATGAGGAGTACACTGGACTGACTGGAGTTGGAGTGGCTATATGGAGAAGCCGGTGTTTGTTTTTAAATTTGAGAGAAATACTATATAGTGTTGAGCGTGAGGAGCCTCTCGAGGAACAAAGGAAAAGGATATTGGAGGAAAGGAGAAGGATTGAAACAAAGCAAATTGTTTTTGAAGAGATACGGAAAGATCAGAAAAATACTGAATTTAAAGCTAATAATGCTGATATGGACATTGGTGATCAAATCAACTAGGCAGAAGAATATGAAGCTTGGAAAGTTAGAGAGATGAGTCTAGGGACGATCGGGGTGATGCACAGTTGAAGATAAAAGAAGAAGTTAAGAGGGTGAGGAACATGACAGAGGAAGAAAGGAGAGAGTGGGAAAGGGAGAATCCAAAACATTCTCAATTGTCAAAGAAGAAATGGAGATTTATGCAAAAATATTATCACAAGGGTGCTTTCTTCCAGTCTAGTACAGATGATCGGGCTGCCAACGATGAAACTGACAATATTTTGGGGCGCGATTTCTCTGCCCCAACTGGGAAAGATAAAATGGACAAGACAATATTGCCTAAGGTTATGCAAGTCAAGCTAAATGGTCTCATTCGGTCGAGGAAGACACTACGTATGTTCGCTTTCCCATTTGTTGATTTTACTGTTTTGCGGTTTTATCCTGCCAAAAACATATATTGTTTCTCTCTTTGCATGTTTTTTTTTAAAGTTCATAGGTTTTGATATTGGTAGATTTTGAGGCCATTATTCTGTTCTGTTTCTTGTCTTGATTGTTAGGTTCTGTGGATTTCACTTTACTCTGATAATAATAACTTTACTTAAATTGTTGCACTTGTAGAACTTGTCATGCCAAGGATGATTTGAGTGTGGTTCTAAGCATTTTCATCCTTATTTTTTTATTAGTTTAATTACAAAAAGTAGCTTGCGCCTGCCTCGCACAAATTTGAGTGCATTGATTTAGTTACAATTGAATTTGAAATAAAATGATTTATATTTAAATGTTTTTACCTTGAAAGTAAATTTGATGTAAAAGTGAATGCAAAATTTTGAGTAAAACGCAGGAAGCTACTTTTTTTACACTTATATTTCAAACACACTCGTATTTCACAATCCCTGTAACCCACTGACCATTTGTTTTAATTTTTTTTTTTAAATAATTTTTATACTGTAATCTTTTTTTGCAAAAAAAAAATTTAAAATTAAATATATTTTTGGTCATCATAAAATTACCAACTTTGCATCGAAAAATAAATAAAATTATCAAATTTTTTATTTGGCCCCTATATTTTTATACTGTATTCTTGTTAAAATTCATAGGGTTAAATTTTTTTTTTTGTTTTTATAAAATTATAAAATTTTGTTTTTGTCCTTAGAAAATTATTATGCACTAGTTTAAATCTCTAATGTTAAATAGTATTTTTAATTGATTGTTTTGCATGTTTAGAACAATATAAAAAGATTCTTAAAAAAAAAAAACTCAAAATTGATTTTACAGTCAAGATTTTCTTTACTTTTATTTTTATCTTTTCAAATTTTAAAATTCATATTTAATTCTTCACATTTAATTTTTTTTACTTAAATTATATATATATATATATATATATATATATATATATATATATATATATATATATATATACTATTCTATACTAGAGATAAAGAGAATACATGAGTTTTGGTGTGGACTTTTCATAATAACAATAGCCTTAATTATTTTTTTAGTATTTTTTTTTACATAAGTTAGACACTGCCTGGATGAGCTGGTATATACTCCTTTCGTTTCTAATCACTTGTCGTTTTAGAAAAAAAATTGTTTCAAATTACTTGTCATTTTATTTTGAAAATTTGAAGTTATATTTTGTCTATTATACCCTCATGTAAATTTCATTGTAGAAGGTGAATCCATTGCATTATTAGAAGCATTGAAGACATTGAGACAAAGAGGCATATCTCATGTTATTTTTGAGATGGATTCCAAAAACGTGGTGGATGCAATTCATCATTTACATGTTGGTAGTTCCGAGTTTAGTTCTGTTATATGTAGTATTAATAATATATTATCATGTAATCCAAACTTCATGGTTAAGTTTATTAAGCGGCAAGCGAACAATGTTGCTCACACTCTTGCTAGGGCGGCTTTGTCTTGGTCTTATTGTTGTACCTTTGAGTCAATACATCTTTGTATTACTCTCATTTTGAATAATGAAATGATATAAGTTATTGGTTGTAAAAAAAAAAGTATGTTATGAGGGATCCATGGTTGAGGGGTCGGATTCAAGCACCACAAAGGCCCGAGGTGTATAGTTTGCAGGTGAAGGATTTGATCGTGGAAGGGGAGAGGAGATGGAATGTGGAAAAAATTGATGAGATTTTTCCGCTCACCATAGCTCATGAGATTGTATCGATACCGTTATTACCGTTAGTGCAAGCGGATAGGTTAATATGGAATGATGATAAGAATGGGTTGTACTCGGTGAAGGGAGGGTATAATATGGTCATGAAGGAGTTGTTACCTAATTCTAGTAATCAGGAGAACGAGCAGTGGTCCGACCTATGGAAAGTGAATGCGCCGTCGAAAACTCGTCATTTGATTTGGCGACTGTGCAGGGGCTGTATTCCGATGCGGCGGAGATTAATTCAACGCCATGTGGATTGTGTGATGAATTGTCCTTTTTGTGATGAGGATATTTTTTTGAAGAAGCTAAATTATCCCACCCAAATTGGCACCAGAGAGAATCGAACCTCAGACCTCAAGAGGAGCACACTTCTAGGTCTCAAGCCAATACCAATTCACCAACCCAAGTGGGTTTTTGTGATGAGGATATTGAAGACGAAGCTCATGTTTTTCTGAACTGTGTAGCTGTTTGTGCTAGCTGGACCACGGCGTGGCTGGAACATATTATTCCAAGTAGACAACAATAACTTGTTAACGCTGCAGATTTTATATTCGATGTTTGCAGGCATGTTGAGCAGAACGAAGTTGGGCGTGTTGTTGTTCTTGTGTGGTGTATTTGGCAAAACCGCAACAATTGGATTTGGAATGATCATAAGCACGATGCTCTTCAGTTGGGACAGCAAGCTTATGTTATGTGGCAAGAGTGGTTTACTGGGCAAAATAACAGAATGTACAGTAATGTTAGTCACCAAACGCAAGAAGGCGAGTCATGGATAAAGCCATCACAAGGGTGGATCAAATGTAACATTGTTGCGGGTTTCCATAGTACGCAAGGAATTACTTCTTGGGCGTGTTGTGCTCGTGATTATGAAGGGAGATTCATCCAAGCTCAAACAGGTTGGAAGCAAGCTGATATGACAATGACAGAAGGAAGGAGAAGGAATGGCTTTGATGTGGCAATTAATAATGGTTGGGAGTGTGTTGTATTTGAAACTGACTCTCAATTACTAGTACATGCCATTCATTCATGCTAATATTGTAGGAATTGCTTGATGTGAACTCTCTTCCTCTATCTGTCCTGAAGCATTTGAATCGGTTTCCCGATTCTTTCTCAACCATTGCTTTGAATCTTTTGAATGCATCAAATGCACTAGACTTTTCTTTCAATGGATAGGTCCAGGTCTTTCTAGTGAAATCATCAGTGAATGTTATAAAGTATCTAGAACCACCATTTGATGTTGGATTTATAGGCCCACATTTTCTGAATGTACCAATTCTAGTTTTGCAGTGGCTCACCATGATGTATTCTTAGGGATAATGTCTCTATGTTGTTTGCTTGTAACACAATCAGAGCACAACTCTTGATTATCCTTCATCTTAGGCAGTCCCTTTACCATATCTCTTTTGAATAGGGCATCTAAACCTTTGAAACTGAGATGGCCATATCTACAGTGCCATAGATATCCATCATTTTTGTTGATAGTTTGAAAGAAAGTTGGTAGCATCACAGGTGCTAAAAGAATATACATCATATTGGCTGTCATTTTAGTTGATACAATCAAGCCCTTTTCTTCATGAAATATCTTGCATATGTTTTTACTAAACACAGTTGTAAGATTTTTCTGTTGCAGTTGCCCTATGCTTAATAGATTGTTCTTCAATTCTGGGAGATAGAATACATCAGTGATTATACTAATTTTGCCTGCTAGATACAGTTTAACATTGCCCTTTCCCATTACTTGCATTGTAGAATTATCACCCAATTTTACGGTCTCTCTAAATGTATCATCAAATTCAAACAGCCAATCCTTTGTACCAATCATGTGGTTACTACATCCAGAATCAAGAAACCATACATGATCTGATGTATTGTTGCAAGACTGTTGTTGTACCATCATCAAGATCTCTTCATACTCATTGAATTCAGCAGCAAAATTCGCATTTTTCCCAAAGTGGGACATTCACTTTGATAATGATCAAGCTTGCGACATCTATAGCATTCTACATACTCTTTTGAAGTATTAGAATTTGTTCTACCCCTGCCACGACCCCTTGATGAGCCACGACCTCTGCCTCTATTTGAATTGCTATTTCCTCTTCCAAAATTGGAAACTTTAAGGGCTTGTTCTTCTTCTCTTGCTTTATGATTCTTCATCCTCCCTTCATGAACAAGCAAGCTACTTTGCAGTTCATCAATGGACATTGCAGTCACATCACGAGACTCCTCGATTGAACATACCACATAGTCAAATTTGGAGGTCATGGACCTAAGAATCTTTTCAACAACCGTACTTGCAGTCATTGTTTCACCCTATGTTGTCATCTTGTTGGACAGGGCTAGGGTTCTTGAGAAAAAGTCATTCACAGATTCATCTTCTTTCATACAAAGAATCTCAAATTCGCGCCTTAGACTCTGCAATTGAGCCCTTTTCACTTTATTTGAGCCTTGATACTTTCTTCTCATAGATTCCCATATGTCTCTTGAGGTGTTGCGCTCAAGAATCGTCTCAATAATCGAACGATCAATGGATTGATAAAGGTAATTCTTTACCTTCAAATCCTTCAATTTGCTTTCAGCTGCGGCTTGTGTTTGTTCTGGTGTAGCATTTGCAGGTGCTACAACGACTCCAGTTTCAATTAGACTCCAATATTCTTTGGGTCGAATCAAATTCTCCATTAAATTTGGCCCAATGATCATAAAACCCATCAAATTTGGGAATTGATGGTTGCATGAAGGAGGAAGATTCTGCCATTGTTGCAGATGAAGAAGCTTGAAATGCAAGAAATGGTTACACCGTTTGTAACAGAAAGGAAAAGCGTTGTAACTAAAGTAACTAACTCTATCTCAGGCCCAGTTAAGGCTCTGATACTAATTGTTAGGAGTGAAAGTGTTTCATTGATTTGCAAAAGTGATTACAAGGTCCTTTATATAGGACAGTTTTCAAGCTAAGCTAGTTTGGCACACAGGCCTTGCCTCTGAGCCAGCACACGTGTGCGCCCAAGAGCATACTTATTCTAGCTAGGCCTAACAAACCCAACCTCAAAAACTTACAGAAGAATCTCTTTATTTTACATTTCACAAGTTAAGCACAAAACATAAAAAAAATAAAAAAATAAAAAAAATCATACATTTCAACAACAAAGAAGTTTGTTATGACTTAAAGTATTAATGTTATTTTTCTTATAAAAAAAAGTATTAATATTGGACAATGATGTTATGGTTTTTATATGCGTATAACGTTGTTTGGAATATGACAGATTTGAATTTGAAGATTTTATTCGTTGTGCAGAAAAAATTGTTCCATAATTCATTTGCAAGTAAACAAGCAAGATGATTTGATGAAGAAGAAAACTCAAAAGGAAATTAAAGGAAAGAAGACTGTGCATATAATTAGAACTTTAGTTCTAGCCTCCAATGCTTTTTGCTTTTATTATTTTTTTTGTTGGTATAAGATTTTTAATTTTATACGATTGTTCCCAATTCTATGCTTAGGAACATGAATAGTGAGCACACCATTATCCATATAAGCCTTAACATGATCAACCTTAGAATTTTCAGGCAAAGTAAGACGATGAACAAAATGACCACTAGAGACTTCAACACGGTTCCACCCACCTCTCTCTTCTTCCTTCTCAACACTCTTCTCACAAATGATAAATTTGCACATAAAATTCATAAATAATTCATTTTATGTTAAAAAATTCTAAATTTTTATGGGAGATGTTCCTATAATATTATAAACAAGAAAACAAAAAATTATTCAAAAATGTAAAAGTACACAAGAGTTTGATTAAAACTAGGGACCAAAAGTTGTGAAAGAAAATATTTAAAGGACCAAAAGTTGTTGAAAAATTTTATAGGGAGGGGGGCACTCGTTAGCAAGACCCAAAACAAAATCCGAGATATTTATAAAAATAAAAACTTATTTAACCCTTAAAGAAATGGGTCTAAGTTTCAACTTTTAAATATTTGAGAATAAGAATTTTGTAATTTATCCAAGGTCATTAAGTAATTTTTTGGGCATCAAGACATCCAATCCCTTACAAAATTTGAAATTTCACATTTTATTGAAGCAGAAGATTGAAGGTATTTGAATAATCAAGAATAAAAAATATCGAAAACCCATCATAGTTCCCAATAGGTATTGATTATAAACCAATAAGCAGAAGATTGAAAGTTTTTGGAACAGAACATGTTTCTTCAATTAAAGTTCATAATGTAAAATCACTTCTAAAGCCACCATCCAACTTTTCCATTATGAATATTCCATTATGAATAAAGAATTCATAATGCATTTTCCTCAAGGGCCATTGAGTCATTCATCCCTTACAAAACTTATGTAACATTAGGGACAAGGGACATTAAGTTCTTAATGCAAAATCACTTCTAATTGCAGTTGCAAAATTGAATTTAGGGACTAAGGGTCATCAAAGCAGAATGTATATTCATTCATGCATTACTATGAATAAAAATTCATAATTTTTTTTAATAGAAAAGCGCACACCGATAGGGACAATTGCTTTGAGTAGCAATTAAGGCAACAATAAGATTTCACATTCAATGACTAGGGTCATTAAGTAATTTATCAAGCATTTTTTGGGCATCAAGACATCCAATCCCTTACAAAATTTTAAATTTCACATTTTGTTGAAGCAGAAGATTGAAGGTATTTGAATAATCAATAATGGAAAATTCGAAAACCCATCGTTGTTCCAATAGGTATTAATTATAAATCAATAAGCAGAAGATTGAAAATATTTGGGACAGAACACATTTCCTCAATTAAAGTTCATAATGTAAAATCACTTCTAAAGCCACCATCCAACTTTTGCATTATGAACAAAGATTTCATAATGCATTTTCCTCAAGGGTCATTGAGGCATCCATCCCTTACAAAACTTATCTATCATTAGGGACAAGGATCATTAAGTTCATAATACAAAATCATGTTTCCTTAATTAAAGTTTCGTACGTGTTTTCAAGCAGAAGATTGAATGTTCTTGAATTATCCCATAATTACCGTAGCAAATATGTTTGAATAATCATCGGTAGCCACAATCGTTCCCAACATGTATCGATTATAAACCATATATGTCCATTATCCTGTCAAACAAAAAACTGTCTTTTTACACGATTAAGGTTTTTTTTTTACTCAAGCAGAAGATCCAATCATTCTTAATGAATTGTTAGTAGATTCTATGCAAGCAACACCCTCTGTCAAAAGCCCTAGTTGTATGATGCGTTAGTTCAATAATGTAAGGTCTAACAAACATAGATAAAAAATGTAAGAATTTTAGAGATATTCAGGTCCTAGATAGGCTAGATTGATTTCATTACCATCCTATGTCATTTACGCCAGGGTAACAAACTATACGCATAATCCAAAATAGATCACAAGCTCTATCTCATTCAAACTCATGGTGATCCACCTAATGCTAAAGCAATTCTGCGCATTATTTTCTTTGCATGATATGCTCTAACCAAATTAACAATATAAGAGAAACAACTTTGGCCTACCACCAACAACATTCTTGCTTCTTTCGCTTCCAACACTGAACTCACATTTCTTCTAATTCCAATTATCCAAATCTGCATCACCACTAATACCAAACCTGTTTTTCTTTTGTTCTCCAATTCCTAATACCAAACCTGTGTTTTCTTTTGTTCTCCAATTCTTATGTCTTTTTTTCCCTTAATAATAATACACAGTACTTGACCAAAAAAATAAAAAATAATACGAAGTAAATGGGCCAAATTATTCATCAAGTCATTGTTATGATTATATAACATAGTAACCAATGATCAGGAACATGTTAAAAAATATATATATGAACTTTTATTCATAATGCATGCATGGATATCTATTACCTTGCGTCATAGTCAACTTTAAGACTCCCCCCCGTAACAATCTGAGATATGCGTAAGCTCCTGCTGATCCTGGAAAAAGAAGAACTGGAGGTCTAAGATTATTTCCATACTGGAGAAAGAACCGACGATCCTGCTCTTCATACCACCAGCTCTGTTCAGCTTTAGCAAACACAATTCCACTGTACCATATCCAGTTCATAACGTCATCAAAATTATAAACAATTTTTAACCAATCAATAAGTAGCTTATATAATGTTATAAACAAATCCAATTCATTAAGTCATGAAATCATAAGAAACCACACAATGTTGATAAATCTCACGCTAAAAATTATCTCCTTCTCACCTATTATTGCATCATGGAGTATCTATCTTTTTTGCTTTCTACCTCATCCCTGCAACATATCATAAACATAAATTAATAGTCCACTTCCGGCCACATTTTCATATCACAAACATAAATTAATAGCCCACTTTTCACCTATTTTTACATCATAGCTCTCTTTTTCACCGTCTACCTCAGCCCTGTAACATCACATGTATAAATTTTAGAATTCAACCTAATCGAAAGAAACCACCCAATGCCCCCACCAAAATCAATCACAAACCACATTCCTCCAGCACTGCTAACATTATATGTACTAGGCAACAATTTTGAGTACGTGGGCTCATGTTTACCACACCACGCTTTATAGATAATGAAAAAAAATTCATCTCAATGACTGTTTCACGATAAGGGTTTTAAAAAGACAATAACTACCATCGATTAGGGTCATAATGCATTTAACTCTGAGGTCATTGTCTCATTGAGGCAATCCGTTCCTTACAAAACTTATGAAACATTAGGGAATAGGGTCATTAAGAACATAATGGAAAATCACTTCTAATTGCAGTTGCAAAATAGAATTTAGGGACTAAATGTCATCAAATCAAAATAGATATACATGCATGCATTATGAATAAAAGTTCATATATATATTTTTTTGACAGAAAAGAGGACATCGATAGAGACAATTGCTCTAGTGGCAATTAAGGCAACAACTAGCTTTCACATTCAGTGACTAGGGACATTAAGTTCATCGCATCAAGACATTTAATCTCTTACAAAAATTGAAAGTTCTAGAATACACAAGAATGAAAAAATCGACAACCCATCATCGTTCCCAATAGGTATTGATTATAAACCAAACAAGGCAAATATGTTGGAATGAAATTTCCAATAAGCAAAAGATTGAAAGTTCTTGGGACAGAACACATTTCCTCAATTAAATGCATCATCCAACATTTTGGAGCCACCAAGACAATCCCTTACAAAAATCATGGAACAAAGTATATTTATCATTTTATCCATCTTATTGTCGAATTTTCAGTTAGTGAGCTCATCATGTATACCACGCCACTAGTGACACTTGGACAATTAGGGCCATAATAAGATAATCAACACAATCCACATTTTGAGTAAAATTTCATATTAAAATTGCTTTGCTTTGAAAGCCACGATCCAATTTTTCCATTATGAATAAAGAATTCATAATGCATTTTCCTCAAAGGTCATTAAGGCATCCATCCCTTACAAAACTTATGTAACATTAGGGATAAGGGTCATTAAGTTCATAATGTAAAATCACTTCAAAAGCCACCATCCAACTTTTTCATTATGAATAAAGAATTCATAATGCATATTCCTCAAGGGTCGGTCATTGAGCCATCCATCCCTTACAAAACTTATCTAACATTAGGGACATGGGTCATTAAGTTCATAATGAAAAATCACTTCTAAAGCCACCATCCAACTTTCCCATTATGAATAAACAATTCATAATGCATTTTTCTCAAAAGTCATTGAGGCATCAATCCCTTACAAAACCTATCTAACATTAGGGACAAGGGTTATGAAGTTCATAATGTAAAATCACTTCTAAAGTCACCATTCAACTTTTCCATTATGAATAAAGAATTCATAATGCATTTTCCTCAAGGGTCATTGAGGCATCCTTCCCTTACAAAACTTAGGTAACATTAAGGACAAGGGTCATTAAGTTCATAATGCAAAATCATTTCTAACTGCAAAATCACTTCTAACTGCAGTTGCAAAATAGAATTTAGGGACTAAGGGTCATCAAAGCAGAATATATATCTATTCATGCATTACTATGAATAAAAATTCATAATTTTTTTAATTGAAATGCGGACACCGATAGGGACAATTGCTTCGAGTAGCAATTAAGGCAGCAACAAGATTTCACATCAAGGACTAGGGTCATTAATTAATTTATGCAGCATTTTTGGGGCACCAAGACATCCAATCTCTTACAAAATTTGAAATTTCACATTTTATAGAAGCGGATGATTGAAGGTATTTGAATAATCAATAATGAAAAATTCGAAAACCATCATTGTTCCCAATAGGTATTGATTATAAACCAATAAGCAGCAGATTGAAATTTTTTGGGACAGAACACATTTCCTCAATTAAAGTTCATAATGTAAAATCACTTCAAAAGCCACCATCCAACTTCTCCATTATGAATAAAGAATTCATAATGCATTTTCCTCGAGGGTCATTGAGGCATCCATCCCTTAGAAAATTTATGTAATATTAGGGACAAGGGTCATTAAGTTCATAATGCAAAATCACTTCTAACTACAGTTGCAAAATTGAAATTAGGGACTAAGGATCATCAAAGCAGAATATATATCTATTCATGCATTACTATGAATAAAAATTCATAATTTTTTTAAATAGAAAAGCGGACACCGATAGGGACAATTGCTTCGAGTAGCAATAAAGGCAGCAACAAGATTTCACATTCAAGGACTAGGGTCATTAAGTAATTTATCCAGCATTTTTGGTGCATCAAGACATCCAATCCCTTACAAAATTTGAAATTTCACATTTTATTGAAGCAGGAGATTGAAGGTATTTGAATAATCAATAATGAAAAATTTGAAAACCCATCATTGTTCCAAATAGGTATTGATTAAAAACCAATAAGCAGAAGATTGAAAATTTTTGGGACAGAATACATTTCCTCAATTAAAGTTCATAATGTAAAATTACTTCTAAAAAGCCACCATCCAACTTTTCATTATGAATAAAGAATTCAGAATGCATTTTCCTCGAGGGTCATTGAGGGATCCATCCCTTACAAAATTCGTTTATGTAACATTAGGGACAAGGGTCATTAAGTTCATAATATTGCAGTTGCAAAATTGAATTTAGGGACTAAGGGTCATCAAAGCAGAATATATATCTATTCATGCATTACTATGAATAAAAATTCACAATTTTTTTAATAGAAAAGCGGACACCGATAGAGACAATTGCTTTGAGTAGCAATTAAGGCAGCAACAAGATTTCACATTCAGGGACTAGGGTCATTTAGTAATTTATCCAGCATTTTTGGGGCATCAGAAAATCCAATCTCTTACAAAATTTGAAATTTCACATTTTATTGAAGCAGAAGATTGAAGGTATTTGAATAATCAATAATGGAAAATTCGAAAACCCATCGTTGTTCCAATAGGTATTAATTATAAATCAATAAGCAGAAGATTGAAAATATTTGGGACAGAACACATTTCCTCAATTAAAGTTCATAATGTAAAATCACTTCTAAAAAGCCACCATCCATCTTTTCCATTATGAATAAAGAATTCATAATGCATTTTCCTTGAGGGTCATTGAGGCATCCATCCCTTACAAAATTTAAGTAACATTTGGGACAAGGGTCATTAAGTTCATAATGCAAAATCGCTTCTAACTGCAGTTGCAAAATTGAATTTAAGGACTAAGGGTCATCAAAACAGAATATATTCAAGCATTACTATGAATAAAAATTCATAATTTTTTTAATAGAAAAGCGGACACCGATAGGGACAATTGCTTTGAGTAGCAATTAAGGCAGCAACAAGATTTTACATTCAGGGAGTAGGGTCATTAAGTAATTTATCCAGCATTTTTGGGGAATCAGTCATTTAATCTCTTACAAAATTTGAAATTTCACATTTTATTGAAGCAGAAGATTTAAGGTATTTGAATAATCAATAATGAAACATTCGAAAACTCATCATTGTTCCAAATAGGTATTGATTATAAACCAATAAGCAGAAGATTGAAATTTTTTGGGATAGAACACATTTCCTCAATTAAAGTTCATAATGTAAAATCACTTCCAAAAAGGGACCATCCAACTTTTTCATTATGAATATGGTATTGATTATAAACCAATAAGTAGAAGATTGAAATTTTTTGGGATAGAACACATTTCCTCAATTAAAGTTCATAATGTAAAATCACTTCCAAAAAGGGACCATCCAACTTTTTCATTATGAATAAAGAATTCATAATGCATTTTCCTCAAGGGTCATTGAGACATTCATTCCTTACAAAACTTATGTAACATTAGGCACAAGGGTCATTAAGTTCAAAATGCAAAATCACTTCTAATTGTAGTTGCAAAATTGAATTTATGGACTAAGAATCATCAAAGCAGAATATATATCAATTCATGCATTACTAAGAATAAAAATTCATAATTTTTTTTATGGAAAAGCGGACACCGATTGGGACAATTGCTTTGAGTAGCAATTATAGCAACAAAGAGATTTCATATTTAGGGACTAGGGTCATTAAGTAATTTATTCAATATTTTTTTGGCATCAAGACATCCAATCTCTTACAAAATTTTAAATGGGCCACCAAATTATTCATTAAGTCATTGTTATGTGTATATAACATAGTAACCAAAGATCAAGAACATGTTATTTACAGATGCTAGAAGCATATTTTTGCTCTGCATAAGTATATACGAAGTTGATCAATGAAAATACAGGTGCAACAATTAATATAGTATAACACTAACAATTGACATAATAAAAAAGTTGTTCAATATATTACATCACTAACAATTGAAATTTGAAATTACCTTGCATCATAGTCAACTTTGAGACTTTTTCCCCCGTAAGAATCTGAGATATGCGTAAGCTCCTGCTGATCCTGGAAAAATAAGAATTGGAGGTCTAAGATTATTTCCATGCTGGAAAAAGAAGTGATGATCCTGCTCTTCATAGCCCCTTCTCACCTATTATTGCATCATGGAGTATCTATCTTTTTTGCTTTCTACCTCATCCCTGCAACATATCACAAACATAAATTAATAGTCCACTTCCAGCCACATTTTCATATCACAAACATAAATTAATAGTCCACTTTTCACCTATTTTTACATCATAGCTCTCTTTTTCGCCTTCAACCTCAGCCTGGAACATCACATGTATAAATTTTAGAATTCATCCTAATCGAACGAAACCACACAATGCTCCACCAAAATCAATCACAAACCAAATTCCTCCAGCACTACAAACATTATATGTACTAGGCAACAATTTTTTATCTATCACAACAAAATTGTTTATAAAAACAACTAACAATCATATACAAAGAAGTCAAATATTGCAATAGTAATCATTTAGGTCACTAAAAACATGCATAAATCAAACTTGATGAGGATGAAGAAAAACCCTAAGCAAAGTGAAAATCGACTTAAAATCAAATATGAAATGTCAAATCCTAAACATACATAACATCAAATTAGAAAAAACAAAACCCTAAACAGAGTTAAAATCTCCTTGAAATCAAAACCCTAAAATCACTTGATGATATAGAAAATCACTTGAATCAGAAAATATATGTTCAGAACCATATAATAGACATGAAATTAACAAGAATTGATACCGCAATCAATTGATTCAGAAATCAGCTTGAAAATTTCTCATTGAAGAATCGCGGGATACGGAAGATGCACACAAACGATCATTGAAGAATCGGCGGAGATTGTGAGTTCGAAGTGTGATTTTGGAAGAATCGATGAGAATGCGAGAGATTTTGGAAGAATCGGAAGTGTAATTTTTGGTGAGATGAAAATGGGAGAAAAATAGATTCTTGTTTCTTGAAAAAGAAAAAGAAAGAATGAATTTTTATTCTTATTTCACAAATGCACAGATTCAAACACACTCATATTTCACAATCCCTGTAATGTAACCCACCGACCGTTTGTTTTAATTTCTTTTTTTAAAATAATTTTTATATTGTAATCTTTTTAAAAAAAAATTTTAAAATTAAATATATTTTTGGTCCATAAAATTATCAACTTTGCATTAAAAAATAAATAAAATTACCAACCTTCAACAAAAAAAAAATGGTTCATTAGATTTTACTACCAACCTTCAACAAAAAAAAATCTTAAAATTAAATATATTTTTGGTCCATAAAATTACCAACTTTGCATTGAAAAATAAATAAAATTACCAACCTTCAACAAAAAAAAAAATGGTTCATTAGATTTTACTACCAACCTTCAACAAAAAGAAATCTTAAAATTAAATATATTTTTGGTCCATAAAATTACCAACTTTGCATTGAAAAAAAAAATTACCAACCTTCAACAAAAAAAAGAAAAATTACCAACAAGTGTTTTTATATACTACAAGCTACGGTACATGTTACTATATATTGTATACAATCATGTAAGTTACAATTGCTTAACAGAGTAACCGACTAGACTTCCTATTCAACTAGCCAACAGAAAACAGTTAAGTTCCATTAGCTTCTAGAAAATGTCTTGGTGTAATACTACCTCCTGTCCTATATACGAGAAAATTTACTTTTTAGATTCATTAGATTTTTAATGAATCTAGATCCATAATATGGTTTACATACATTATATTTTTAATGAATCTAAAAATTAAATTTTATCTTGTATATAGGATCGGATGGAGTATATCATATAGAATAAGACAACTTACTTGTTCTTTATTTAATTGTGTCTAATGTACACAAGTGTTTATCTAGACATTAATCACATTCTTCATATAAGACGTGTCGAGATTTTCTCGATCAAATGAACAGTTTTATTTAAAGAGAAATATAAACTCATGAAATAATATCAATAACTTAACCATCTCTAATACATGTATAGAGAACTCATTTCCAAATCACACATGAGAAATTTGAGCATTCCTAACACGATTGTTCCCAATTCTATGCTTAGGAACATGAATAGTGAGCACACCACACCATTATCCATATAAGCCTTAACATGATCAACCTTAGAATTTTCAGGCAAAGTAAGACTATGAACAAAATGACCACTAGAGAGTAGAGACTTCAACACGGTGCCACCCACCTCTCTCTTCTTCCTTCTCAACACTCTTCTCACAAATGATAAATTTGCACATAAAAATCATAAATAATTTATTTCCATTTGTTTATGAAATCCAACTTTCACAAAAGCTTTCTGTTTGTTTCTGATACCATGCAACCATGGCATATTATAACTATGATAACATTAATTATTCATTGTGGCCTAACTCAATTGCATAATTATTAGATCCATATATATTTCTATCTGAAGCGCCATCACCACCAGGATATCAAGTTGGTGTTAATTTTGAGGCCACCTTTATTGGAATAAACATCAATTTGTAACATGTGTGATCCTTTCTCTATAAGCTCTGGATAAAATTGTTTACCCCATGCACTAGCACTAGAGTTTGTTTGTTGTAACATATAGTCTTTCAAGCAAGTATTTTATTTTTAGAAAAACTAAAATCCCGACCTTGTAATCGGTCTCAGCCTAGTGGTCACTGATGTGATGACTACGTTAATGCAGGATTTTGGCGACTTTTCTGTTGCGAAATGAATTCATTTTTTGTGCAAATTGAAATGATTTGATGATCAACTGAATCATCTGAGGACATCCTTTCAAAGTACAAAAACTGGTCATCAAGAGATATATCAGAGAATCAGTTATAAGACCAAGCATTTCTGGAAGAATCCAGTTTTGCACTTTCGATCAGTTAAGGCTTGTAGTGTACATGATATCTGGTCGCGTAGCAGTAAGACATGGTTGGTTCCTAATCAAACTTCTATAACGGGATGCATCAGCATCTGATGATCCATCATCCATCTGTAGATTGATAGGGTATTATGCCCTTATAGACTACATTGGAAGAGGCTCTTTGTATTAGTTGGTCAATGCATCTAAGGTGAGTTACGAAATCCCGGCATGTCTTGTTATTAAATCAATTTTGGCATATAAAATAGTCATAACTGTGAGTTCATATTGAACTGAAAGTTTAGGCAACCTTTCTGAAGCACTTGGCCTTCATGATTTAAACTCCTAAAAACTATTCTATACTTCTCGTTACAATAGACATGAATAGATATTCTAGTTGCTTATTTTTCTTGAAACTCCTTTCCATTTCTTGAACAAATTGTGGACCATCATATTGTTTTGAAAAATTTACCTATTTAGGCTGCTATAATCTGTACTCAGAACAAACAAAGCTTAATGTTGGTTTATTTAGTAGTTGCTAGGGATACAAAGGAGTCTATTGCTATAATGTTTTTTTTGTAGTGCATTATGGAGTCTATGCTAAATAGATGAAAGATATCATCATATTAGCAACTATTTAAGATGCTGTAGTTGTTTCTCTGCTATGTTAAATTTGGTGTGTTTTGGAGGTTGTAGTTTTGTTTCTCTGCAGTGTTATTGAAGGCTGTAGTTGCAGGCCAGTTGAGGGTTTTTATGCTCAGTGCTGTTGGTTTCGATTAGTGTTTTGCTGCGTCTGGTTCAGCTGTGTTCTGCTGGTGTAACTGATCATTTTCGGGCTGGTGTTTTTATGCTGCTGCCCGCGTTTTTGAAGCCTGCTGTCGTGCTTTGTGCCACTGGTTTTTTTCTCCTGCAACTCGTAGAGTTTTAGTTTATAGCATGTTTTTGGTTTTGCTATTGGGGCTAGTGTTCGAGAATCGTGTTCAGACACGTTTGCTTAGGGATCAATTATTTTGGATCATTCTTGGAATGATGTTTCATATGTTATGTTTCATATGTTAAATTTCAAAATCTTGTCTTGAGTATTACTTTTTTTGATATTTTTATTTTGTTAACAAGATCCACAAACTGAAATTAAATAAAAGAAATTAGTTAACTAAATAAAAACACCCAATTAAAATATTTCACTATGTAATTTATAAAACAACACATAAAAAACTATCAAATACAGTCTGGTACAAGAAGATAGGGCCACATATAACATGAGCCTCCATCACTCTCATTCTTATTCTTAATAGCATTAAAAGGAACTTTCATATATAGTGAGAAGTTTCCATAATCTTGCATCTGCAATGTCATCTTCAAGCCTTGATGCTGTATAAATACAACAACAAAAACAAGTCAGTAAATCAGCAGTGAAAGAAAAAATATTTATGAAAAAAATACTAAAAAAATTGTAAAATTTTACTAGAAAACAAAACTATAAGACACATACGTAGCACAGTTGGTGGAGGTACTGATCTTGTATGGAATACTAACACCACATTTGCCGGGAAGAGCACCGGCGTTGTTAGTATTCAAACCAGAAATAGCACCAGCAGCATTTTTCAAGCAGTTGCAGGCAGCCTGACGATCAGGTGTGGTAACGGCGGCGGAGTTGAGTCTCTTGACTCCAGCACAACAGGCTGGAGAAGGACTAGGACCACCTTTAAGGTAAGGAATGCATTGAGCAAGAGCACTATTTACAGTTCCACATGAGATTCCAGCTTCTGCCATAGGTGCAATTACTATGCAAACCAACAAAACAACACATGCTACCTTCATGTTTGCCATTGTTTTCTTAATAGAAAATGTGTTTTTTTGTTTTGAATTTTTGGTTTGGAATGTTTGTTTGTTTGATGAGTGTAATGAGTTAGGGTGTGGGGGTTTATATAGCAAATAAGAGAAGGTGGGAAAATGAGTATAGTGATTGTTTTTGGCAAATGTCAAAGATTGGGTGGAAGTTATAAGTTGTATTAAATGAAGTCTGCTGCATACTCTTTAATTATTTGCAACTTGTCTCACTGTCATTCGATTTTAATTTAATGCTTTTGGTACGCTGTTAGATTCATGTTAGTAATGGTTTTTGTATAATTTCATCATCATTAATGAATATGGTACACGTTATGAACTCTTTGCCAAATTCGATGAAGTTCGGGTATTCTCATACTCGCCAGGGATAAAAAGTACAATTCCATATCTGATCAAATTCAGCTATCTTTGTTCAGCTACATCTCTGTATAAACTCATGTACCGAAATAGGGTAAAACCCAAATCTAGTCAATTTGAATTTTGTCCGTCAAAGTTAGGACAAATTCGATTGGATGCCCACAAGTACGGGTTTGTTGTCAAACTTACTAGTGGCCCCCTAAGATTAAGTTGTACACGAGAAAGATATTCGACTTCAAATCGGCCACCCACTAATTATATTTATGGGCAAGTTTGTTTTTTCAATCATATTTATCGGCATGGATACTCCTACTATAGTGAAGTGCTCGTACTGGGTATGTGTATATGGTACGTATATGATACTAGTACGTATCAATCCATACTTATTTTTATTTGGTTGATTCACGGTAGTGGACACGGTAAAAATGTGGACTGTAGAAAAATAACAAAGTATTTTTGATTTTTTTATTGCATTTCAATTCTCTCTTGATTTCGATGAAAATTATGCATGTTGGACAAAGCAAATATATATTGAAAGCATGATTAGAGAAGTGTGGTTAAAGCACATGGTCAATACTCAATACACAAATAGTTTGTTACTGTATTTTACTATTTTTTATAAATAATTGAATTTTTTTTCTCAACATATATGTTTACACAACAATAAGGTAGTAATTCAATAACAAAAATATTTCTTTGATATTTATATTAACGTAATATTTCATTCTTAATTATAAGCAAAAGTCAATTTTTCATATTCATCGAATAATTTATGTATTTGGTTTATATTATAGACCTGATACATTAGTTATTCAATGGACGACATGTTATTGGTACTGAGGTTTTGGTTTATTGGCTGTGCGCCCCTGGTGGTGTGAGAGTCCCTTTGGGATTTTGTGATTGTTTTTTATAGTCTGTCTGTTGTTGATTGTTTTGCTATTTTTTGGGTTTATTTTGTATGGCTTTTAATTGCCTCCTGTGTGCTGTTTGTCTGCTATATTATGCAGATTTTGTAACTTTCTCATCTTGAGTATCTCTTGTGCTTATGGATGAGTCATTAAATATATTAGCTGATTCAAAAAAGAAAAAGAATTATGTTACTGCATATACACCATTCCAGAGCACATAGTTTACAAAAACGCATCTCGACTGAACTTGAAAATATTACTGATATATTCGCAATTTCCATGGCTTGCGAGAAGGTTAGATATGGCGTGCAAAGTTCTTGAATTCTATGCCAGCCAATCAATATACAGCTGTTTCACTCAATGCATTCTTACAAGTAAGTGATGCAAAATATTGTGTTTCGATATATTGATCTTCTAAGAATAACTGATTCTGCTTTGTCTGCAGATGGGTGGCTCTGCTCTATTTAAAAGATATAAATCTCAGTTCATAAAAATGTTGAACGTCATCTCAGTCAACTTTTTAGTTAATCTAAAATCACATAATGTACCAGAATCGAAGATTATTGCTGCGGATATACATGCTTATATAGAAGATTAAATGTTCCTTCCGGCACCAGAAGGAACGAACCTGTGTTTAAATACGTTTTCACCTGCCAGCATGGGATGATTTCCTATTTATGGATGAGTATGAGTAATATAAACTAATGTGATGTAAAGAATGAGGGTACCACCAAGTAGAAATTTTTTATTTCCTTCTTTGTTATTCGTTGAAGGCTGTTGCATTTTATTTGGGCAGAATAAAGTTTGAGAGCCGAGTTTGATTTCGTTCTTTCAAATATTTTCACAAACCTGAGCAAAGGCATATTTAAAATATACCGAAAGTGTGGAATGGTTAACTAACAAAATTAGGTACTAGTAGTATACTGTATATGATAAACGGATGTGAACAAGCTCCGCAAACAAAACAAAAAAGGTGTTCATTGAAAAAATCCAGACAATTCTTAGCGAGACAGTTTACTGAATAACATGATGCCTTCAATGCACACAAAAGGAAAGAGCGAGAGCGAGCACATATATACAAAAGGGTAACACTCATTCTTTTATTCTTTATAAACAAAAACTCTTCCTTACTCTGATGTTCTAACCTTATCAAACCTTGATGAGTAACCTTAATCTGCCAATGAATGAAAATTTCATTGAAAGCAGCACATATAGCTAGTAAAGCTTTATCCTAGTACTGATTCTGCTCCGACAAATGGGACAAAATTCGAGGTCTTCTCCACATCCACAACAAGTCTGCCATGTGAGAAATACAAGGGAGAAGGGAAATAACTTAATATATATTGACCCCTTAATATAGATAACTCAATATAGCAGCATGTAGTTAAATTTTTACCTGATGCCCACAACCAAAAGCCATATCCTTCGCATCGGTAAGACAAATCGGGCAAACCTGCGGTCAACAATGATTATGAATGGTTGTGATGACATTAAAGTTGGAATTTGGAAAGGAAAACTATGTTTTAGTTAAATATGAAAGATGCTTCTCGCATTGGAAAGCATCGTCTCAATACCTTATTATCATGTAAAGAGCTTGTAGATGGTTGTGTGCGATTGTGAACACCGCTATCATATCCATAGTCAGTACTCCTAGGCACATTCTGCTGAAAACTGTTTGACCGAAAAGATTTTCCACTGATGCTGGAAGAAGTCCTATTATAAATTGGAGCAGGTAGAGGAACCCTATCTGGTGAATGTCCCCTCCGTGAACTAGTACAATGAAGACACGAGATTTTCAAATTCAGTTATAAGTTATTACACCAGTTAAACCTTCCTAGCAAATTTTAAGTGCCATATTTTAGTATTTTATTACCCCAATAGGCCAAGCTCTATGGTTGCCTTATATTGAGATGGTATCTCCATCAAAGCTCCAAGAGCAAACTCTGTCTCTTTCCGAGTTGGATTTACATTCTTCGACATTATCTTAGTAAAATTCACAAACTACATCCAGCCACAAACAAAATTATCACATCTCAACATAATAGGAAGAATATCATTTATATATGGCAGGTAAAAAAGGGTTAAGTGAATTGCACCAAACCTGGAAATTGTCAAATGCCCGAGAAGGGATGTTATCGTCAAATTCCTTCATCATCTCCCACGGTCCATCTCCAACTCCTACCAAAACTATTGACAGTGGATACTCACTGCAATTTAAAAAGAGTATAAGATTCTGAGAGTCTTCAGTACCGACATTCTAAGATGTAGAGGTTGAAACTGCTTATTATATAAAATAAAGGCCGAAACAGGGCCAAGCTTAATTCCGTTGTGACAGGGTGCCATCCTGAAGGGAAGAATGCAGAAGCTGAATGGTTTCTACATGAAAGAAAACTAAAAAACTCACCTGGCTTTTACGATCGCATTTATTGTCTTCTGTTCCTGCGGACTTAAGTGACCATGTTCTGTATCGATGCTTCTGGTCACCTGCGAAAAACAAGTCGAGCATCAGTTTTTGAAGCACTATCACTGAGCAGAAACAATGAATATCTACAGCAGTCTAATTTCATTCATGAAAACGTTACAGAAATGTAAGCATTTAGTTTTCTATTGCAGCTAATAAGATATTGTGTGTAATATTATGAGCTATGAATGATATATATTGTTAGCATTTTCAAGGCAAACCAAACGAGACTATGCTTGCACGGTACAACTAAAACATTGCAGTTTGTTCATATATATATATATGAAAGTTAAGATGATTTATAAAGAAACAAAGACCTTAAAAGTGCACCTATGAACAATGTGAAATATGAATTCAAGAATTACCTGTCCATCTGCAATTATGAGAAGGACATGATATTGGCCAGCACTTTGTTCAACAATAGTTATGGCCATTTCAATAATAGGGGCAAACGAAGTCGGTCCTGTTTTTATGAATGCCACGCGTTATAACGAGTCTGATTAAAATAATAATCTAAGATAACAGGTGAATGAACAAAGGCAAAACCTGCAAGTTTGAGGTGAGGAACAATTTCTCGGTATCTTTCCAAAACTTCCTCAAAACCATTGCATAATTGTTCTTCTGAATAGAAGCTAAATACATCTTGATCATGTGTAGATGCTGAAAAATAACAGACAGAAATAAAACAATCATGTTTGCGCAAAGTGTAAAAAGAAACTACGTTGGAAAAAATATTTAGCTTCACATCCGTCGTTACCATCTCCAAATCCAAAACATGGAATTAAGTTATCTTCATCAAAAGTAGATAGAGTTTTCCCAATAATAGAGATTGCTTGTTCATAAGGGTTTTGACTACTTCCAATGTGATGTAAACTTTTTCGGTTGAATGAACTCTTCCCTGATAAAAAGAAGTATATATTTAGCCTTAAAATTTACACACACAAAAAATATTCAAGCATGAAAATGCGAGTAAGAGATTACACCTGTCCACTCATTGCTCTTCGTGAAATCAATGCCGACAATGAGATTAGAAGATTCCAGCCCAGCATTTGCAAGAGCAGCAGTAACCTGTATTCAATTCACTTCATTATTTAACAATAATATCATGTATTTTCTCTCTAGAGTTGCAAAACAATAAATTTTGGTTGAAATGCTCAATGAATTATTTTCTCCTCATGATAACTTATAGAAACAAACAGCTTATACAAAATTAGTACAAGTTTATACTCATTTTCTTTTTGTTGATTATAAAAGCAGCTGATACATAAGTTCTTATATGATAAGAACTTATGAATAAGTGCTTAATTATGTTATTTATCCAAACACCCCCTAAATCTTATATTATAAATTTTATTGCAAATGATTACAAGCTTAAATACTTCACTCCTCGCTGTTTAAGTGGCAGAAAAGTGAACTTTGATTTCAGAAATAAAACTCAAAACATTTCCCTTTTACCCAATTATATTGAAATTATTAAATTGGTCCCCTTTTAACCAAAATATTGGGCACAAATGGTTAATGAGCTCCCCCTAGGACGAATCGTTCAGAAGAACCCGAGTTTGAGTCATGGTGGAAAAAATTCTTGGCCAGACTTTACTTACCCCGCGGCCCAACTCAGGATTACCGGGGGCCCTTCCCCTGGGAACCAGAAGGTTAAGAATCAATAAAAAAATTGGTCCCCTTTCCTTTTCATCTCAGTTTCTTTTTTTCCTTTTTTTTCCCCTTTTGCCTCTTATACCTAAACATCATACATGTTGCATTCACATTACCAAAGAGTATAATTGTTCAAGTCAATGATAAAAATTAAAAACAGTATCCAATAAGACTACTGATAATGATAATGACAAACAAAATCAAAGATCAAATCAAACAGTTCCTCTTACATACATATAACAAATTAAAAACAAATAAATAAAAACTACTACATGCAATGATAGAATTAAAATCTAATTAACATTACCTCATCCAGTGAATGATAATTATCAGCTATCCTTGAATACCTCTTATCTAACTTCTTTTTAGGCTGTGAATTCTCATAAAATGGAGCTGATGCAGCTTGATGGTGAGGTGTCTGATGATAAGGACTCTGTTGAGGATATGGTGATTGTGGTGGATATCCATATTCATCATAATTATTATTATTCCATGAAGATGAAGAACCTGAAGACCCTGAAGACCTAAATGAAGAAACATGCTGCTTCTTCTTCCTAGAAGACCCTTTTGAACTACTCCCTCCCATAACAATCTCTTTCACAATAAAACAAACTATACACAAAAAAATTGCAACCAAAGTTGTCCAAGTTTCTAGCTGCAATTCATAAACATATACATGAATCAATGTTTATATAACTTAGGCTGAGAAATCAAAGTAAAATAACCATAAAAAGGAAAGTTCTAGGTCATTAGACAAAGAAAGAGAGTGAGTGAGACTTATTCATATACCTGATGATACATTTCTACAATAAGAAATTCAAGAGAAAGAAGAGTGTTGTTAGAAGGAACCCAGCAAGGTCAAGTCAACTGGTTTAACTTTTTCACTTCTTTCTTCTAGTTCAAACAAGTTTCAATTTTTTTAGATTAATCTATATCACATCACATAATCTATAAAAAAAAGAAATTGATTTTCTTTTATTAATGAGAAGTATTCACTAACTTTGTCGATGATTAATCTCTGTTTATATACCGTGACCATCACTCCTACCACGTTTTTTTCTATCCACAATGTCCGAAGAACTTTACGTAAGAAATTTGAGTTCAGTTCCACTTAGACAAACTTTAATTAAGAGATTTAAGATCAGTTTTTGTATAATTTTTATTTGTTTATGGGTGGGAAACAATTTTTTATCAAAGAGTATATCCATAAACACATAGTGAATTAAATAATGCTTAGGAGAATGGTTGAGTTATATGGACATTTCACATCTAAAGGTTAACATGTATGTCGGATACCAGTTAAAGAATCAAATGTACTAAGATTTTCTTAAAATTTGTGCAGTTAATTCTTCAAAAATACAAATAGTGATTTTCAAATATAAAATTTACTTATTTTATTTCTTTAATTGATGTCTCGGAATACTAATTAGCATCAACCATTTTTATATAAGAAGTTAACAAGAAACTAATGATTGTAATTAGAAGTAAGTAGTTTTGTATCATATCATAAAGTTGACATGGAATCTTCTTTAATCAATTTATAATAGATTTTCTCCACCGATGCTTCCTAGTAAATACGGTGCAATTTTGTACCATATCATAGTTGACAATGCCACACAATCAGAAACTACATAGAATGTGACCATGTTGGATAAAGTTTGGTTATTCTAGAACAAATAATATAAGACATAAATAAAAATTGCATAATATTATGTAGACTCAATGGATAATGACTTAGATCCGTAATGGTATTTTTCTCTCATGTCATCATCCTTCCTCCAAGTTAGGTTTTGATTTGGTTGGATGGATACAATAATGGTTTTGGCTAAAGCATAAAACGTTAAATTTGCTTATACTACATGAGAGTAACAAGAGCATACCTGTAAAAGTTGTAAATCTCAATTGTAAATGAATTTAATGAATATTGTTGTAGGTGGTTAGAGTGGTTCCCCTAACTCATTCCAGTTTCGAGTATATTGGTGGAATCAAAGAGTAGATCTGTTTGTATTTAGGTTAATTCGGTATTTATTTGGATATGTATCCTTAAATCTTTGAGATTGATAATTCTGGTAGGTTCATAAATAGATTTAGTAAATTTTAAGAATCAGAATTAGGAGATTTAGTAAATTTTTTGATTTATCCACTCGACGTTATACCGATCCATATTCAAATAATATGTGTACATGTATCAGAGTGTTACGAATATTTAACCAATCTTATAAATACTAGTGGGTCAGGCATCGGTGTCTAACTTATGTCAAAAAAAATATGTGTTATGTTATGGTGAGTTTGTTAATAAAAGATTTTTGCTTCTAAAAAATATGTGTTTTTTTTTTTTATAAAAAAAATAATGTGTCTTATGTTATGGTAAGTTTTTTAATAAATTTTTTTTGTTGCTACTAAGTAAAAAAATAAGGATATTGTTGATATTATATATCAAAAGTCCACACTAAAACTCATGTATTCTCTTTATATCAGTATAAATATAGAATAGATACATTATCTTGTCTTGTGAAAATCAGAAAACAATGAGACTATAGATGAATCTAGAAAACTATTAAGCAGAGCCGAAAATATACACTACAGTTTGCCTATGTCGGCCGGAGAAGAAAAAAACACTACGGTTTACCCTCAACATTTAAGTGGAAAAAGTATCTCAACCATTCATTTTAATCTAACGGTTGTAATTTATTGCTCTCACAATAAAATATTCATCTCATCTAATATGTTCAAGGGAGGGAGGTAGGGTTGTAAATGGATATCCATGGTGGCGGATAGTATGATATTTGTGTGAATCCACTCCGGTGGATAAATATGTTATATGTGTTCGCTCCATATCCGTGCGGGTATCCACAGACTTTGAGATATCTGTGGATATTTTTAGATATCCATGGACGAAATGACAAATTAGGGTTTTTTATCGTAAATGAAAAGTTGCAAGTTGATGAATTTTTTTACATCAAAAGATGAAAAAATAACATGAAAAGTTTTCTATATTGAATATGAAGGGAAAACAAAAAAATATGAGAAGACTATTTGTTTTAATAGGGACATTTAAGTAATTTTACTAATTTTGCGGGCACGAATAGTATTAAACCTGCATCTGTATCCATTAGATACAGATAATTGAAATATCCATTTATTTTATCCGTGGATATCTATTATTTTTGCCATACTTCCCGCTCCGTGTTCGTAGCGAATTTGTATGCAAATATTTTTGCCATCGCTAAGAATGGACCTGGTCCCCAACATGCCCCTCTCTAAGTCAGTTCCGGGACGGAATGAATTTGAAAGCTGTCAATTCTCCAAATTGTTTTTTTTCTCAATATATTTTTGAGTTCTCAATATCATAGAATTTTAGCTTTAACGAAATGAGAAAGGAAAAAAAAAAAACTCGTAACAAAGTGGAGGACTGTTCACTATCTTATTTTTATTTGTTCGTTTACTTATTTTCAACTTTCTATCCTCCATTTTCCACCGAACTCTCAAACAAATCTATAAGTTTCGTTACTTGACGAAAAAAATTATAAGTTCATCTAAGTTGGACATGGACTCTTAGTTTGGTTATGAACCAAAAGATATCTTAGACTTGGCAATGAAAAGGGGACTTGAATTTCCTCCATATACATGTTCAAGTTGAACATGCCTTCTAATTAATTAATTGATTTTAAATGGTTAATTGTTAAAATAAAATATGTTCAAATAAATATCTACTTCATTGTAGTTTTGATGATTAAATCAAAGAAATAATTTATCTGATTGTGTTTTCGAATTTTATAGGCATGAAAAACATTACAATTGAATGAAAATAATTAATGTATTTTATATATATTCTCATGATTATCTATACAAACATGATTGAGACAACACTCATTCTCATCCTCTTGACACAACAAAAAATCATAAGAATTTAAAGTCGGCGATTGTCCATTACTGGCAACAACTAAAAACTTCAAGTGAAAAAGCAAAATGATAAGTCTAAAGTCGTCATCATTTAGACATCACATATGATCAAGGAAAGTCAAGTCAACATTACACTTCATTGATTGGACATTTGTTGAAGACTTTACCCTGTAGTCAACAAAGATAATCTGATAAAGTCAAGTCAACACTTCACTCATTCATTTATACATATGCAAGTAAATTTATGTCACCAATGAGTTAGTCACACCCAAATAACTCTCAAGCCACGGTCATATTGTGTCAGCTCATGATCTGCACGCAAGTTCAAATGGAAAGAAGTACTATCTCACAACGGCTATGTTGCAATGATTTTATTCATCTTCTGATAAAAAAAAAAATCCACTAAACTCAGTGTGTATCATATGTGCCTATTAGATTACCAGTGTAAGTCCAAGCATTGCATCCAGAGCTTCAAAGAGCACCAAAAAAGTGTGTTATCGTGATTGCTTGACAAGTGAGTATCACGAAATTTAGGTGTAAATGAATACATATAAGTGCTTATGGAATGAACTTTTTGGATGTGAAGAATGCATCTTAGGATATTTGCCTATGCAAAAGCACTTAGAAGAAATTTGAGGTCAAATGAATATCTTATTCTCTTATTCTATTAAAAAAAAACCTAGAATATTTTTTTTTGACAAAGAAAAGAGCTTTGTGTTTTTCAAAATAATATATGATGTGTTGGTATATTATTGGATGCATGTGTAAAAAATATTTACACTGACGATACACAACAATTAAACTCAAAATATAATCTCTCATAATTGAGTTAGTTCCTGGGTACAACTGAATATGGTGTCATTATAGGGAAGTGTCGTAGTTTAATTTCGTCATTTGAAAATTGTAAGGTCAGTTATGTTTAGGAGACAGACCAATCGAGTAGTCATGATTTAGCTCAAGCAGCTCGTTTTAATATTAATAGCCATATTTTCGATTATTGTCCATCTTATATCCAAATTAGTACTATTATGAATAAAATGTATAAGTTTGCTCTTGTAAAAAAAAAAAAAAATTTGGGTTTGCCCAATAATAATAGAAGGGTAAATAGTGTCATACCCCCCTGCAAAATAGGCGAGTTTTGCGTTACCCCCTGCAAAATATTTTTTTGAGATTACCCCCTGCAATGTCAAGATTCCTTGCGTTACCCCCCTGGCTCAACAAGTGGGCATATGACATGGACGAATCTTGACGTGGCATGACACGTGGAAATTAATTTATTTTTTATTTATTTTTAATTGCCAACTCAGTAATTATTTATTTTTTAATTAAAAAAAATGAAAAAAACTTTTTTTTTTAAAGAAACTTTTTTTTTAAAGAAATCTTTTTTTTTTTAAAGAAACTTTTTTTTAAAAAAAAACTTTTTTTTAAAGAAATTTTTTTTTTTAAAGAAATTTTTTTATTTAAAGAAACTTTTTTTTTTGGTTACTCTATTATTATTAGTTATTATTATTATTAGTTTTTTTGTTACTATTATTATTATTAGTTTTTTTTTCATCTTCATTTTTTTTTTTGTTACTCTATTATTAGTTATTATATATATATATATATATATATATATATATATATATATATATATATATATATAAGAATTTTTTTATATATATATATATAATAACAACTTTTAGTAAAAAAAAAAAAAACTTTCTTTTAAGTAAGTTCATAAAAATATAACAACTTTTAAGTTTTTTTTTCATTTTTTAAATTAAAAACCCACATTAATTAATGAGTTGACAATTAAAAATAAATAAAAAATAAATTAATTTCCATGTGTCATGCCACGTCAAGATTCTTCCATGTCATATGCCCACTTGTTGAGCCAGGGGGGTAACGCAAAAAATCTTGACATTGCAGGGGGTAATCTCAAAAAAATATTTTGCAGGGGGTAACGCAAAACTCGCCTATTTTGCAGGGGTATAACACTATTTACCCATAATAGAATTCCAAACGGTGAGTTAATGGGGTATAGAAACGAACGGTCAAGATTAACCTAAAATGAAAAAATCGAACGACGTAGAGACGACTCAGGATGAAGAATGGCGATGATGGTGTCTGATTCCATTGTTACGACTCAAGTAAGTACTATACCAAAAAAATCCAATCGATCGATCAAATTGGGATTAGGGTTTCACATTAGATTGAAATGGATTACTCTACAGAGTTTTCTATGGATCGTCGTCCTCGTAAAAGGGCTAAATTAGCTTGGGAAATTCCTCAAACCCACTCAAAGGTAACATCTTTCACTTTTTAGCACCATCATCAATTTTTGTTTTTTGGGGAAAAATCCACCGTCATAGCGATTTCAAAAAAAAAAAAAACTTATAATTTTGCGTGCTTTGAATCTGGGATTACTTTTATATTTCATACTGCATTATTTTGTTGAAGAAAAATTGGAAATTGGATTCTGTTTTTTTAGTGGTACATATCATGCATAGGTAATTAGCTGAAAATTGGTTCTATTTGCTTTATATTATTAATAATTAGCTGAAAATTGAGCATTAATTTTGTGCAAAAAATGTTGTTATGATTATGAATCTATTTTCATCCTGAAAAGAGTCTTTTTCATTATTACTTTATATTATTTTTCATTGTTTTTTTTAGCATATTATGGTGTTATGTAGCGCATAATTCAGTATGTGTTAAGAAGTTTTCTGGATAGATGTTCATTTCAGTAATTTTTAAACATTATAGAAAAAAAAATCTTAAAAATCAATGATTTAATAGAAAAGGGGGTGGGGGTGCATTTTCAATTGCTGTTTCTGTAGTGTAGTATGAGTAAGTGATTATGTGTAGGTTCATTCGGGGATTTATTGTGGACAAGAGTTTGCTAATGCGACAACAAGCTATGGAACACTGAGGGTACTTCCTGACCATGCTGGTCTTGCGATAAAGGGATTGGCTGAAAGAGGTTCTCCTCAATGGCGAGATGATGACAAAGATGGACATTACATGTTTGCGCTTGGAGAAAATTTAACTTCTCGGTGTAAATGCATTTAACCGCTATTGAAATGTTTTTCTCTATTTTCGCTTTCTGTTAGGCGTGCTTTATGCTGCTTGCTGAACATTATATGCTTGTTATGGCTGTTGTTTATACAATCGGTGCAGAATTTTATCTATTATCACTTTTCCTACATTCGCTTTTTAGTTTCAAGACTATTTTATGATAAGTATTTTTTGTTGTATATTTATTTTGTTTTCTATGAAAGGATAAATTTTTCGACATGCATGCTCAAAATGTATATTTGAAGTTTGGTTAAGTTGCATGATTACTTTACCTTTTTTAGCCCCAAAAAACGTTTCATCTTCAATATGTAACTTTACTTAAATCTTCCTGTGATCTTGTATTACTATTATATTAATAAAACCACTGATAAGATCTTTCCCTATAATTTTTCTTCTCACACTTGCCTATTATTTATTTTTTCAAAGGGGTTTTTTATCTTGATGTCTTAATTTGTAGTATTCATATTCAATATCATGTAATCCTAATGTGACTCTGTTTCTATACTTGCAGATAAGATCCTCAGGAAAATTGGTGAAGGTTATTATCATTATTATCTATACTTCTTTTCGCATTGTTTTGTATATAGAATTTCAGTATTTTCCCAACTTATGCTATCTGTTCTATGCTTTCAGGGACTTTTGGTCAGGTTTTGGAATGCTGGGATAGAGAAATGAGGGAGATGGTTGCCATAAAAGTTGTGAGGAGTGTTAAGAAATATCGTGAAGCAGCAATGTTAGAAGTTGATGTGCTCCAGTTGCTTGGGAAGTATGACAGGAGTGGCAGCCGGTAAGTTTTTTTTTTTTTTTTCTGTGTATAATGTACTACTAGCTGTGATTTAAAGTTTGTATCAATTTTGATTCATTTTATCATATGCAGCTGTGTTCAAATACGCAACTGGTTTGACTACCGGAACCATATTTGTATTGTGAGTATCTTATTGACATATGACAACATTATTTCTAAACATCACAAACATTTCTGGGGGTTAAGACTTGTCAGTGAAATTTTAATGGTCTTACAGGTATTTGAGATGCTTGGACCGAGCTTATATGATTTTCTCCGGAAGAACAACTATCGCCCGTTTCCGGTTGATCTTGTCCGTGAGCTAGGAAGACAATTGTTGGAAAGTGTCGCATGTGCGTAATTGTTACTTTCACAATTTTTATTCTTTCCAATGTTGATGATGGCCTACTCCAAAGTCATATAAATGACACTGTTTTTTAGGGTAGTTATGAACTTATGATGGTTACTTGGGGATTTAATCGATAAACTTCAACTGTTGACTTATTTGTCCCAATAATACTTTTATAAATCGTATGATTTATAATTTAAAACCATTTTTATATGATATTCATGTTGACTGTGTTGCTAAACTGGCAGTCGTGCATGATCTGCGCCTCATCCACACTGACTTGAAGCCTGAAAATATACTTTTTATTTCCCCAGAATATGTAAAAGTGCCTGACTACAAGGTATTTCTCCCTTCTCTTTTTTTGATTGAATTATATTTTTTTTTATTGATATTTCTTCTTTCTCTGTGGTCAATTTTAAAATTGTATTTTTCTCTGTTCTTCAAAAATGTGTTTGTGGTGGTGGAGCTATGATTCTGCTTTACAACATCACATGCCTAAACGTTTGCTAAAGCTTTGTCAAATTATCACAAAATCTTAAACCGCAGGTCATGTTCCGGTCACCAAAAGAGGGAACCTCTTATAAGAGGCTGCCAAAGTCAAGTGCAATTAAGGTTATCGATTTTGGTAGTACGGCCTATGAGCACCAAGATCACAACTATATTGTCTCTACTCGCCATTATAGGGCACCCGAGGTTATTCTTGGTAAGTTTCTATTTCTCCTATTTTCTTGGTAGTATGGCTTATATTGTCTCTACCAGGCACTATCAAACCAAGATCATAACTATATTGTCTCTATTACACCTATGATCTTCGTATTCACAATTTTTTAAAGCTTTTATTCTTTTGATACAGTTCAAAAGTAATTGTAGCTTGTTTAATTTTTTTCTAGGACTTGGTTGGAATTTTCCTTGTGACATATGGAGTATTGGTTGCATTTTGGTTGAGTTGTGTTCGGTATGTTGAGGTTCTCAATATAGTGATTCATTAGCCATAAAATTTGATCAAAATATACTACATGAACAATGTTATGAACTGCAAAACGGTTTCAGGGAGAAGCTTTATTTCAGACGCATGAAAATTTAGAGCATCTAGCCATGATGGAGAGGGTTTTAGGCCCAATACCTCAGCACATGTTGAAACGAGTAGAGTGCGTACCATTCCAAATTAATGAATTAGTATTGTTTTGATTCATTTGTTGATATTCTCTAACTGCTCTGTCTCTTGCTTTCCTTGCACAGCCGTGCCGCAGAGAAGTATGTCAGAAGGGGTAGACTGAACTGGCCTGAAGGAGCAGTCTCTCGAGAAAGCATCAAAGCTGTCTTGAAACTACCCCGTCTTCCTGTCTGTAACATAATTTAGTTATCCAGCACAATTTTTTCTTATTTTCCACATTCTAAGTGTTTTTTTTGCTTCCAGAATCTGGTGATGCAGCATGTGGATCACTCAGCCGGAGAACTTCTTGATCTCTTGCAGGGTCTACTTCGGTTTGACCCCATCAGCAGGATGAAGGCTCATGAAGCACTCAGGCATCCCTTTTTTACTGGGGAGCATTACCCGAGGTATTGAATATAGGGTTCATCACGTCATCGGCAATAGATAATTGGTTGTTGTGTTGTGTTTGGCTATAGATAACCGAAACATCTGTAACTGTAAGTGTTCTTTGCTTGTTGGTTCTTTTTTCTTGATATATCACCGAGTGTGGGGGGTTAATTACCCCTTTATATTTGCCTACTTTTGTAGATAAATTTATTGTGGAGGATATTTCTCCATCTCCATTTTTGTACCATTAAAATGTAATTATAAGCATTTTATTTTCGACGCGATTCTGTTTTACCAACTTGACTGTGGCTCAACAAAATGCATCAACAGGCAAAAGGAACATAGTTCTTGATTTAATGGTCTAATCAAAATTTGGTAATAATTGTTTTTCTTTTGAGCAAATTATGATTTTTTAAATATTTTATTATATTTTAAGTCTTCACAAATAATAATAATATTAAAAAATGGAAAAAAAATTACTTTTTTTTATTAAAGAAAATGTAAATAGAATATTAAATAATAAATATATAATATTGTTAAAATATAAATGGAATTATTGTGCTTTTTCTTGTAAACTTATTTATTCAATTTTTTATATTTCAGTGACAAATAATGGTCTCGTGTATATTGGAAATTTTATTAGAAATATTTAGGATAATTTAGTAAATTTGATATTCAATAGAAAGATATTAACGATATTCTCATTTTATGTATTCGTTTTATGTTGGCGGGTTTCTTTGTATGTGTTGTCCGGAAATAGGAGGACTCAATGATTATTCGTTGGTCATAACCAAAAGAAAAAATATGATGTAACATTGAAGGAATCACTTATTAGTAGTTTATAAAACTCAAAATAGAGTATATGAAAAAGACCAATGAATATACTCTTAGTAATTTGTGACTACTTTTAACAGACTCCAATTAATTTTAATAAAGTCCGATTTATTTTTAAGATTTCATTTTGAATTCTTATTGATCAATAAATTTTAGGCTATGTTTGAAAGTTTGGAGAGAAAAAGAAGAGAAGATTTCAACCGGAGTGCTTAATAGCTTGGATCCCAATAATAGAGATGGCAACGGGCGCTCATGGGTGCGGGTTTGACACTTACCAAACTCATACCCGAAATCATCACCCAAACCCAGAGGCTGTTCGGGTGGCAAAACAATACCCACGCCCACACCCATTGGGTTCGGGTTTTTTCCACCCAAACCCGCAACACATTTGAAAATAATTTGCAAATTTAATAAATTAAATTCCAACATAAACTTTGAATTAAATTACAACTAAAATTAAGGTCTTTCAAGGAAATTCAAACATAGACTTTCAAGAAATTACAACATAGACTTTCAAGAAATTAAATTACAACTAAAATTTAAGGTCTTCCAAGGAAATTGAGGGAGACTATGGGGTAATTAGGTAATTATAAAATATTTCGGGTGGGTGTATGAGTTTCGGGTGTGGGTTTGACTGATACAAAACTCACACCCATATTATCGGGTGTCATCCGAACCCAAACCCAGTCAAATCGGGTTTCGCCCGTTGACTTGGGTTTAGATTCGGGTGGGTCTCTCGGGTTTGAGTTTTTTTTTGTCATCCCTAGGGGGAGTTTGTTTCACTTCTTAAAATAATATTCCCAGGATACTGAGGCTGGAAATAAATAAACCCACGTTTGGTATATTGAAAAAAAAAAAAGTCTTGGAATAAAAAGTACCCAGGAACCTCAAACTACCCACTTTCTCCCCACGTTCTTCTCCAATTTATTCCCATGAGATGAGGGCTGGAAAATTTTGTTCCCAGGAACCATGAACCCATGTTCTACTATGAAAACCCATTTTTACCCTTTGATTTACCCGCTCAATCTTCCCTCCAAAACAATTTCCACGTTGAAACAATTGCTTTATATTCTACTAAATTGTTTGTTCATCACCAACTTGCAATTTTTTCCTGGTTCTGGGTTTCTCCTTGTTGTTCCAGGTAATATGATCTACTTCTTTTAAACTCTTTCAATTTTTCCACTCTCAGATTTGTATGTTGTTGTTTGCTACTTTTTTTCTCAATAATTTGCTACTTTTTCCACTCTCAAGTTGATTTTTTTTTTTAATATAAATTAGTGTGAGAGTATGGTGAAAGAAGCAAGGAGTGGAATAAGGGGGATATGGTTTTAGTTGATTATTGATATATTTTTCTTGGAACAGAGATGACTATCATTTGTTTGTTTGAATTTTTTTTATGAGATAAAGATACCAATAAATTACACAATTTTAGGCTAGAAAAAAGCAAAAAATCAAACAAACTCGTGGAACACCACCAACCAGGAACAACAACAATAAGTAAACAATAACCATTTTGTTTCTTCCATTTTGTTTCTTTCATGTTGATTCTAAGATATAAATATAGATCTTTTTATTTATTGAAGTGTTACTTTTGCTCTGATTAACACTGGTGTAACTGTTTAGTTGTTTTTCTGCTATGCTTATTTCTAGAACAAGATGAGTTCTTTCCAGTAACGGCAAATTCCGAACCTGAAGCTTTAGAAGATACCTTTAACAGACAACAAGATGGTGGTTCAACTGTTACTGCTAGCGGCGGCGATGTTGATGTTAATCATATGGAACTATCAACATCGTTTTCTGGAACAGAAGGGTTGCACCATTCTTTACTGGAAATCTCATAATTTTAAATGAGATTTGTTGATAATTATAATTATTAATCTTTGCAATTAGTGAACAAAAAAAAAAGTGTTGAGTAAGGTGATGGGTGGAATGAACGAATGAGTACATTAATTCTGATGCACACTTTATAATTATAATAACAATATCAGGAGTTGTGTAAAAAAAAATTGACGCAAGGAGTTGTGTAAATTTTAGACATTGATACAAACAGATTTTGAAAATACGGTGATAATCACGAATAGATTTTGTAGATCCCCAAGGTAATATGGTTGGTTTCATTGTATATACAGCAGGGGTATTTTGAAAATTTTAATATTCATTCCCAGGAATATACATCCAAAACCAAATATAGTTTAGTTATTCCTTGAAATTTTTTAACAAAAAATGTCTAGGAATAAAGTTACTAACCAAACACTTTTTTCCCTATTTTCCTGGGAATAAGGTTCCCACTTTCATATTCCAGGGAAAGTTAAACCTGGGAATCAATTGTGTATCCATGAAACAAACGCCGCCTAGGTAGTAGGTAAAACATCTTCTATTATTATTATTATTATTATTATTATTATTATTATTATTATTATTATTATTATTATTATTATTATTATTATTATTATTATTATTATTATTATTATTATTATTGTTGTTGTTGTTGTTGTTGTTGTTCAAATAACACATCATTCAATAAATTCAATAAGATATGCCCTATTTTCACTTTCACCCATAGTTATGTTCCTTACCTCTGAGTAGTAGGTCTGAATTTTTATATTCTATGTCTGTATTATATACAAAAGGCTTTGATAACAAAAATATTTTTAAGGATTATAGCATATATATACTTTCAAAATATTATTCTAATTAAGCTAAATACTAGTAAAATAACATGCCAGATTTTTTGTAAAAAGAATAGTCAGATTTAATATTTTAAATAAATATCCTTAAAAAAAAAATCGGGTAGCCTAGTGGATAATTGAGGTGTCTTAGATTCGAATCTTGACTCCTATATATAAAATGTTGTCCTTATAAAATGTAATATTGTCCAATGCAAGATGAACATACGTAAAAACTAATTGTGCAAATTAAATGTAATAAAAAAATATCAATTTGAGGAGAAAAAAACAACTTATAATAAGACCAATCCAAAATGAAAGTCAAACTTAAACATAATTTTGTCTTTATTTAAGAAAAATTTCCTCTATCCAATCTACCTCTTTTTTTTGTTTGTAAAAGAAATATAAAATATCATAGAAATTCATACACAATACAAAATTTCAATTTCAAATATAGGAGAGTGGAACGTTGTAACAAAAAAAAAAGTAGGAGAGTGGGTGAGCTTTGGCACCGTATAATGTTGTGGACACGAGAGAGTGAGTACCTAGAAGGAGACTTAGTAGAGGACAAAGTAAGGGTTGTTGAATAAGTATATTAATATTAATTATACTAAAAATAATAATAAGGTTGTAATGTAATAAGGTTGTAATGAAAAATATGGGATGATGTGAAGAGACGTGTTTACGAAGAAGATTATTCTAAAGGCGGCTTCTAGTTGCATCGCCACCCTTTTTTGACCCTTTGTTATTTTAATTCATTTTCATGCACTTCTCCTTAGCAATAGAGTTAGCAATTTCCTATTTTATTTTTAAATACTAATATAATGTTTATTTCTTTGAACCGAAAAAAATTCACTCACACAAGAATAACCCTCCCTCCTTCCTTGACCATACATGAAAACGACTGCATATTTATATAGTTTTGCCATTTGCCTGAAAACTACGTACGATATGTATATGTATGATAATTGTTATGCTTTTAAGTATTAGTAAGACACCCTTTCATAAAAAATATTGGTAAGAGACAAATATATATATATATATATATATATATATATATATATATATATATGGTAAAATGTGTTTTTCGTCATTTTAATTCGGGTAAATTTAGGTTTTAGTCTCTAAAAAAAATTATTTCGTTTTGCCTTTTTAATACAAGATTCCTTTCATTTAGACATGTCACACAAAAACGATGACATAACATGCATTTGATCTGCCACGTGTACAAGGAATGATGATTTGACATATATTTTTCAGGCAAAGTATGATTTTTGTCCCGGTAATGTGGGTGAATTTGGATTTTAGTCCCCTAAAAAGAAAATTTATTTGTTTTCCCTTGTAATATTATATTCGTATCGTTGTAGTATCTCATTTTGACACATCACACAAAAAAATTGACATGACTTCTATCTATTGACTAGACCACTGTCATGTCTGTTTTTAACGTTGATTCAATATTTTTTTAAATATGCTCTCTCTAAACTTACCAAAAGGAACATAGATTTTTCTTCTTTTGCCAAGAAACGGGACATAGAATAAAATTTCTTCTCTCAAACGACCCTAATATACTTGTAGAGAGTTTTCATCTTTTATAAAACGATTTTAGGTCTTTGAAGTTAAACCTTCTTATAGACTGTTGTTCACTCCAATGCGCCTCTAGGGCGTGTCTATGTTATAGTCCTCCTTTGTGCTAATGACCCATATGGACCTGATCCATTGCAAAATGAGCCTAGGTCGAATCCAAAACAAAGTCCTTCGAAAAAACCTACAAGTTAAACATAGTAAAAAATCATTCTAAGATGTATACATAAATTTGTGGAATAATGAAAATTGTTTCAAGAAGAAGTTCTCACTAACAAAAAATTACAGGGTGCAACATTCTTTGTTCATATGTCCTATGATTCAAAGATCAATTGCATTGATTTCATCTTCTTCACTCCAAATTTGGTTCGTATTTCATGCCCAGAGTTTGTTTTAGCAAATAATATGTCCTTGCAACACAAACTCTAATATATATCGTCTTTCATTTGAGTGCAACAGTTGCAACCTCGTTGTGTACCTCCTCACGACTACTTGTTTTTTGTGGTTTTGTGAGTTATTATTGAATTATTATTAATTAATTATTTATTTTGCTTTAAATGTTTTATTATAATATCTAGATACTTGTAATTAATTAGTTTGTTAATTGATCTTTTTTTTTTTTGATAAGATAAGGAATATAAAAAACTAAGGACCGACTACATAGGAACAAGCTTCCCTTAAGTCTTTATCAAAAAGCAAATTAATACCAGGACTAATAACATCTAACATAGAAGGGGAAAAATCTGCTTGATGATCCCTTAAAGCAAGAACGTCGGCACAAGTGTTTGCTTCACGATGAATGTGATTTATACGAATAGTCGACCCTGAGAGGTTGATAAGGTTTATGATCTCCTGGAGTAGAGGTTGGAGATGAAAAATGGAGGTATGACGATTCTGGATCATATTGATGGCATGTATGGAATTTGTTTCAAGAATGACATTTTAAGTTGCATCTCTCTCATTATCTGAAGACCAAGGAGAATTCCTTTTAATTCTGCAAAGAGAGCATTTCCTGACCCAAGCTTACACATGAAACCTTTAACAAAGTTTCCATTGTGATTTCTGATAATTCCTCCGCAAGCCGCTTGACTGTGTACATACGATCCGTCTGTGTTTATTTTGAAAAACTCAGGAGGAGGCTTTGACCAATGCATGTATTTCCGGCACGGGTTTAGAGATCGAGATGCAAGAGGGGACTTCATCTCTTTTTCAATCTGATAAGCTATGTCTATGATTTTTGAAGTGAGATGCGTTGCAAGCTCTGTCTCTCTAGAAAATACTAGTTTATTGCGATCCTTCCAAAGAGACCAAACCGAAACACCAAAAAAAGTAGGCCAATCCGTGTTGCTAGCTCCAATATGTTTAGTAGTGATGTTTCCAGCCAACCGTACAAGCCAAGACTGAAAAACTTGGCCCAATTATCTTTCGTGATGAACTGGTTCTAGTAGTTTTGAGCGTCCTCACAATCTCGAAGCATATACATTATGGTTTTCGGGTAAGATTGACATCTGGGACATGTATCATTTGTTGTCATCTGGCGGTGTGCTCTGACTACATTTGTCAGCAATGATCCATGGGCTAGCTTCCAAAGAACAACGCGAATCCTATTTGGACCTCGCCACTGCCAAACCTGATCAAAAAAAGGACTAACATTAGTATTGTCATTATCATTACTACTAAGAAATTTATAAGCTGAGTTTATACTAAAATTTCCATCCGTGGACATATTCCAATTGGGAATATCACTATTTCCGACAATAGGTGGCTTCAATTTTGCAATCAAATTACAAATAGACTCTGGGAGACGAGTGGCCAACATATTCCAATTCCAATCCCCGTCTATCACATAACTAGATACAGAATACTCGATTTCACCCATAGGAATAAGGTTTGAGTATTGATCCTCCAAGACACCACAATTTGGTATCCAAATGTCCTTCCAGAAACGAGTTCCATGACCATCATTTATCACCCATCTGATGTGAGGGTTGACATGCTCCCATGCTTTAACAATAGCTTTCCAAATGTTTGAAGAGTTACTTCGAGCGATAATATTAGGGGTAGATAGGAAACCACAATTATATTTGGCTCTCGTAACTTGAACCCAAAGCTTATCAGGATCCGCAAATCATTAGTTTACTAATTGAGTTCATATATATGACATCCAGAGCTTAATACTGTAATTAATATATTTGACATATAATATAATAAAAGTTTGATATATTAATAACTCAATATATTTAAAAAGTAATCATTCTTTTATATTAAGAATCGAAGAAAATATAATAATATTTCATGTACTAGTTTATGATCTTTCTTAAGAGAAAAATATGAATTCTAATAAATTTTTCTTTCTATCAATCTGTCATGCTTACTCATTCTAAATCCTAAGAGATGGAATATTCATCTCTTTTCTTTTTATGACATTTTACTCATCGACTTTTCCAAGTCTAATAATAAAAATAGCATTGATTACCATTTTTCATATGTGTGCATTACCATGCTGTTACTACTACTAAACGATGATGACAATGAAATTAGAAAAAAAATGAAAAAGTAGCCATGAGGACATGGCACTTTGACTCATTCCATTGCATGTGTGTGTGTGTGTAAGACCATGACTGTTGACTGTTAGAAATTCTTAGGTGGCATGGCTATGGTTTCATGTGGTCTCCACTTAACCAAACTATAAACTATAACTACAACCAAATACTTATACAACTATAACATAACATGATACTCTTTGTGCTCTCTTTGTTTCTTTTTATGTTCTTGTTCTGTTCTGATGGATTAGACAAGTTCCTAAAAACAACATGATCCTAAGCAACAAGGTCATTCTATTTTTGTAGCTGGCTATTGTTGTGTGTTTGTTTGAACTTTGAATTTTCTTATTCCATTTGTAGAAGAATGAGTCAGAGTAGACAAAAACAAAAACAAAGACAAAAACAAAGACAAAGACAAGGTCAATTGTTTTAGGTGGGAATATGGAACACAATTGTAGACTCAAAAAAACTGCAAATAACTAATTTCCATTTACTATGTATGTCTATGTCTATTACCAATCTTTTGAACCACCCAAATTCATTACCTACTCAATAGTCAAAACTATAGCAAAAATGCTTTAATGGGTTTGGATCAATTTTCAATCTTTTTCATCACCCTTTTAGCAATATGTTAGGAGAAGAAGGAAAAGAGAAACCTTCCCCTATCAGGAGAACCTATTCACGTTCAGTTTCATGGACAGATCGTTCTCCGAATAGCCGTAAACCGCCACCTGGAAATAGTAAACCAAGACCACTTTTACCACCTCTTCAACCTCTCTCAATCAACAAACGTAGCGTTGAAGAATGGCCAAGTGCTGGATCTGATGATCTTGGTGTTTGGCCTCTTCCACAAACTCCAAGAGGTTCTATTACAATCAATGAACCTACCAAAGATTTTCAGTTCAAAAGGGATAAGTTAGCTTTCTTTGACAAAGAGTGTTCAAGAATTGCAGAACATATTTACTTAGGAAGTGACACGGTTGCTAAAAACCATGAACTTCTTAGACAGAAAGGAATAACACATGTGCTTAATTGTGTTGGATTTGTTTGTCCTGAGTATTTCAAAAGTGATTTTGTTTATAAAACACTTTGGTTGCAGGATAGTCCAACAGAGGATATAACATGTATTCTCTATGATGTGTTTGATTACTTTGAGGATGTTAGAGAACAAGGCGGTCGCGTTCTTGTTCATTGTTGTCAAGGGGTTTCTCGATCGACCGCTTTGGTGATTGCTTATCTCATGTGGAGGAAAGGACAAAGCTTTGAAGATGCTTTTCAGTTTGTGAAAACTGCTAGAGGAGTCACAAATCCAAACATGGGTTTTGCTTGTCAACTCTTGCAGTGTCAGAAACGTGTACATGCTATGCCTGCAAGTCCTAGTTCTATTCTAAGGATGTATCGAATGGCTCCTCACTCTCCTTATGATCCTCTTCATCTTGTTCCTAAGATGGTTAACCAACCAGGTTCATTAGCACTTGATTCTCGCGGTGCTTTCATTGTTCATGTTCCTTCTGCTATTTATGTGTGGATTGGGAAAAATTGTAACTTGTTTATGTCATGCAATGCAAAGAGTGCTGCTTTTCAGGTCGTGCGTTACGAGGGAGTAAAGGGTCCAATTCTGAGCATCCGTGAAGATCAAGAATCACCCGAGTTTTGGGTTGCTCTTTCTGACGAGCAGCGTTTATCAGATGATTCTGATAAACAACTGGTGTTGTCTTCTGAAAAGATGGAGATTGCTAGTCTAAGGAAAGTTGATGCTTATGATTTGGATTTTGAGATTTTTCACAAGGCAGTGTCTGGTGGGGTTGTTCCGCCTTTTTCTGTAGCTAATGCTGGATCAGAAACTTGTCTTCCTGCTAAAGAACATGGTTGGGCAAGATTGAGGAAGAAATTTGCCAGTGGTGACATGAAAGAAATCTTAACCTCCCCTAAGTGGAAGTGTGATGTGATTATGGAGGAAGAAAAACAAGATTTTGTAGATGATGATGATCCTTTGTCAGCTTCACCGTCATCAAATCATCCCAGTGACTGTGGTTCCCCGGATTCCTTTGAATGTTATCCAACCAGCTTAGGCAAAGCAAAAGATACTGTTGAAGACATGGACTTGTCTGATCATGGTGTTGCTTCTTTGCTGCCACTATCTCCTTCTTTTCCTTGTTTTCTAAGCAGCAGCCCAAAATTCAATTACAAGTCGCCAACACTTTCACCTTCAAGTTCTGATTATGCAAGTTCATTTACATTTTCACCTTCCTCTACCAATTGGTCAGACCTGTCATTCATGTCTTCTCGGCAGCCATCCCCATCTGGCCACGAATCAGTTGAACCATTTTATGTTAAAGATGTGTCTTTCTCAACAAATTCCTCTTTACTTAACAGAGAAGTTCTCTCTTTGCCGTCAGAGTCATTTTCACCTGATCACACCTTGGGAGGGGAAAACTCCTATTTGCCATCGAAAGGATCTTTTCTCTCTATTGCAGCGCGAAGAGGGAGTCATATACCACCTCCGATGTTGCTAACCTCTGTCAATGAATCCTCTAAAGTTCGTAAGAACCTGGTAAGATCGCAGTCATTCCCTTTGCCTGATTTAGATGTTAATGTGATGAAAGATGGTAGTTGCAATAAATCTGATAATGAAAACAGTGGGAAATGGCTAATAGCAAATGATGCTATCATTAGTTCAGGTGCTGAACAGCAGAATGAGATTAATAATAAAGAGGATCATGGTATCATGTTGTGTAACATGATGGCTGAGCTTGAAGTACTGGAGAAAGTGAATGAGATCAGTTGAGCCAGAATTGGCTAATTTTTATATGTAAATTTGGACTCATGCTCAGACTCTATTCAGTGCATGCCCAATAAAGATTCTCTGTGTGCTGTGCACTGATTATGTTGGAAGTACAAAACAATATATAATTTATAAACAAATATTAAATTTAAGTGGAGAGCCTATATTTCTTTTGATTTTATACTGTTTCATCTGTTTTCCTATTCTTGTTCATTCATCAATCCAGCATGAAGATCTTGCTAGTAATGATGAGACAAAGTTAAACATCAATTCATCAAGCACTAATATTGAACTTTATGTATTATACAAGCAACTTATGAAGGAAACGATAGCAGAACTAGGTTGTATAAAAGATCCAGTTTTGCAAAATGTTAATATCAATCTGTTATTGATCACTGTTTACATTGATAAACAAAATGAAGTTTCAGTTTGATTGATTGGAACAATTGGTTTATTTTAACATGCTTGGTCTGAGGCACAGTCAACTATTAGTTTGTCTAACTGAAATGCATTATATGTATAAATACGGTAGACAGACTAAATATACACAATATTAACAGCAATAAATTATGTGCCACTAAAGAAGCGACTGTGTCCAAATTTTGTCTAGCAATGGATTTGATTTTTTGCTTCATTTTCAGGAGGAATGCACCTACTAACACCAAAAGCTGGACTAAGAATAAGCCCCCGAGTATTTTTCCCACTAGCATACTGAAATCAGGACATGTAGCTTGCATTACAGATGGAAATATGGGTGATTTGTTCATATATATATACCCCCAAAAAACATGTAATACTAATCCGCGGAAACGGGACATGCAGTAAACAAGGATCAGGTGTATGATTATTTCTTAAAGCCGTTCTGCGACCTTAAAAGTGCCATTGTGGGACCAAGTGCGCTGCATCTTGCTCTCTGAGACCATGGCCTATTGCCTGAAGTATCATCTTTCTTCCAGCGATCCTCCTGTGCCAGCCTGGCCTTCTTTGCTTTTAATGCCTCGTTGATTTCCTCCCAAACGTTGACTTCTCCATTTTCTGTATATAGAGAATCAACATATGTAAGTGTAGTGCAGGTGCATCAAGATGCTTTCATATTTATATATAATAAACCGTGTATTTTAAGAATCATAAAATGTACATTACCTTTAGTAGGGGCATGGCCCTCCATTTGTGGCTTTGAGCTTCCCGCAGCAATTTGATTACCCGCAAGTTTTTCATCAGTGCTATTGTTAGTTGCTTTTGTAGGAGTGACAAAAGCATTGCTAGAAGCAACTACAGTTGCCAAATCAGAGTGGCCATGCTTAATAATTCGAACATCAGCTAGAGATACATAATCGATCTGTAGAAGTAAAATACTTTGTCATTTTCATGCAAATACACGTTTCTTTTGTCAATAGACAGGTCTAATGGACATTGATTGTCAATAAGGCTTTTATGCTATGTCAGGATAGAGAGAGTAATATAAAATTAAATTATTTAAACTCAGAACAAGATGATGGTCATCTAAGGAGGAAAAATTTCTGGTAAGATTTTCAATACATCTTCTCAACTTCTGGTTTATAAAAACATAAGGACAAAATTTAGGTGTGGTTCCTAGAGTGATGTTTCGTTTTTACTATTCTTTAATCACAATTCAACTCATGAACAGTATAAATAAAACCATTTTAAATTTACATTTAACAATAAAAATTAACCCACGTAGCATTTGTTCTTAACATAAACCTTGGTAGTATTTGCGTGCTATATCGGGCAAAACTCACATGCCAATTGGATAAACTTGTAGAAACCTTTCTAAATGCGCTTTTTTTAAGGGAAGAGATAATAGAATCTTTTTTTTGTGGGGCAGTGTGACTGGATTCAAATCTAAAAATATTGGCACTGGTGTCAACATTTGTTCATCCAGTGCATAAATTCCAGTACATCTTTTTCAAGAATTCTACCCCATTAATTAAGCTACTAAGCAAAATGATTTGAAGAAAACAAAAATTAAAATGGAGTTACTTTACCTCTAAAGAACCATCTTCCTGATAAGGGGATGGATCATACTGTGCAGGTGATATGTCGTCATCTATGTCATTTATTTTCTTCCTAAAATCAAATGGAAATTCAGAAACTTGCTCCAGCCATATCTTGTTTGATTTACTATCATACTGCGTTATTTTCCCAACCTACAAGGACATGAAAGTAGTACATCTTACTTCTGATGCAAATAGTTTGTACAAGATAGTCCAAAAGCAAACTTGATAATAATTACTCTGAAGGAGGAGATCTCAGGAGTCCAAGATTCTGACAATTCAATCAATCTATAAGCAATAACATTGCCTTCCTGCAGTATATGAAGAAGCTAATTAGTAGTATATCAAAAGAATAAAAGGAAACACAATTTACAGATTCATAGCACTGAATAAAATTAAGAATTTGAATGGTATAACCAAAGCAGCTGAAAAAACTTCAAACACATAGTTGCCGGTTGATTAATTTCTTGGGTACTTAGAAGCATGAGACATGCCACAAGGACACACTTAGAAGAAGAAAATAAATACCTTAGGCAAGTCTGTATAAGGTGTAAGCTTTTCAAAATCTACGGCATCGAATGTCTGTTTTTTCCCAGAATTCTGAACAGTAGGACAGTTTTGACTGGGTTGCTCATAGTCATCCTGTTTATGGGATGAGGTCATCTCTTTACCCCATTTCTGGCCCTTATTGCTGGTAGTACCATTCCACTGAACAGCAGAACAGTCTTGACTGGACTTCTCATAGTCATCGTGTTTATGAGATGAGGTCCTCTCTTTACCCCATTTCTGGCCCTTCTTGCTGATAGTACTATTCCACTGAACAGTAGAACAGTCTTTACTGGACTGCTCGTAGTCATCCTGTTTATGGGATGAGGACTCTTTACCCCATTTCTGGCCCTTCTTCTTGCTGGTAGTACCCTTCCACTGAAATGTGTCCTGAAACATACATATAACATATACACATCAACAGGCCTGCTATGATCAAATGGCAGCATACCTTTTGAAACTCAAAAATCAAAGACAAATCCTTGCTTTCCGCAAGGTTTTGACCTTATGGCCAATCAGACATGGAATTACCATTGTGAGGTAAATTCTTGAGTAAATAATGAACATGGCCAGTTAAACTATTTGAACTATTTGGGGCCCTTCAGTTAGAATTAAGATATGGATTATGGATTGCATGAGCTGTTTTAAATGAACTAAATCAATCAAGTGCTAAAATAATGATATTAGGCAACAGTTTGATTCTTTCCGAGGTAAAGAATTTTAGCTGCTCTCAACTCTCTCCATTTACCCATTACGAACCTAGAAAAGGAACTAAAAGTAACAAGAAGTCTATTTTGGAAATTTTGTACCACGAGATTTCAAGTCACTCAAGACTGGAACATTCTGTATCCTCCATCAAGCTATAGTCTAAAAAACCCAAATAAATAAAAAACAAATGATGATACTAATGTTCAGTACAATTTTGTGCAGATTGATTATATCACATAAACATATTTGATGTTGACTCTTCAGAATAGTAAGTTAAACACAGCCAAAATTGTATATGTTACAGAGGAAGGTCAAACAAACCACTGGGAGCTGATTCTCTGGCATTGCAAGATCTGCATCAAATAGACCATAAATATGTATCATATAATCAGATCATGAAACCAACTCTAAAGTCGAAAAACACAGATACTAGTTTATAAATCTATATAGCAAAGAGGGTTCTTAAAAAACCTTTTCCATGGGGAAGAAACCGAATGTGCCCTGGCCTGATTTCCACAGGAACCATGTCATCCTCTGCTCCGCTTTCTTCATCAGATTGTTTATGCACATCAGAAACTATGCAATCATTATCTTTGGTAGGTAATTGATGATCATCTTTTTCAAGTACCTGACTCGGATGAAGCTGAAAATGTAGAGAAAATATTTTCTTTCAAACAAGTGACATAAGACAAGTGACCTTAAGAAGACTGATGTATAATTTCCACCCTTGCAATATTATGAACTGGGCATCTTACTAACCAGACTATACACATATAAACCAACGAGTAAACAAAACCATATACAGCAATTATCAGTAATAAGTAGTATCAAGAGTAACCCATTTCCAATCTCCATATAAAAGGGAAATGACCTCAGCAGTAATATTACTAGATCAGATTACCTTCTCCTTCTGCTTCTCCTTATCGTTATCCTTCTCCTGATTGTTATCCTTATCCTTCTCCTTCTCCTTCTCCTTTAATTTTAGTTCCCTCAACCATTTTCTCTTGGCTTTTTTCCGTCGAGCACTTCTGCTAGGCAACTGAGAAAATAAAATAAAATCAATAAGTTAAAGCGTATAAATTTGAACACCCCCTCATTCTGTGAAGGGATGGGCTGGCAAATATAATATGAAGTATCTAGGAAGATGGTCCATGAAAACATAAATAACTAATTTAATAAGCATCAATAATCTCCAAGTGCCATAGTATACTTGCTTGAACTAAATATGAAAGATATGCTGCTTTTATTATCTCAGGAGATGAGTATTTTAATTTTTACTGGACTAAAATTGACCCTCCATATACACAGAGGACATCCAGTCTCCGAACGAATTTTAGATATCAATTTGGTCACTCAATGTTTCAAATGGAGATCAATTTACTCCCTTGTTATCTCTTATGATATCAATCTAAGTACCGAGTTAATGGTGATTTTACGCTAGAGGACAAAACTTGTGTTCAAGATCTTTGGAGTCTTGATGCCTTGTGTCTTTGAAGGCTAAATTTCAATTTGAATATTTACTCTATTTTATTTCAGACCCATTGATCAACTAATCAAGGTAATAGAAGCTTAGTTAAATGTGTATCAAATTTCAAAACCATTAAATAAAACAGTACCTTTTTAGTTTCACATTCATCGTGGGGCTGAAGAGACCTACATGAAATATAGAAGAAACAGAAAAGGTCAATCTTATTTTCTACTTTCAATATGCTGGAAACATACATCATCATTGTGAGGAACAAGGGTCTAAATTTGGAAGAAAACAAAGGATTCTATAGGAGGAATCCAGGAATAAAACAGCTTATACATGAAAATTGATTTCTTACTTCAAGAAAGCACATCTCTCAATCTAAAACCATAGATAGAAAAACAAGCACGCAACAAATTGCCCGTGAAATTTTATCAGTTAACTATCTTGCCCAAAATGGACCAAATATACACTGTAATTCACAATTAGAAATGGAATATGTGTGTGTGTGTGTGTGTGTGTGTGTGTGTGAGAAAAATGCACCTTGTTTCATCGCTTGTTGACCCACTTTTGTCATTTTTCTGACTAGATAAAGTGGATGACTTGTCAATGTCCTTCTTGGCACGACTCACTTGGTGGTGAGAACAGTCTTTAAAATTTCCATTTTCCTCCTCAGGAAGGACAGCTGTGTTTTCGGTAGTAGACATCTTAATCTTCTTCTGACTGAATAGAAAAAGAAATGGAATCAAAGTATCAAACTAAGAACTCGATAGTGTTTACATACACAAATAACTACTTCATAAATTCCAAAGTCTAAACTAGCGATAACTACAAAAGGGAGATGCCAAAGTAATGTATAAACTTGAAACTTGAAAAAAAATTAAAATAGAAGTGGAAAAATAATGCCTGCTGCTCAATATATCCCCCAAACCCCAGACAAAGAGATTGGCCAAAACATGTTACATGGCAAACATATTATAAAAGCATCCTTACAAAAGTCATCACTTCAATTAAAACTAGATTCTATATAAAAGATGAAACTCATACAACTCGACAAGTCTGTAAGCTTGCAGGCACTAACAGTTAGAAAGTGCAAGGAAACAAACCTAGGACTCTTGAGTTTCTTCGACGCTTTTCTCTTCTTTGAGTTTGCATTCTCATCCGGTTTAGTTTCCACATAAACTACATCTTCAGATTGATCATTGTCACCGTCATCATCTTCGGAAAGACTTTCATATTCTCCCTTTTCCTCTTGAAACCCCTCAATTGCGAGAAGCTTTGGACCCTCTATAGATTGATTCTCGCGTGTGTCAGATAACAGCATTGCAGATTTACTAACAGTCAACGAGCTTCCTTTTCTTTTCACACTACCATATACATACACATACATGCAATAAGCATAAAAACTATATAGACAGCATAAGAAATCCAACCATTCAATAAAACTCACCACACAATGTCTTTATCCTTCAAAATACAAGTCGACTCAAATGATGGTAAAACAAAGCCATCCATCTGCATTAAATTTTGGGGGTAAAAATATAAACAATAGCCAGTTAAAATGACATTTTTAATCATGAAGGTGTTTTATTATCCAACTCATTTAGGGCGTTTTTAGATAAACAACTTAATCAAGTGTTTATTACTATAAACGCTTATCATATAGTAAGTGTTTGTATATAAAATGTTTCTATAACAAAAAATAAAATAAAGTATACTATTTTCAAATAAACTAGGTGACCTATAAACTATAAAATGTTTTTGTAAGCTATCTTAGGCTTTGTTTGGCAATGCCAAATTTTGAGCTTATAGCTTATAAGCTCATTTTGAAGAAAAAAAAAACTTGTTTGGTAAATTTTTTTCTCTCGATCTTATAACTGTTTTTTACTAGCTTATAGGTTATAGCTCATCATTTTTCCTTCCAATTTTACCCCTGTCATCTTACTTGAAAAAAATTTAATTTTTTTTTGTCATTTCATATTTATAAGCTAGTTCAACCGTCAGTTTTACCAAACACTACAAAGGGCCCGTTTGGAATAGCTTATTTTTGAGCTTATGCAAGGCAGCTTATGCAAATAAGTAAGTTTTTAAGTTAATTTGTAAGTTCCTACTAAGAAAAATTGTATTTTTATAAGCTATTTTTTCATAAACTTCTTTGAAAAACTTATATATTTGCATAAGCTATTTTGCATAAGCTCAAAAATAAGTTGTTCCAAACAGGCCCAAATTCAACCAGCTGGCTTATAAGCTATCCGCTATTTTTTACCAAACAGGGGCTTAGAGAACTCATGAAAATAAGCTAAATGCAGCTTATGACACCTGCATGTCATAAGCTATCACAAACAATGAAATAGATACTTATTTATACTAGTAAATAACCTAAAAAAAAAAATTAAAAATTCAAACTTTGAGTTGTGATGAATAAAAGATGAATGAATAGGGCATGCAAGAATGAAGAAAGAGATGTACCGATAAGGTGATGCCATCGGGACATGTGCGGTTGAGACGGAAAAGGTTTTGAAGATGAGAGGTGAGATCGGAGATGGTAGTGAGATTGGGTTTTAGAAGAAACCAGCAACGCTTTAAACCTTCTTTCTTCTTTGATTTGGTGAGAATGCGACGATCGTCGAATAGTAATCGGAGTCTTACTTTGTCGGACATCGTGGTGAATGTTGCGGCTTTGTTAGTCACAGTCACCATTTTTCTTAAACCCTTGCTTGATAACACTGCTCTTTCTTCACTCTTTTTCGGTTTAATTAACTCTTTTTTAATCAATTTATAAATATGAAAAATATAAAGTATATTTAATTTTAGAGAGGGATCCGTTAACTCAAGAATAAATATTGATTAAAAAAACAAAATTTAAGATGACAAAGATAAAATTAAAAGAAAAATCTATATTATAAGTAAATCGATATTATTATCAAATATATCTCTAAAATTGTAAAATGTCTATCAAATACTTTATTGTTGCGTTAACTCTGTTTGTTTTAGTGACGTGGACGTTAACTGAGTACATGATAACTGCAACCTAGACTATATGCCACTGAGTCTGATTTGAGTGAATAGCCACATCATATGGGGTATTTGACCGAAATTCGTAACAAATATAACATTCCAATAGTCATCTTTATATTCCATTTGTGAGAGTTTTGTTCATCACTTTAGTGGTGTTTTCTTCTCCATTATTCTCCATTCGAGCATAATGGATGGTGGAATTGGTTATTCAAATCGCACGAAAGTGAAAGAAACAAGAAGCTCTTCTTCCATGGATGAATCTAAGAACCCTAATTTTCTTGTATTTTAGTTTTTGAATCAAAACTTTGGCACCCATTAATGTGTATAAGTTTGTATTACGTTGTATTTTAAGCATAATTAGTGTTATTATGAAAATATAATAGTCAAATTAATCTCTGCAATTTATAACTTACTGTCAAATACCTCCTCAAAATTTACAACTTAAATGCAAAATCCCCCAAAGAATGATTGACAATGACAATGACTGAATGATGGACGATTGACGATATTATTCTCCTATTCTTCATATGTGAAATAGAGAATAAGTGAAGGGTACGTTAACATGGTACTATGCAAATGTTGCAAAATGAGTCTCGTCCGGGAGATGAGTGTGGGAGAACAAAAATGAACACAAAACATATTGAAAATAGTTGTGCGGAAGGAAAATTACACAAGATGGCTAAGGTTTATTAAATGTATTTTAGCGTTTTTGGTGGAAGCAAAATTTATGGGATAAAACTGGAAAAGGGAAGAAAAAAAATTGGTTTAATCCTTCGAACCAAACAATTTGCTCTAGTTCAACAAGTTTTCCTACCTAGTTTTTTTTTATTACTTTTTCCACCCCTTTGCGCTAACACCAACTTTAATTATCGCTCAAATCGATCGACCGCAAGATTTTGTTTATGAATTTTTCCACTAAGATTGAAACTCGAATTCTCCCGAATAATTTATCTTAGGGGAGACTCATTAACCACCTGAACCCAATATCAAAACTAGATCTTTTACTATCATTTTTGTTCTGTCATCCATGTTGAATGATTGATAGTAAAATAAACAGTTTTAAAGAGGAAAAAAAAAAATCATGAATGAATAATAACATCACGAACAAGAGGAGTTTGATAGCATCTAAATCCCCAATATCTTTGTCTATTTTAAAAGAACAAAGAAAAAAGATCTTAGGCAAAATTGAGAAACAAACATGAAAAATGTTGTGTCAAAAAACAAAAACAAAAACATGGAAAACGTGAGCCATGAAATGACCACAATGCCCTAAGTGAGATTAATTAATTACACATTGAGTACGTAATCTTACACGATTGATCACAATGTATAGGGAATAGTGGTTGCTTGTTGTGGAAAATAATCAACTGGATCTGAACTCACATGGGATGAGACTTCCCCAGAAAAACAACAAGCACAAAACGTTGCTATTCTCCATGTTAATTAGGTAGTAGTTATACTTCTTACTAAACTCACGTAATAATAATAATCATATAATTAATCATAGAGAGAGAAAGATAAACAGTGTTCTATTCCGATGGCGGAGCTCCGTCACTCATCTTCACTCGGCGCCCGAGCCACTTCTTCTCCGATGAAACGCGACGCCGCCGCCGATTCATCTCCTCTCATTCCCGCAAACGACATCTCCGACGATCGTCACTCTCCTAAAGACCGCGACCGTCCTCTCTGCTCGCATTTCCATTACGTTTGTTCTTTCTTCACCGACGACCCTAGGGTTCCTCTTCATAACTCCAGGATCTCTATTTTCATCACCTTACTTCTAATCCTTGTTGGATTGATCTCATTGTTCACAATCCTACATAAATTGGTTAGCACTCTCTCATAATTCTCGCTGTGGAATCTCAATTTCGATTACTTTTTTTTTTGATTTGGTACTCATAATTGAATTTCCAGCTTCAATAGTAGTTATGCATTGAATTTTCAGCTTTTTATGATAATTGATTTTTTTTTTTTGGTTTAATTCATTTGTAGAATTCTCCTTACTTGTGTAAAAAAGATGGGATTGTTCTTCACTGTCCACATGTAAGTTATTCAAAAGGATCATAGTTTGGATCATATTGTTTTTTCCATTACCATTTCACTAAGCATTTTGGTGTTTTTTGTAGGTCAAAGAATCAGCATCTCTTTGGGAAAATCCTTACTCATCCACAACATCCTGGAAGCCGTGTGCTGAGCGTAGGGATGCTGCCATATCAGGTTTACTTGAGTTTTCCGTTTTCATGTCCCCTAATTTGTTTCTGCATTTACCATCTCATCGGCATTGTGAACTATGCCAAAAGGGCTATTAAACGGACTAATACTAAGAATTAAGAACATATTCTTCACCAAGTAATTATGACAATTTAACATAAGTATCATTTGTCAGTAGCATTGGCAAACCACAGTTATGAATGGTATCTTAAGATATAGATATTTGGATTGGACTAATCGCTGTGTACGGACCCTTCAAAAAAAAAATCTCTTTATTGACCTCTTCTTTCTTTAACCCCCTCCAACGGTCTTCATGGATCAATACTGTCTTTAAGATCAAATTATGCATGTCTACATTCTATAAACGGGTCCTCAAAATTTCCTTTTCGGTGTAGTAATGCCTAACAATATCATATATGTTAGTGTGGATATGTTCATATTAGTGCTATATGTTGTTTTTAATAGTAATGCTATTGCTGATAGTACTTTTATACTTCCATGTAGAACTTCCTCATGAAAATAAAACGAATGGCTATATATTCATTCACGCCGAAGGTGGTCTAAATCAGCAAAGAATTGCGGTATGAGTAGTTCTTTTAATTGCGATATACGGTGTAGTCTTGACTGTTTTCCTTTTCTGAAATTTTTGCATTTTCATGGTCACTTGTTTTCTTTTCCATTGCCATCATTACCTGGTAGACCCTGTACACTATAGTTGTAGGATTTTATTCCTGCTGTCCAATATGTGAACTCTAAGTGCTTTGAACCAATTGATATAATTGAAAAGGAACACCGTGAAGATTTTAAGGACAATATTTATTTGCATACTTGTTCAATAGTATACTTCTATTTCATGGTGCCTTTTTTAAATAGAATCAATTGAGTGATATGTTTGACTCTATGAAGACAAGATTTGATGCTCAGGTAATATTTCCAGAAAGCCTCTGTATTCTTATCTGGTTTTAAAGTGCCATCCTTAAACTGTGATGTTTCCAATTTGATGCACTAGCAATACCACTATAATTGTTATTTAAAATTGAGTTTTGACTCTGGTTCAACTATGCATTTGATCCATAATGTTGATTTTACTGTTGTGTACATAACAAAGGGCTATATGAAATGACACTTCGCATTTGTAGAATCATTATATTGTATAAAACTTATCTATGAAATGACACGTTACGTTGCATAAAGTTTTGTAGAATCATTGCATAAATATTTATCTGTTGATGATTTACTTTGGCCCCTATTCCAAAATGCAGATATGCAATGCAGTGGCTGTTGCAAAAATAATGAATGCCACTCTCATTTTGCCTGTATTGAAACAGGACCAGATTTGGAAAGACCAAACGTAAGATCTCTTGTCCAAAACTTTTCTCGTGTTGTTTTGATTAGTTAGATTGTTGGCACAATTTTGCATAGCACATGTTTGACCTATCACATCATAAATATAATTATATTTTTTACCCCAAAATGTCAATAGTTTTTGAATTTCTAATCACTCTGGCTACACTTTTTATCACCCCACTACTACTTTCCTCCTTTCTCACTAGTAGATTTCGTCTTGCCCTTTCCTGGAAGATTTCAACAACAAAATTGGGGATGGGGAATTTTTTTATTAAATCAAGTGGCACTAAAACTAGTGGACATTTTACAACTGTCCCCGAGGGGATTTGAACTCTATACCTTGAGGTTACAAGGCTAAGCTCTCACCACTGAGCTAGCACCTCAGATGTAACTATTGTCAGTGTAGAAGGATACAATACAAGGGAGTTAAAGTAGTTAGAATTATTTAGGTTGGTTTGTTGAGGTGACTCATTTAAATAAATAAAAAGGGGATAGAGGATTGAGTCATTGAGATGGGTTAGTATGAAATCTAGAAGGGGAAATCTTTAGAGGACAGATATCTCTCCATGTTCTGTTCATTTTTCAGTTCAACAAAATTATTTTTCCTTTTCACTACTCCCAATTTCCCATTGTGAATTCTTAACAAATTGTGGTTCAACCCACCTCTGGGGAAGAAATAGAGAACGAGGGCTGTGTTTGAAAGGAGGTTTAGTGATAATGGATTACAGCCTCAGTCATGATTTAAATAAGAGCCCCCTAAAAGACTTAAAAAATTTCTCAATAGCAATAATCAGGTCCCAACTTAAAGTCTTAGTATCAGGTTTCAGACAGTAGACAGGTGAGGAGATTTTAACCAAATGGGAGTTGTTGGAACAACTTTTGTTGGTTTTCTTAGCCCATTTCAAGGCCCAAACTTGTTGGGCCCGACCAAAATCATATCTGGCCCAACCCAGAATTCAAACAGGGGAGCATCGGTAGGGAGTCAGACCAGGTTTCAGTCTAAAGCAAAGCTACAGAAGTATTCTGGTGGAAGATGAGTAAGGGGATGAAGAGGGGTACTGTGCGGCAGATTTTGGAAAACTAGTAACTTGTGCACTTTCAGCTGGCTATTTTCAACCTTGGGGACAAGGTTGAACTTGAAGGGCATGGTATTGTTACTTGTTAGGATATAAGGGTAGAATAAAATGGAGTTAAAGTAGTTTCGATTTGGCTGATTAGATAGTTGACAAGACTCATTTGAATGTATAGGGGGGAATAGTAGACGAGGACCGAGATTTGATTAATTTAGAAAGAACAGAACAATGGCTCAATTGTAGAAGGGAAAACCCTTATAGGAGAGAATTCTCTTTGTTCTGTTTGTTCTTCAGTTTTTCAATAAAATCATTTTTATTTTTCTCTTGTTTGATTGTGGAATCCTAACAAAACTGATGATGCATTTCATAATTACAGGAAATTTGAAGACATTTTTGACGTGGATCACTTCATTGACTACCTAAAGGATGATGTCCGTATTGTCCGTGATATCCCAGAATGGTTTACTGATAAAACAGAGCTATTTTCTAGTATAAGGTTTGATCGATTCTTGTCCCTTTGAGTAGGCTTGTAGAAAATCCAAATCCCAAGTTGGTGTAATTGATGGATAACCATATTCCTTTACACATACACACACGCGCACAGGGGATATATCATGTATCTAGTGAGAGGAGTAAATCTTGGCCATATAAATGTTTATGAATGGTCAATATTGAAAGTTTTTCAATGGTCTCATGAGTCATGACTACTTAAAAAGTTCATATGATTCAATGTTCTAACCTTGACCTTTCATGGTCTATCTAAGGGCCCAGTTTTATTCTTCCACTCTCACGTAAAAATGGCCTCTCACTTTATATGTGTCCACCTACTCTAGTAGTAAATTGCAATAGTTATTCTATTTATAATTCATTGTAGACATTTAAGTTTATCAATCCAACTATCACACTAAAAGTTATTAGTTCGCAATTTTTCATGGAATTTAAATAATAATATTTGATATTTTATCAAATAACTTCAATTGAATTTGACTCTATAATGTACTTTTTATTAGAATATAAATAAATATTGACTATATGGTAACATACCTACATATGCCCCAATTATCTAAAATTTGGTGTGTATAATTGATGAAATTATATTACAATGTTCAACGATTTGATTGATAAAATTTAATGTCTACAAAGAAGTTAATAAAGTAACTATGACAAAATTGACTTTTGAACTGCGTTGATCTCCATCTTATGTATAAATTTATATATTTGATGGATTGATTAGTATGTCCAAAGTCAGTATCATACTGGTTTTGCTGTTTCATTTGTGAACTGATTGACATAAGGTTTGATTGATGTGCTGCATTTTGTTACCAATCGGCATGATACTTTTGATTTTGTAGTTGATTCCCATGCCTCCTATTTGTCTGTTGAACACTCAAATCCCTAATTGCTATGGATACATATGTCGAAACCAGTTTTTATGTTGGTTTTCTGTTTTATCTGTGGATTTATTAACATGAGATTTTGATTTAAGTGCTCAGTGTTTGGATCGAATAACTTGACTATTACGAAAATTTAAATACGAGTTCACTGAGAATATCCTGCATTGATGTTGATTTTGGGGCCAGGGGTTGTTGTGAATGAACAGAGAAGACACAAACTTAATCTCATGTGTATATTTTTTTATGACGGAATAACCTGTGTGTATGTCTTTTATATCTTACTTTTGCATGTTACTCTTAGCTTCACCAAATTATTACCACTGTTATCAACATTTTCTAATAATTGTTCAATATTGATACCTTTGACTTGACTAACAAAGCAAGAATGTGTTGTCTTTCAGACGGACCGTGAAGAACATTCCAAAATATGCACCTGCACAATTTTACATCGACAATGTTCTGCCCCGCATCAAGGAGAAAAAGATTATGGCTCTGAAACCTTTTGTTGATAGGCTAGGGTAGGCCAAGGATGACAAATGCTAGACTCCACTCTTTCTTTTTTTTTTCTTTTTTTTTTTATATATATGTAGTTGACGTTATCATGATGTCCCTGTTCTTATTTCAGATATGACAATGTTCCTCCAGAAATCAACAAGTTGAGATGTAGGGTCAATTATCACGCTCTGAAATTTCTTCCTGATATAGAGCAAATGGCTGATTTACTAGCATCAAGGATGAGAAACCGAACAGGCAGTTCAAATCCTTATATGTATGTGATGACATTCGCGATCAAGGACTTGTAGCAGAATTTGGGTGCATTTTTCGATTGCCAATAATTTAACAGTTTTACATTAAACAGGGCACTGCATCTTAGATTCGAAAAAGGAATGGTGGGCCTATCGTTTTGTGATTTTGTGGGGACACGAGAGGAGAAAGCTGTAATGGCAGAGTATAGAAAAAAGGAGTGGCCTCGACGGTATAAGGTGCCATACTTCTACTTTTATTGTTAATCAAAATGAGAGCTAGTAACCATTCAATTTTATTGGAACATTTTGGTCACACCATTTTTGTTGAAAATGCAGAATGGTTCCCACTTGTGGCAATTGGCTCTGCAGAAGCGAAAGGAAGGACGGTGCCCTCTAGAGCCTGGAGAAGTGGCTGTTATTCTTCGTGCTATGGGCTATATGAAGGAAACTCAAATTTATGTAGCTTCTGGACAAGTTTATGGTGGACAGAACCGGATGGCTCCCCTAAGGAATATGTTCCCTAATCTGGTAAGACCTTTCCACTTCCATGTGAATTATACTATAAAATGAGCATGGTGCTGCCTCGAAACTCTAAAATGATTAGAAGCTTTATTGGTTTCTTTTTCTGTCAATAAAAAGCTATCAAGCTATGATGCAATGGTCTCTTGCTCTATGTTATGTTCAATTTGATTCATCAATAACTTAAACATTTGAATCCGTTGGCTACTTTTGCAATATGATTAATGTTATTCACTTCTGTGTAACAGGTTACAAAGGAGGAGTTGGCAACTAAAGAGGAGTTAGATGGTTTTAGAAAGCACGTGACGAGTCTTGCAGCTCTTGATTTCTTGGTGTGCTTGAAGTCAGATGTATTTGTGATGACTCATGGAGGCAACTTCGCTAAGCTGATCATCGGTGCCCGCAGATACATGGGTCACCGTCTAAAATCAATTAAGCCTGACAAAGGACTAATGTCCAAGTCTTTTGGGGATCCATACATGGGTTGGGCTCCTTTTGTTGAAGATGTTATTGTTACTCACCAGACGAGGACAGGTTTACCGGAAGAGACTTTCCCTAACTACGACCTATGGGAAAACCCTCTGACTCCTTGCATGTGTAAAGCCTGATCACATCTATTTTTATTGATACTTCTCACTGGGACTTTCACATTTCCAAGAATTATGCCATCTAAGTTATGAGTTTAATATATCTCGATGGCAAACGTGAAAACATGGGCTACAGTTAATTCACCCTGAGGTAGGAGGGACAGTAAATAGAGATTTGGAGAAGAGGTAATGGCTTGCCGGAAATGAGGGTCGACTGTTGGTTATCATTATAAAGAATAGATTTCCTACTACTGAGTGTTCTCTTTGCTGAGACACCTGTGGTTTTTTTCTTTTCATCTAACATGTAGCAATACCTCACGTCCACTTTTCTTCCTTTTGAAAAGAAACTGACAATTTTTTGTAAGAAAAGAGTGCAAATCGTTGATGAATTAAATGGTGTTGAGTTCCTTTTGTTGTTCAAAATATGATTTATGAAATAGCCCTTAGCTGTAAAATGTGAGGGCGAATTAGAGACTTCCAATGGAATAAGCTTATAATAGGATTAATAGCATATATACTTGTACTTTTCCATTCTGAAGCCCTTCCTTCGCTCCGGGCATGCTGTCGGAAAATAACCTGGAAACATTTGGGTGTACTCCACAGCCAAGAGAAACTTGTTGACGGTCATTAAAATGTTAGTTTTGAGATTAACTATCAAGTTAAAACATTATAATTACATTGTTATGGCAGGTAAGATGACTATCATTCTACAATCGTTCCACTCAATTAAACAGATCAAGGTAAAATTAATCTATACTCCTTCTCACTTAAATTTATTTAATAACTAATGTATTTGATTTTTAATATAGACTAAATATATTAGTTATTAAATGAATCTTATAGATAAATAAATTTTTGCTTTATATATAAGACTGGAAAAAATATTATAAAATAAAAATAATAATTATATGTATACTATGAAGCCAAATATATTTTACACTATATTTTCATTTCCACAATGGTACACCATTAACTACACATGATTTGCTCAAATTCATAACTTTTTTAAAATTCGTTGTAATCACAAAAAATGTATCCTAAGTTAAAGAATCACATGAAAAGTTGTAACAAAAAAAAAAAAAGAAGAATCACATGAAAAGTACCTTAAAGAATAAACCCAAATTTTGTTTGCGACAAAATTTGTCAATTTATTACCAAACATCTTAGTAGTACTTTACGAGTACTTATCTATAGTTGAAGAAGGGTGTAAATGAAAACAAAATTGAGAGTTTATTTTCTTCATCTTAGGCAAGGACACGCAGGCAACTGCTGGCTTTGTTGACATTTACCTGCGAGGATACGAAGGAAACAAGACCACACGTGTGCAACCGTCCTCATTCAATTCAATTCATCATCACTCACTCGCTTCTTAAACCCTCTTGTTAAAGTAAATTAATGCTTTCAATACAAGTCTCAATCTAATCTTATCGATAGATTTTCATTACTATAAGTATATTTTATTTGTAACAATCATTTACTCATAAACTAGAGTAGCTTGAAACAAAAAAACAGGAAAAACAAAGATAAAGTAGAGAGTAGAGTAGCGTATAATTAAATAATTAATAATTAGTTAGTTATAATCATTACTTAAACTCCGTTGAACTTGTTGTTGGTGGAACACCGCTGAAGCAGCAATAATGAAGTGTTTATCCATCATTTCTCTCTGCATTCTCCTCTGTCTCTTCTATTTTCAAGGGTATGTATCTCTCTATTCTTTACTTCATTATTGCGTTATATAATTTTATTTCCTTCTAAGTTTGTGGAGTAATAAACATGAAATCTTATAATAGAGCATCAATTGCAGACAGTATTAATATTAATTATAACTAGATTATTAAATTCAATCCTAATTTGTCCAGTAATCAATTGTAACCGGGTGGGATCGGTAGCTCATCTGGTTAAGCTAGTCGAGTAAGGTTAAGGAGTTGGAGGTCCAGGGTTCAAGTCTTCGCAAGGATAAAAACTGACAAAACATTGTAATATACTGTAACTACTAACAATTTGACATTAAAAAAAAATGTAATCAATGTCAATGTTATCATGATGCCCTAATCTATGGAACCTTGTTGTGTCATTAGACAGATGAATAGTGTTATCTCTAATAATACAATTTGTCTGTGTTATTTATTTCAGTGTGTCATCTAAAAATGTATCTGAGAGTGTTCTACAGCTAGCTAGTGTTCCACCAAGAGGTTGGAATTCCTATGATTCTTTTTGCTGGACAATTTCTGAACAAGAATTCTTACAAAGTGCTGAAATAGTTTCTCAGCGTCTCCATGATCATGGATACGAGGTATGTATGTGTGGGTTCTCCAAATCGGTGGTGAGGTTTAATATGCTAGTACTACTTTCATCAGATATAGACATCATGATATTGATAGTTGATATCTTTTCTTCAAATACTTTTGTAGTATGTTGTGGTGGATTATCTCTGGTATAGAAGGAAAGTTGAGGGCGCTTTTCATGATTCTCTTGGATTTGACGTGATTGATGAATGGGGGAGGATGATTCCTGACCCGGGAAGGTGGCCTTCTTCACAAGATGGGAAAGGGTTCAGAGAAGTAGCTAATCGAGTGCATAGTTTGGGTTTAAAGTTCGGGATTCATGTTATGAGAGGGATAAGCACACAAGCTGTCAATGCAAACACGCCTATCCTAGATACAACAACGGTATTGCTTCATAAATCTTCTATGACTTGAATATGGGTTTATTTCTTTTTTGTTTCCTCTTGTACAAACTTTGGTTGTATTATGCCCTATGTCATAAATTTTGATCTAAATTTTTGTTTTTGTTTTGGATCAACAATGTTATTAATAAGTTAGTGGTTATGTTAGTTTCTAGGGTTTGAATTATGGATTTTCATCTTAAAACTCCTACGGTGTCTCTTAGCTCACCAAACGAGCTAACATGAACGGAAAGATATAATGACATTGTTTTACCTTAACCTCAAGTTTCTCTTTTGGCTTCCTCTCTGTTCAATTTTGTAGGGAGCTGCTTATCAAGAATCTGGTCGAGTGTGGCATGCAAAAGACATAGCAATACCCGAAAGGGTTTGTGCATGGATGACTAATGGTTTCATGAGTGTAAATACAACGTTGGGTGCTGGCAAAGCTTTTTTGAGGTCCCTTTACGAGCAGTATGCTGCATGGGGTGTTGATTTTGGTACTTGGACTTCTATTTTATAATCTTTATGCTTGTTGCTCTGTCACAACATAGTCATGTCATGGATAACAACCATGATGACTATACAATTTATTGCATCAGCTTCACCAAGTTTGGAAAAGTGAAGCATTCATGCCTTTTTTGGTACATAATTTTTACTGTTTGTTTCATCAAGCTTATACTTCATTAAATATAAACTAATTATACAAATGAGTAAGTATGACAGAAAAGTTTGACATTTGTTCATGTTTGGTTAGACAGAAGTAAAATAGTAAGCAGTTGTGCCTTTCATTGGCAATTTTTTTTTATAGGTTTTCTATTTTCCTTGCAGTGAAACATGACTGTGTATTTGGCGATGACTTGGATTTAAATGAAATAAGCTATGTATCAGAGGTATCCTGCAGTTCTACCTCTTCCCCATCCTTCTCTTTCTTATACAAACACTGACCTTGGTAATATCATGCCAGATTAATTGGAAAACTTACCATATAGCATGTCATTGCAGGTTCTCCGGGAGTTTGATCGCCCCATTGTCTATTCTTTGTCTCCTGGAACTAGTGTGACACCAGCCATGGCCAAGGATGTCAGTGGACTGGTTAATTTGTATCGTATAACAGCAGATGACTGGGATAAGTGGAATGATGTTAAAGGTCATTTTGATGTATCGAGGTGGTTAAATTACTGTATTTTTTACTTCGAAATATATATTATATATGTTCCAAATATGTTGCTTCTCAATTTGGGATATGTTGATCTATCCATCATCCTATATCATGTAAATTTAGTTCATTTAATTCTGAATCAGGGATTTAGCAACTGCAAATATGATAGGAGCAAAAAGTTTAATGGGGAACTCATGGCCGGATTTGGACATGCTACCATTTGGATGGCTAACCGATCCTAGTAAATGTTATAGTAAGCCCTAATAGCCAATCTATATCGGTCGAATTTGCTTTTGTATCATGACATTGACTTATATATTTGTTAATATATAAATATATTAGGCATTGTGTTTATCATGTTATTTGTTATATAACATAATAAAGTCCTTAAAAGTAGATTGTTCAATAGAATATGACTTGATTGTGAGACTCTATTGAATAATAGAACAATCTTATTAAATCTTTTGTGGTCTAGTGTTATTGTTAATAAGGACGATAATAACATGTTGCGACTATTGTGTGAGTAGACTGAATTTTCACCTTTTCCTTTTGAAGGTATAAATTCAGGTCCATATAGGTATAGTAACCTCAACCTAGAAGAGAAGAGGACACAGGTATTAGAAAAACCATAACTGATTTTCTTTCTCATAAATTCATTTGTTAATACGTGTGCATGCATTATCAAAAGAAACTGACTGAATGTATTCCTATACAGATGACCCTATGGGCAATGGCAAAGTCGCCCCTTATGTATGGTGGCGATGTACGGAAGATTGATCCCACAACATATGATCTTATCACAAATCCTACCCTTCTTGAGATTAATTCTTTTAGCACAAATAATATCGAGGCACGCGAACCTTCTAATTTTTTTCAATGGGAAAAAGATATAAGTTTTTTGTCAATTTAATATATATTCTCTTGCGGAATTTGCAGTTTCCTTATATCACAAGCTTGAAGCATGAAGATCAGGATTCTGGAAAGCTAATGAGAAGAAGCTACAGAGAAACAAAAACATCATATACACATTCATTAGGCCTCACTAGTTGCACTGATTCAAAAGCAAGTGGTTGGACTAGTGAAAGTCTTGGCCTATATCCTGATAGAATCTGTTGGAAAAGGAGCTTAGGAAACAAGCATCTTGACCCCTTATGCATGCACAAGAGAGAACTGAACTTTGCATCGTAATCACGCTTTGTCATTCTTTGTCCTATTTGACTAGCTTTGATTTGATTGTTCATGTTCTTGTTAACAATAGAATTTTTTGCATTGATGCAGAGATGAAGAGAATATGTATCACGATTATCATCATTTAGTTGCAGCCAACAGAATAAAATTTTGCTTGGATGTTTCTCCAAAACTAAAGCTTACTTCTAAAGAGTTCAAGAGAGGTACATTTTCGCCCTGCAGGCGGGATTCAAATCAGGTACGTTGTGTCGTTATGTAATTAAGTCGCGTTAGAGTGAGATCTCATGTAATCATTTAGCCGGTGTGTGATTTTGATATATTAAAAAAATATCTTGTTTGTGCATCATTATATTTTTATCCGTATCTAGAATAGATACCATATACATTTGTCTTGTTGAAGTAATCTTCTGATTTTTAATTTTTTTTTATATCTATACTATATTCTATCGGAAGTTAATATATGCAGTATTTAACAGTTATGGCAGTTGAATCTTAATGGGACTCTGGTAAATGGCTATTCTGGCTTATGCGCAACAGTAGAGTCTGTCAAAGGTGAAATTTGCAAACATTTACCACTTTATGGAAATATTGTCCTTATGCAGTTTATTGGGTTTATCTTGGTAGTTTATTACTAGTATTCATAATGCTAGCCGGTAATTTATGCAGCTACTATTAATTCTGCCGGTTTTCGCTCTTGGGTTGCAACAGGAAGAACAGGTCAGTTAACAAAACATTGATAGTTCTCTTCATTTTTCTCCAAATTCACCCTAACAGTAACATCAAAGCAAATTAATTGAGTATTGGCATTTAAGCACTTGAACTAACATGCCACAATAAAGATGTTTGTTATTTTTTTCTAACTCTTAGAATTGTATGTTTATGTAGGAGAAGTTTATGTTGCTTTCTTCAATCTAAGTGAACAGAAAGCGGTTTTATCGACGCAAACATCAGACCTAGCTAAGGTTTTGCATGGGAGAGACTTAAGTTCTTGTAAAGGCAGTGAAGTATGGAGTGGAAGTGACATTGTAATAACGCAGGGGACGTTATCAGCAGAAGTGGAAATGCATGGGACTGCACTATTTGTTCTCAATTGCAACTAGTTTGGTCCTAAAATAAGAAAGTCACGTGTTGTAACATTTAAAATGCACTTAATCATCCAAGTCAATTTGGGTGAAGTTGCACACAAGTATATATTTACAATGAAAAAAACAAGTATTACATAAATTTTATCTTATAACTTTTTTAAATAACGAACTCAAAAATCTCTTAAATTAAAACTAGGTACAAACATACTTTTAACAAGGTCTCATGTTCGAACTTTGAATGATGGTAAAAACATAGTTGAAAGGGAAGACTCTAGTGAGGTTGTTGTCAACTCGTAAAATATTGAATATACTTTATTTGAGATTGATTTATTTTTCCTTTATATTATTTGAGATTAATTTTCATTCACGTGAAATATAATTTTTTTTACATATTATCCAATCAAATTATACTAAAATTTTATTTTGTTTTATTAATTTTTAAGATAATTTTACAAATACATATTGGATGAGAAATTAACAAAATTTAATCCATCACACCAAAATTTAATGCATCACGTAATGCCTTTATTTAAATACATCTCTTCGTTCACTCGCCGGATTCTTGGGATACTGATTTCCATAAGCAACGGAGGATGGAACGTGATGAGAAGATCGCTAGAGAACTCCAAAATGCTGAGTACCAAAATACTTTCGGGTACAATTTATTTTAATAATGTGAAAAATTGTTGTTAATTTGTCATATGGTTGTTTTGTTTGGGTGATTAAGAAACAGATATGAACGTTGATGGTTGACATGGGAAGAATGGTTAAAATATCAGTCGGAAATAATATCCACTTCTCAGGATTTGAATAAAGCACCTACATGTGCAATGCAACTAAATCATAAAATCTCGTTTTAAATTGTAAACTCTATCAATTCTCATTTTTTAGGTATGATTTTCGTGTTAAATTGAAGCTAAAATAGTTTTGAATAAAAACGCAAGTCAAAATGAGTTTGCACGATTTAACTCTCTGTAAAATCGGTAAAACCATTTAAACTCGTGTGTTTTTACCTACTTGAACGTTTTTAACCAAAAATATTTTTTTTACAAAAAGCAATTTTTTTTAAAATACATATAATATCATATTAGTAATAAATAATTAGAAGTGTAATAATTTTTTACACTTGTGAGTATTTTAATAAGGTTCAATATTCGGTCTATATTATAAATAAGTATATCAATTATTCAATTATCTTAAAAGTGAATTTTTATTGATAGCAACCAGCAGGAAACACGTGTGCGAGAATAAGAAAGGAAAAAATATATATATACAAAATAATAGATGAAAACGTGTGAGCGACGAAAATTTTGATAAAATAATAGCATATTACAAAATTTTATATAGTTATTCAAATATAATAAATTACTTAATACATATTAGATACATAAATGTAATAGAGGTTTCGTAAAAATAAAATAACAGCAGATAAAACTTACAATACAATCGCTTTATATTTCAATATATATAATATTCATTCTTACATGACATGCATGATTTAAAGAGTCATATTTAATACATGAAAAAAAAAAGAGTGATATTATTCTTTACAAGATATATTGTGGGTATATAGTTGTTGGTACCATTTGTTGGGAAAATCAAGACTTTTCAACATGTATATTTTCAACCAATACCAACAATATTTGTTATTGAAATGCATCTAACAGTCGTATTTAATTCACGAGAATGAGAGAAAATCAATCGCGTGTGAATTATCTAATATTTATAATTAATTTTTGAATTTAAAATTAATAATACATTAATTTTTTTTTTATATTTTCTTTAATTAATATCATAACACTTAAATTTCTAGATTAAAAATTAATTAAGTTATATATATATATATATATATATATATATATATATATATATATATATATATATATATATATATAATTTTAATATGAAGTAAACTCTACGAGTTTAGGTTTCGATTCCATCTAATCTAAATGAGTCAATGTAAAAACTCGATTCTAACAACCTTACAACTAATATTGGAATAATGTAGTTATGTATAAACTATAGACATATCTACTTGTTTGTACTTTCATATGTGTATTTTCCTATTTGCGTGTTTAATAAACTATGTTATTGATAAAGAGCACCGAGTTATTTAGTAATATATATGGAGGGATCAAATTACACCGGTGTAATATTTGAGTAATGTTACACCGCTCAATAACGCTTTGACGAATACAAATTTTACAAAATTCACTGTTGGATTGAAAGCTTATATCGTATGAATCATCCATGTTAAATTTTACAAAAATCTAAAATCGTTTGACATGTTATTGAGATAAATCTAAAGCACGCCACAAGTAAGATGTTTGTTGTTTTTCTCCAACTCCTAGAATTGTATGTTTTATGTAGGAAAGGTTTATGTTGCTTTCTTCAATCTAAGTGAACAAAAGGCGGTTATATCTGCGCAGACATCAGACCTAGCTAAGGTTTTGCCTAGGAGAGACTCGAGTTCTTGTAAAGGCAGTGAAGTATGGAGTGGAAGTGACATTGTAATAACGCAGGGAATGTTATGAGAGGAAGTAGAAATGCATGGAAGTGCACTATTTGTTCTCAATTGCAACTAGTTTAGTCCCGAAGAAAGAAAGTTATGTCTTGTAACATTTAAAATGCACTTAATCCAAGTCAATTTGGGTGAAGTTGCACACGAGTGTGTGTGTATATATATATATATATATGTGGCATCCAGTGTCTAACTTTCTTAGGGTTTATATTCATATTTCTTTTTACTGTATATTTTAAATTTTGTTTGGAATGCTGTAGAACGGAAATTGAGTGGCATCCAGGAAAGTGCTTGACACATAAGCTTTTGAAGAAACCAAAGAAAAGATCAAGAAATGCCAAAGGGATCATAAATACTGAAAAATGTGAAAGTTTCTTCAACTTTTTCAACCCTCCCCAGACTCCTGAGGATGATGATGATGATGATGTATGTTTCTTATTTATATTTCTATCCATTAAAAAGTCGTAAACTGATTGTTATTGACCATTGCCTTTGTTGCTTGAATGGATAGGTTGAAGAGCTTGAGTTTTTGATTGAACGTGATTTTAAAATTGGATATGTCAGTAGTGAATACTTGAGAGTGATGAGATAGATATAATTGTTGTGTGTCATTTGTTTTGAGATGTATTTATGTTGGTGTGCATTTGCAATTGTATTATCCAACATCAAATTATTCCTGAGGCTGTGTTATGGTTCACGGGAGAAGCCGACAAATGGAAGAGCAAGCACAAGGTGTGGATTACGGATGCCAGGAAAACTCAAACCCGATAGACTCACCCGAATCCAAACTCAAGTCAACGGGCGAAATCCAAGTTGACTGAGTTTGGGTTCAGGTGGCACGCGAATATATGAGTGTGGGTTTGGGTAGTATCAATTGATGGTTGAATTTGTCAAATTTTTTGCTTATAATGAATTACTATCAATGTAGTAACTCATTATTTTTTTGAAGATATGTAGTAACTCATTATATAATTGAGTTTTTTTTTTTTGAAGGAAATTATATAATTGAGTTATTACTATGTCATAGATATAAAATTTATATTACTATTTAGAAGTGTTTATCAATGTAGTATCTTTTTTTTAGAAGTGTTTATCTTATGATCTATAAAACACAGAAAATAGATTTTTCTCTCTCAAGTCAACCAAGATGTTTCCATTAATCGATTCCGTACACATCAACTAAGAGGTTGAACTTCATATAGGTATATAACAAAACGAGAACGTATTTTGCCTTTCTCAAATCCAAACTCATAAACTCAAATTCATACCCATTGGTGTTTGGATATCCTCGTAGAATTTAGGTGTCCCCATCATGTCCCATTTTTAGAGGCGGAGCTACTCATGAACTAGAGAGGACCATAGGTCCATAGCCCGTCCCAAATTTCAATTTTTATTTTTATAGGTATATATATACATATTTTTGTTAAAGTGTATATGATATATATTAGTCGTTGCAATCTAATACCAATAGTGTAGCCTATTGCAGCAGTAACAAAGTTTTGCCCTGTTTTTGATTGGCACGAGTTTGATCCTCGTGGATGCCATTTTAATTCTATTTTTAACAAAAAATAAATACTATAAAATTGTAAAATGTGAGAGATTTGAACCCAACAAACCACTACACCGCTAGTGATGAATGAGATCCTAAATTGAATAAATATATATATATATATATATATATATATATATATATATATATATATATATATATATATATATATATATATATATATATAGAGTCAGGATCCGTTGACACCAACTAGTTTGACATCAAATGTTACACCTCTTAATAACGTTTTAACCGATATAAATTTTATAAAATCCACCGTTGGATTGAAAGTTTACATCATATAGATCATTTGTGTAAAATTTCAAATAAATCCAAAATCATTTGATATGTTATTGAGATACATCAAAATTAACGGTTTTTGTATTTTTTTAAATGCCGTTAATCTTTATGAGAGGTGTAACATTTGGTGTCAAACTAGTTGGTGTTAACGGATCCTGACTCTATATATATATATATATATATATATATATATATATATATATATATATATATATATATATATATATATATATATATATATTTATTCAATTTAGGATCTCATTCATCACTAGCGTTGTATTTTTTTAAACGTTATTGAGAGGTGTAACATTTGGTGTCAAACTAGTTGGTGTTAACGGATCCTGACTCATATATATATTCATATTACAAGTTATAAAAAAAATCATGGCCCTCCCCAAAAAATAGTTCTAGCTTCCTCATTGTTCACTTTCATATGAACTTGAGTTGAATTTTGATATTTCTTTTTATTAAAACAAAGAGTTGAAAATTAAAAACTATTTTGTTTCAACAATATGATTTTTTTAAATAAAGAAAAGGCTTAAATGCAATTTTGATCCCCCTATTTTGAATTTTTTGAAGTTTTGGTCCCTTATTTCAAAAACCAACTTTTTAGTCCCCTATTTTAGATTTTTTGTACTTTTAGTCCCCCACTTCATTTTGAGTCAATTTTCATGATGTGACAGATGACACATGGAAACTACAATTACATTGTTTATTTTATTTCAATAAATCATTTTATTAAAATTTATTTTGATTAATAAAATATTAAATAAATAATTTAATTAAAAGAGATTAATCTCAAAAATCCCTAATTTTCCCAAATTTCTTCATCTACGATCATCATCTCATCTCAAATCTAGATTTATTCATCATCTCATCTTCAAAATTAGGGAATGCTTTATTGAGTTGGTTTCCCTTTAGGTCTGAAGTTTTATGCTATGAGGAAAGTTATAGAATAAATAAACTTGTACAGTAAATAGGTAATTTTATTGATATTGGGAAACAATGAACGATTTCCTGATTGAAAAACATGGAAATTTTTTTTGTTCACATTAGTGAGATTTTTGGTTACGAGGAGTTAAGTGGAAGAAACGGAGAAATGTTTTGGTGGGGTTGGTGATGAAGTTGAATAAATTTGGATTTTTTTTTTGTTGATAGACGAATAAATTTGGATTTAGAGGTGAGAGGATGTACACAACTATGATGGTGAAGAATTCTAGGAAAATTCGGGATTTTTGGGATTAATCTCTTTTAATTTATTTATTTAATATTTTATTAATCAAAATAATTATTTTTTTACTGTAATCAAAATAATTTTTAATAATATGATTTATTGAAATAAAATAAATAATAATGCCACGTGTAATTGTAGTGTTCATGTGTCATCTGCCACATCATGAAAATTGACTCAAAATGAAGTGGAGGACCAAAAGTACAAAAAATATAAAATAGGGGACTGAAAAGTTAGTTTTTGAAATAGGGAGACCAAAACTTCAAAAAATTCAAAATAGGAGAATCAAAACTGCATTTAAACCTAAAGAAAATAAACAAAGAAAAAATTTGTTTAATACCCACCTTAAAAATAAGCATATAAATGTAATTTAAGAGTTAATTTAAGTGTTTATAATTTAATAGTAATAAAATATAGTTCAGAATAGACAAAGCCAGTTCAAAATAGATATCAATATCTCAATTACCTCCTTTACCTCTATTTTTTAAAATTGAAAGAAACTCAGACTCAATGAATTCAAATATTTTCAATCAAAATTGAAGCGGGTGGGAGGGGTGTCTGCGCGACTATATGTTATACTGTCATGGCTGACTTCATACAACCTTTTTAATACTATTATTAAATTGTTGGTCCATTTTATTAATACTATTAAATTCAACTTTTTTAAAGCATCATCCTATATTTTTGAAAGAAAAAAAAAAGTAATATTTGTTTATTTATTTATATATATGTACATGTACATACTAGTAGTAGACCTCACCGCACCATACTCCCACCCACCCATCCATCTCATTCCTTTCCTCTCCCTCCTTTCTCTTCCATTTCCCTTCTCCTTCTTTCTCTCCCAAAAAAATAATCATCATTATTATTAATAATATTAATTATTAAAAAAAATAAAATGTTATTTTCAATCCCAACAACAACGGCGAGCACCTTATTAACCCTTCCTTCTCCTTCTTCTCATTTCTCCTCCAAACTTAACGCCGCCGTTACTCCCAAACAAATCCAACTCAAACTCTCCGTTAACCCCCCCTTAACGGCATCATCATCATCATCATCTCGCGGCGTCACGGACAAGCTCAACAATCTCGCCTCCGAATTCGCCTCGCTAACCGAACCCATCGATAGAGTAAAAAGGCTATTACACTACGCATCTCTCTTACCTCCGTTAGACAAGTCCGAGAGGGTTCCTGAGAACCGGGTATTGGGCTGTTCAACGGAGGTTTGGATGGTGGCCCACATAGACGAAGGTAGGAAAATGAGATTTAAAGCGGACAGTGATTCGGAAATATCGAAAGGTTTTTGTTGGTGTCTTGTTTGGATGTTTGACGGCGCGGAACCTGAGGAAGTTCTTACGGTGGAGAGAGATGATTTGGTTGGTATGAATGTAGGGTTGAATAATGTTAAAGCACGTTCTAGGATTAACACGTGGCATAATGTTTTTTTTGCCATGCAAAAAGCTACTCAAGATTTGATTTGATCATTTAATTGGTTAATTTCTCGCACGTGTGGAGATAGATAGATGCTAAGGTTAGCTAGGTTAATTTATTTTCACCATTTGATTTTTCTCCTTAGTATAATTAACCTTTCTTGTCTTGGTTGGGTGATCAATAGATGTTATGATAGGGTAGGGAAGGGCCAATTTATATATGTTTACTCTATTGAGAAAATGTATAGAAAAGTAGTTTAAGTTGTTTTTTTAGATAATTAAGGAAAATATATTTTGGTGATGGGAGAAAACTAGCTTGGTGTTTTTATTGATCATTATGTTATAATAAATATAATTAGATGCATGTTGTTGTATAAAATATCCTTTTAATTTGCTATATAGTAGTAGTTCACAACAAGCAAGTGTGGTTGCATTTGTTTTATATGCCATGTAGGTTAGTAAAATAAAAAATAAATTGGAGACCATGAGAAAGGACATAGTATTAGTAAAGCTGTGGAACTTGTTTATTAGTGTAGTAATATCAATATTTTATATGTCCATGTACCCTTTTTTTAAAAATTATTAAATTAGACTATCAATAAAAAAATATAAAAATGCAAACATACGAGACACTTAATAAAAATAAGGGTTATGCTAACCGGTGCCCCCGGGGCACTGGTTAAGGAAACCAAAAAAGGAAATTTTTAAATTGAAAATAATACTTTTTAGACTTTCGAGGCGTTGACTGCACAAAGTTCAATGTCATATTACTATATTTGTTTCCTTAAACAGTGCCCCAGGGGCACTGTTTAGCATTTTCCTAAAAATAAATACAAATAATGCAAACCCATAAACACGCAAAACATTTAACACAAATGACTCAACCCCTGGACTATTAGCTAATTTTTTAAAATATTTTTATGGTTAATTAATAATTAACTATAATTTCTAACAAATATTTTAAAAATATACAATAAATTAAAAATTTGAGGCCCTATGTTGGAACAAGTGTGTAATTTGTAGAGAAAACTTGGTAGAAATATGAACACAAATGAAGAACTATGTGTGAATTGAAAAAAGGTTCAATTAGTCTCATATTGGTTGGAACACACACAGAGTAGTGTTTATATACTAGAATGTCACTACTTGGAGTACGCCCCAAGGGGTACCCAATTTTGTAAACGGGACACATCATGCTAAATATCACACACACGCGTCGCCGTCCGTCCGGATCGGGTCGAGCTTGAGCTTGGTGATATATTATTTTTTAATACCCAGAAGTAAAAAAAAATTAATTATTATTTCAAAATTAATTCGCACATGTTTTATGTGCTCCGACTAAGTCTTGAAACGGCTATATGATGAGTCATCATAACCGTTATGCTGGAACTGAATGGGCCAAATTTCTTGGTCACGTTTTGCTTTGCTGGTTCCCACGATTTCCTCCTTTCTAGTTCAATTCTTTGCTCTATAAATACTCTTCAGTTATCACAATTTTTTTTACTCTGATTTCACAATTCGAAATCTTCCTTCTTCTTTCTCGCTGCTTTATTCTTACTTACAAAAAATCTTTTTTTTTGTTGTTTCACAGAAAGTAGTTGTTGCCACTTCAAATTGATAATTCGATTATCAATATTAGACTAGTTGTTATACGACCATCGAATGTGTTTTTCTGCCTGTTTGCTACAGTGCAGTAGAGAACGATATTTAAGATTGCTAGTCTACCTTGCACAATTTGGGTAGTGCCGTGAAACGTCTTAAAAAAAACGTATCGAACCGCGACTCGGCCAGTAATTTCTTCGTTGCTTATTTTTAAATCTTTCAAGGCAGCATTCATAATAGATGAAGAATTCTTCTTTGACAATAGCCATTTCCAAAAGCAAATCTTCACATACTCCAAAATCTCTTCCACATTGATTATCTTATCTTTGAAAAAATAGCTTAATTTCTAACCTGCCATCAAACCAAACGACCAACTAAATCAACAAAATAGTACCCTTGAAAACCTTTGCCCCACACCTTCTTACCAAGTTGCTATTGTCTTATTGATGACTACGACTATTTTTATGGAGAGTCATTTCTTCTCATCAATTGATCTCGTCTTTTTGGGCATGATCTTTGACCTGTCTTTTATTTCTTCATCACAATTATTTACTAAAACGTTTTTTAAATTAAAAAAAAAAAAACTTTGCATGGGCCTAGTCCCCTTCCTATAACACATTAATCAATCTCTATTGAACTAGCTAGTTTGTTGAAAATTGTTTCAAAATATAAGTAAAAATTGATAAATAAAAGTGAATGTATTTGATCCAAATTTTGAATCAATCAATCAAATACGTGAAGTTTGTTTGATTTATTTTTGCTTATATTTTGAGACGGATGAATATATATATAGGTAAAAACTAACATGTGTCCTAAAGGTTATGACACATATTAGTGCTTTAAAAAAAATAAAATGTTTTATCATAATTCATGCATCTTTTTTTTTTAATCAGCTAAATTTTATTAATATACAAATCTCCTAAACAAGAAGTATAAGTGATCAAAAAGTACAATAAACCACCACATCAATGTGAATGTTTTTACTTTTGAATTTTTAATATATATGTGCCCTTAGCAAGACCCATATATATTAATGAAAAGATAAAAAAAAGGAGAATGTTAACTTGTGCCCTTAAGGCACATGTTAAGGAAGCAAAAATAGAAATTATTAAATGCTAATTTGTGCATTTTGACTTTTGAAACATTAAATTTCTTGTATCATTAAATGATGAATTTCTATTTTGGTATACCTTAACATGTGCCCTAAGGGCACACGTTAACAAGACCCTAAAAAAAATTAGCTCAACTCTCAAAAAAATGAATATGTATGATAATGATTGTGTTTTTGTAGGGATAAAATCATACTGCTTGGTACTTTTTTGGACCTGGGTATAGATTCAAATTAGTTTGTTTTTTAAATGATCATGGTGGGGTTGATATTTTTTTTTTTTAAACCAAGGGTTGATATGTTTTTTGAAAGGGTAAGAGCATCCACAATAGAGCACTCCATTTTTGAGTACTTAAATGGTCCCACATAGACACATCATCAATTTATTATTTTTTTAATAATAGTACCTAATAGGTACTCAACCCCTCCAATGGAGCATTTCTTAAAAAGTTCTAAAATGGGTCCCATCAATAACTCCACATCATTAAAATTTGAAATTTAATTTAAAATAATATTGCCAAATTAATTTTTTTTGAATATATTAAATAAAGTGAGTCCCATAAAAAGAAGAGAGAGTTCTTATATTAGAAGTGGTACCTATTAGGTACTAAAATGTGTTGTGCTCCAATGGTAGTACCTAATAAGTACCATGAGTACCTAATAGATACTACACCATTAGAGATGGTTTAGCAATATGTAATTAATAGTGAGAAGGAAAAACATTAATTGTGCTTTTACATTATTAGTGTGTGTGACTATGACAAGTTGATCGGTGGTGAGAGAGGAACAGTACAACTTATTGAATTAGTTGACAATGTATAACAATTAATATATTAATAAGGTTAATTTATGGTGGACCACTTTTTATAAGTGATCCACCATTGATCGGTGTTTAAAATTATCTGAAATTTTAATGATTGTCGACAATATTCTTTAAAAGTAAAAAATCAAGACTCTTGTAATCTTTGCAATTAAAAATGACATGATTGGTACTAGTTCGATACAAGTTACATTTTTATTTTTTCTTGTTTTTAAAGGAATTTGATTCCGTGTCTTATTCATTCTCTGATAGATCAATATATACAAAAATACAATTCCCCAAATTAGACTCCTCATCATCCTATATTAATGTACAATAATATACTAGTCAACCTATATCAATATACATTAATATACAATAATAACTAGTAAAGACTAAGTCATTATTTCAACTGTAAAAATAAAAATGATAATCAGTTTATACTCTCAAAGAACGATATATACATCGTCCTTAAAATTTTAAATATTTTTTAACTACTAAATCCACCATGGATCACTTGTAGTAATGGTCATATTAAAATTTTCCTACTAACAATTTATTATTAAAAAAAAAAAAAAAAGCAGTGGTGGTGGTTGTGAAGAATTAATATTGAGAAGAAGATTTCAATTTCTCATGCTTTTGGCTTATGTGGGGTTGGGAAGGGCCTGCTTAATTATTCAATTTTGATTAAAATTACTCTTTCCTTTTTTATGTTTTATTCTTTCACCGTACTGTATTTGTGTTTGTCATATTCATTTTCTTTCTATAGAAAAAAGATTCATTGATTCAAGCAAGCGGAAGTTAGAAAAGTCCATATTGATAACTGCAGCATATATGCATGGACCATAGAACATTATTCAATTTTGGTTAAATTTTGAATGTTGACGTTATCATTATTATTGGCAAAAATATCTTAGTGATGATGGAAACTGAATTGACTAGGATAGGAGTTTGTCCTTTTCTTATTTTCACATTAGATACAAAAATTTGTTTTTCCTTGAGCGCCTAAAAACGAAAGGAGCAAAAAAAATAAATAATTTCGACTTCACTGGGGATCGAACCCAGAATCTCTGGTTCCGTAGACCAGCGCCTTATCCATTGGGCCATGAAGTCCTTTTGTATTATCAGTTTGGCACGAATAGTAAAGATATTTTACTGACATCTAAACATACCCGTCAAGGATAAATAAGTTTTGCCTTAAAAAATAGAAAAAGTAGTTTCCATTCACATATTTCATCATAACATAAAATGAACTTTTGCTTCTTAAAATAATTGTATCACTAATTCAAAATTTCAGCCATGAAATTTTGTCCAAGAGTTCAATTTTTTCGTGGGATAGGTTGTTATTTAATTATTTTTAAAAATATTTTCTATCATATAATCAAATCCAAAGCAACCGATTTATCCCAGAGTAAAATTAGTCCATTATAAAAAAAGTATGATTAGTCCAAAATTTTCAGAAAAATAAATAAATTGGGGATTTTTAACATGAAAAATTGAAACAGTATTTAGTAAGAATTTTTTGAGGCAATAAAGAGAATAATCTTATGTGGCAATCTTACCAATGATCACCTTATTACACATTGGAGAAAAAGAAGTGTCGATGTTACATTTGTACTGTCCGAGACTTGGTTTCTCCCAATTCACCTGATGAGGCATCGATTGTGGGTTACTAACGTGAGACCGGACCTGCTGTGCTCGACGCTTCCAAATGGTCCACACCATAGCACCGAACAACTCTTGTTGTTCCTTATCAAGTATATGCAGAATATGGAGAACAAGTTGTCTGTGATATTATTGTTAATGTTTAGTCCTACACTGATATGGTTCCATAAACCTGCTTGCTGCCAACAGTCGATGCTGCGAGGACATAGAAAGAACACATGTGCACTATCTTCTTCATTGTCAATACGCACAAATGCAAAAAGAGGAGTGTTAATAATGCATCTAACCGTGTTGCTATCAAAGGTACCACTGATTTTGTCAATATCCTATGCCTTAGAATTTGTCATCATAATATCTTTCACCTTCATAAAATTGTCAAGCACCTGCATATTAGATGGAGTAGGATAGGAATGGACGAGAAACGATTTTCTCCATTGAAAAAAAGTTGAGGAGATAATGTGTGTATCTAGACCATTAGATCATAAACATGTGATAATATTTTAATAAAAAAAATGAAGAAAAGTTGGTCAATGGTTAAGATCTGACAATTGAGAAAACTTGAAGAAAAAATAAAAATTGAGAGGATCATTTCTTTTTTTTGACTAAAAAGATAACGATATTCATTCATTCCAATAATTGATATAGTACATCAGATCCAAATACACATTCAATATCGCTAAAAACAAAAAGGATGAATCTGCGAACAAACTCACAGCATCCGTGTTAATAGCATACAACGGCAAAATGCCTACAAATAATAATATGATAAAACTAAAGTCACCGAAATATCCATGCTTCCGGATCTGCAACGTTGATGCTCAAATCATTGATTGAATCTGCAGCTGATTGAAGATGATCTTTCAATATGAACTAAACGAACACTGTAACAAGACGGAGAATTCAACAACGTCGTACCAAGACGACGATCAACACAAGCGCCGCACTCAGACGACGATATCACACAAATAAAAAAGAAAAACAACTAAAAAACTTAATCTATGTGAAAAATCATTTATTTATATTGAAAACAACAAGAAAAAAGGTGAAGAGGGGTGATTTTATGCCAAATATGACCTAAAATCACCCCTAACTAGTAGAGGAAGAAGAAACTCAGAGAAAAAGAAAATAGGGCCGGTTATTGTAGAGGAGGATCATTTCTTAGAATGGACATATCTTTATTTTGTTCCGAGATATTAATATCCTCTCCGGTAGCAATACTTTATTCCACTTACAACTGCCTTGGAGAATATAAAATATGGGAGTTTGTCGGTTGATGACTCTTGGTTCAAATTTAATATGAACAAAAACATGTATTTTTAATCAAGACATTGAATTCAAGTGATTAATGAACTTCCATTAGATTAAGTATTCGGAGAACTCGAGTTCGATTCCTATAGGGAACAATTCTTGATAAGAATTTATATTTTAGTTATTTTAGACCTTAATTCTTTTTTATTTATTTTTTATTTATTTATTTTGTTGGTACATTAGACCTTAATTCTTTTTTAATTTTTACTAATCAGACAATGGTTATTTAGAACAAAAATGGTGGTTTACTCAAAAATTAAAAGATTAGAGGGGTAATACGGGTATTTTGCGCGCAAAACCTATTCCCTTCTCTGCAAACGTGTTTCTCCTCTTATCGTTTGGTGCAAGCCTTATTCCATCCTGCTCCCATTCGTTTTCTGCCATTCAGCCGCGCACACCACCGTCAACCAGCTCCACTCCGCCGTTCAACCGCCGCTCACGACCAGGTTCTTATCTTCTCCGATTATGTTTTTTTTCCAGTGCTTTCTTATCACTGTCAATTGCTTTCTTATCATTCAAAAGTTTATTAACAGATCCAAGCACGTTGACATAATAAATTAGTTAACAATAACAATGTAAATGATAACAAATAATTGGATCCAGATCTATTCTACAATGAATTAGCAAAAGAAAGAAAATCAAAACCCCAAAAATACACCAAAATTGTTCAAGGTGATGACATAATTTGTGCGCGTGTGACTATGTGTTCTTAATTCTTATGCTCATAGCGAGAGGCTATAAAACACGACGTTATGGAATCAATTTTCATCGTTAATTTCTTCAATTTCTTAGTGTGTGTTTGATTCTGTGGCGGAAACATTTGGTTTTAAGTAAATTGAATGTGTAAAATTGATTCTGACTAAGAGTGAGTCGAAGGTAAAATGATATGTTTGGATACATTAATGTAAAAATGTGTTGAACAATAAATTTGAGTGAGTACCCTTGAGCATAGTTCAATAGGTAGTGACATTGCAATATGCTCAATAGGTAGTGGGGACATTGCATTATGCAGGGGTCGAGGTTCAAACCCGAAATTCCCCACTTATTCACCTTATGGAGTGAAATTATGGCCACTAGGTTGCTTTACCAAAAAAATAATTTGAGTGAGAAATCAATTATAGAATCAAATGCTCCAATTTCTACCTTCAAGTTAGAATCAATTCTAGAGGCAAAATCAAGAGACCAAACAAACATGTCAAATCAATTCTAAACCTCTAGAATAATTTTTGCCTCCTCCAAGAGAGTGGAGCCAAACATACACATACTTGTACAGTTCAATATACTTGTAAATTTCATAAATATTTTCCTGAAACACAAAGCTTTAGAGATAATATGGCTTTCTACTATCGATGATGAGGTTTTGATTTTTGTTTGGTGATAATTCCACCAAGGTTTGATTCAATTTGATAGCTTCCTGAAATGTTTTAAATTAATGCTATGAAGATGTAATCAGCTGAACCAATATTCTATTAAGTTTTACTTCTAGCATTTCTGAAGTTGTTTACTTTTTCTGCAGAAAATTATAAAATCAATAGTGTTGATGATTTGCCAATATGAATAAGTTATTGGACTATGGAAGGAAAGCCCTGTTTTATGTCAGGGTACTTTCTGGATATGAAGAGCGAAGAATACGGTCTTTTAGGATGCAGCTTGAACAACGTGTCCTACAGGTCTAATATTATTGATGTTATTTACATTTTAAATAAAAATTACTCATTTTTAAAATTGTGTTTTTTAAATATAAACCATTTAAGCTTTATTATTTTTTTACCTCTAAAGGGCCTCTTTATGTAATTTGCCTGGGCCTCAACATGTGTCGGGTCGGCCCTGCATGCGATGCCTCATTTTAGAGACAAAAGAAGAACTGTTTCCCTAGCTATTATTTGAAACAGGATAGAATCCACACTAGCGAAATGAAGGGGTACCAAGTGTTGTCAATTGCAGATTGAGAAAAAATGATGGTTTGTTCAAATTCCGCTATTCAAAAGTGCTATAACACCGCTATAGCTGCTACTTGACAATATATTTTGTACTAAATAGTGATTTGCGGAACAATAGCGATATGTTGAAATTCTGCTATGCAATAGCGCTATAGTGCCGCTCTAACTGCTTTTTAATAACTGAGTAATAGATTTTAATGGAGTAGGTGTGATGCATTTACTAATTTTAAAATTAGTATAACATTGCTTATGTTAAGCATCTGTGATCAGTTACGGTCATCACAGTCATCTTGGTTTTTGAATCATTATCATGTTGATCCATCATCTGATTAAGAAAAATGATCGGCTTTTAATTGAGATGATATAAAAATCATATAAAATAGGAAAATAACACAGGATAATTAAGATATTAATTCACAATGTATTCTTCCTTGTTTCGAAGTTACTATTTACATTGGGGAAATATGAATTTTACCTTTATTTTTTGTTGCGGTGAAGGTGGATATGGGATTTCCTCTTAAAAAACCACATGTTGCCCTCAAAGTCTTTCTAATATTTACTATTTTTATTTAATTAAGTTCTGATGTGTATGCTATTCTCTAATGAAAAGGCACAAGCAAGGAAAGCAGCCATAAATAAAGTACCTGAGCAGATCATTTTATCTGAAGTTCGTCGAATGGTTGAAGAGATGCAAGCTTTGAACAAGAAGCTGGAAGAAACAGTAAGTTTATGTCTCGATTCTAGAGGTGTAGAATTTACTTTGACTTAACAATTGATTTTAAATTGAAACTATAAATTGAAACTTTTAATTCTATAATTGATTTCTACACTAAATTTTTTGTTCAGTTCACTTTTAGATGAATGTATCAAAATATGAATCACTTCATTTTCAACTCATTTTTAGCTAAAATCAATTTTACATAATGAATTAGCTCAAAATCAATTTTTGTTACTTTCTAACACACAGTTTAATTGTATTCTCATGAAAAAAATATGAAACTTTGTAAATTTACGATTTAAATACATTTTTTATTTGGTATTTTTTTTTTTTTGAAAAATTTCAATTCTTTTCCTCCGCTTGTGAATATGAAGGCACAATGACTTCTAATAAAAAAAAGTTATTTATTCTTCTCAAGAAGATCTACTACGACATAATTGCAAACTTCCGTATGAAATGCAATTTGTCCTTAGTTTTGTTGATATTGAATTTGGATCATTCACATTCTTTCATTTTGCTTTTTGTGGGATTAAACATTCATATTGTGTCATGTTTGTCTTAATTAAAATCTTTATGTGTCATATTAAGTTGTTGTGTCATGTGTGATATATGGTTTATTTTCATTTTAACACATGGTCTTCGATTGTTTCATTTGTAGCACTCAAATTTGTTGCATAATAATAATAATATGATGCAATTTATGTGTAGGAGGTAGCCATCGAAGAATACTTCAAGCCTCTTGACATGGAGGCTGAGGTTTTGATGAAGATGCAACTTCAAGGGGAAGAAAACAAATCGGAGATGATGATGAAAGCACTGCAGGAACAAGCCATGCGTCAAGAAGTTGAGGCAAGAAAAAGTAGAAGTATGCATCAAACAGACAACATTGAAACTAACCAAAATGCATCCGAGACTCTGGTGAAAACGTGTATAGGCGAGGAAGAAAAAACTTCAAAGGACAGTGTGCATGAAGCAGACAAGGAAGAAAAAACTTTGAAACTTTGAAGAACAAACTATTTGTATTATTTAAAATTGCATCTTGAGATGCAATCATGTTATAACATTAACCTTTGTTTTTTGAGGTATGGAATGGTTAAATAATAAATTTCCTGCATGTTCTAATTCTAATAATACATGTAAAACATGTAAATTTTGTCATAGTACCTTCTTTTAGTATCGGACTGGTCGTGAATACTATTAGTTACTAAGTGTATGTTTGGTATCACGCCGAGTATAGCAGAATCACGATGATCCACCGTGATTTTGAGATACCCACGGTAATACCAAACGTATGCTAAAAGTTAATTCAATGAAGGAGGATTAGGGGAACTTGAATTGTATACGGTACTTAACCCATTAGAAAAAGTGGTGGGTTTAACTTTAAATAGTTGCTAATTCTATGGTGCATCGGTAAAATAACATTGCCACCATATACATGTTTGTTTTTTACCATTAAATCAATAAACCTTTTCCTATCTCACTTGTTCAAAATATGAAATTTATTGATCATGCGGTAGAAATAAACTTGTGTATGGTTGTAACGTATGAAGCAAGGACACAAACACATGCATTGAACATGACACGGACATGACACATCGACACTAATAATAATTTTAAAAAATAACATAATAATTCAGTGTAATTATATACGTGTTGGTGTCATGTTGTCCCACACTGACACGTGTCCAATACCGGACATGTCTAGTCTAAGAAGTGTCCGTGCTTCATAGATGATAATGCATAAATAATCCTTAAAATGTAAGGATGTGTGATTAACAGTATATATTTAACCTTAAATAAATCATCTTATACTATTTAAGTTTAAGTAAGTCTCTCATATTTACCTTACCAGTGCAGAATCAGGTAAAGTATACTCCAGTGATCGAGTAAAAAGCCATGGTATTGGGTTGGGTTTATGAACTTCTAAACAAGTAAGAAAATACTCACATTTCGCCATATGTGAGAATGGCCCTATATATAGAAATCATAAATAAGTTGGTACCAGCTATCAATTATCATGTCTGTGTCCAATTGCTTTAAATACTTTGCACTTACCGGCTCACGTACGTTCAAACCAAAAGAATTGATTAACCAAAGCATTTTGGAAACAAAGTTTTAAAATTTGAATCGAACGTTGAATCAGCAAGATTCTTGTGTCGTGGTTTAACTATTTAAACTATTTAATAGGACAAAACAACAACTGAATTGTCAAAATAATTCAGTCGTAATGAAAATAAATTTAGGTTGAATGATTTAATGGTTTGATTCGGTTTTTAAAATACCAATTAGAACCAACAAAAGGTGCCAACATGACATGTTCCTTTCTCATGGAAAATAGTTCATGGAAAATTTATGACTAACAAAGAAAAGAAAAGGCACACAATTAACAATTAACATGACAGCCGACCCTATTTTCTTTTTCTCTGAGTTTCTTCTTCCTCTACTAGTTATGGGTGATTTTAGGTCATATTTAGCCTAAAATCACCCTTCTTTACCTTTTTTCTTGTTGTTTTCAATCTAAATAAGTGATTTTTCACATAGATTAAGTTTTTTAGTTGTTTTTCTTTTTTATTTGTGTGATATCGTCGTCTGAGTGCGGCGTTTGTGTTGATCTTCGTCTTGGTACGACGTTGTTGAATTCTCCGTCTTGTTACGGTGTTCGTTTAGTTCATATTTGAAAGATCATCTTCAATCAATTGCAGATTCAATCAATGATTTGGGCATCAACGTTGCAGATCCGGATGCATGGATATTTCAGTGACTTTAGTTTTATCATATTATTATTTGTAGGCATTTTGCCGTTGTATGCTATTAACACAGATGCTGTGAGTTTGTTCGCAGATTCATCCTTTTTGTTTTTAGCGATGGCGATGTTGAATGTGTATTTGGATATGATGTACTATATCAATTATTGGAATGAATGAATATCGTTATCTTTTTAGTAAAAAAAAACAATTAACATGACAAGTGACAATAATTTTTCTCATTGTCAACAAGAAATTGAATTTATAATGCACGTATTAAAAGGTTGTGATGAAACAATTAAATTTTAGTCCTAATCATCAAGCTAAATTATTGGACAATTTTTTTTAGCTTATGTCTCGTACCTTGGCTTGAATGGAGCATATGCAATGAAAATATTGGAGTTATGTGATTTTTTTTAATATTTTAATTTTAATAATGCTTTGTGGAAGGATTATAACGAGTTAATGTTTAACCGGTACTCCAATTTTTCGCAAAATTGGTTCCTTCAAACTGGCCAAATGCAAATGAGTGTTGAAGTTCTTATTAAACCCACAACTTATATAGAGAGCTCCGGTTCCATTATTCATATCAAATGAGAGCCCCTCATACAAGTTCCGTTATGATTAATGTTGACGGAGCTTAGAGCATATAGAATCAATTCTCAGTTTATGGATGATTACTTAGGGATGCTCAGAGTGGTCAATGTCTTATCCAATTTTTTTTTTTGCAATCCCGACCACAATAATTTTGAGGTTATTGTGCTGAGATGTGGAGTTTAGTTCACGCTATGTGTGTTACTCGCCATATCCATCTTGATCGTGTTATTTTTTAAACGAATTCTACCTTTTTGTAACTAATGCTTTTAATCATTCTACCACCATATCTTAAACCTCTTTTAAAAAAGGGTGATATGCAATATTCAACATTATTTGAGATAGACCAATTCATTTGCGATTTTATCAACAGAAGGAATCGAGAATCAAATTTGATACTCCTTTCTTCTCAGTTTTAATAATCCAGGCGATAATTTTCTACAATTTTAATGTTGAATGTGTAACCTTGTAAAAATAGTTGCACTCCATATTTAGTTTGATAATTTATCCTTGTTACTACGGAAAAAAAAAAGGAAGTGAAAAGAAAAATGTGAAATTATTTATTTATTTTTCTTTTATTTTCACCACCGGTATCTCATCAATTGGATCACTAATCTGGTTCGGAGGTCAGTTTTGATATCAAATGGTTTCAGCTCGTTCCGATCGCAGTTGCAGAGATAAAAAAAAAAAAGTTAAATTAAGTTGAGAGAAATTAGTGTTTTAAATTCTACTATTTATAATTTCTTTTAACCAAAAAACTACTATTTATAATTTCTAAATTCTAACTAATCATCAAAATTGTGGAAGAAGAAAAGAAAACTCTAAACCCAAACCCATAAACAAAAAGCTACAAAACAAACTCAACAACAAAAACCGTGTGACCAAACTCACAAAGATCTTGTTTGTTTCTGCTATCTTATAAAAAACTCAAACCCACACAAACTGAAAATTCCATTCTGCCGCCGGAAAATTCATCCTCCGTTTCCTCCGTCATCATCATCACCACCACCAAAAACCCCTCCTCGCAGTTCACCAACTGGGGTTTTGTTTTCTCACCTTTTCATTCAAAAAAACCTTCTTTTTTTTTGTTGCTCAGATCTTCATCTATCTCCTGCTATTTCCGGTATGTTTAGTAGTTGTTTCTACAATTGATTGTTTCTGCAGTTACATAATCTAAAACCCCAAAATTGAAACTTCACTGTAACTCAACCTTCTGTTACTTCATTTCATTTTCCCCTTTTTTCCTCAAGGAATTTTTTATAAAGTTATGATCTTTCAAGTTCTTTATGATAATTCATACAATTATTTCCTCTTTACTGTTCTGTATAATTGTGCCTGTTTGGATTTTTGTTTTGCTTCCAAAAAAAAGCTTATGATTAATTTCTTAGAGTTTTTTTTTTTGTTGCTTGATAAGGTAAGCTAAATATGAAAAGTTTTTTTGTTTTCTTCAATTCTTTCTGTTTATTTGATTCTTTTCTTTTTCTTTTTTTGGAATAGAATTTGAATCTTAGGTTTGTAAATAGGGAGCTACTAGTTTGGGATCATTATCTTGTGTATGGTATATCATCTTTTTATCAAAGAGATCACATGAATTGGTTAACCTTTCGAGTTAATTCGGGAGGTTATCGAGGAAAAGTGCATGCTTTTCTTGCATTATGGTTCATTTCACTAGCTGATTTTCAATATATCTTCTGCCAGCTAGCTAGCTATATTTGGTTCCTTTGTTGTTACTTCTACGAAACTTCTAGCACATTTATAGATGGTGCCGTCTAGAGGTGTTATTATTGATTAACTTCATAAGTAAATAGAACTAAACGAATCTGACCGTGAATCTCACTGGCATATCGAGAATTTTTGGTGATATTAGGAGATACAATATGTTCTTACAAGTTTGAACTATTATACGATTTGATTTATTAATGTATCTTTTTCTTTATTATTTGGTTCTTCAGCAGGGGTTTTCATTCCTTTAACAATAACAAGCATATTTGCTTCTTATACGGAGGGCGTGTTCCAGTTGATGAATGTTGAAGTGTAGCATATAGTTTTATGAGCATACAGTTAGGGAAGTTCCGACATAAATGGGGACCGTTACTCGCAGGTCTGATCATTGGTGATAGCTAACTTGTTGATTATGTTTGTTTTGACAAAATTTTTGTATGCTAGTTTATGTCAATAATAACTCCGTTGGGTGCATTTCTGTTTCATTGGATGCAGTACTGGTAGAAAACCAAGTGAAATTATGAGGATAATTGTGACCACTTTTATTGGAGTAGTTTTTGGCTTCTTTTTAGGCGTATCATTTCCAACATTATCATTAACAAAGGTGCATACTTAGTATCTTCTTCTTTATGGTGTACCTCTGCACTGTTGTAGATCTTTGTGGGTTATTTTTTGTTATTAGACTAAATAAATCCATTGCTAATAGTGCATACTGCATAACATTTTGCAGTTCAATCTCCCATCTGGGTTGCTTCCCTCGATTGATCTCTCTTACATTGAAGACAGATATACAGGTCGTCATGCTTGGTCTTTTATGAACAATGGTAACAAAAGATCTTCGCGACATTATTTATCAAATGATACATCAAAGGTAGACATTGTATTCTGTCATCATTATTAAGGACATTTTCATATGCTTATTCGGTAATCATTAATAAACGATTGATAAGGACTTAATAGAATGACATTGTTTTATATAATATTGGGAAAATGGATACATGCAGTCTCTATATTGACCAAATCACTTTCTCCTCATTTTAATGTTTTACAGATTTGGGTTCCATCAAATCCAAAAGGAGCAGAAAGTTTACCTCCTGGCATTGTTGAAGCTGAGTCTGACTTTTACTTGCGTAGATTGTGGGGCAAACCCAGTGAGGTGTGTATCGTAAGACAGTTTATAGGTCTAATATGGCTTTAAACTCCAAACTACATTATATTTTTCTTCCATTTTTTTAAGGAAAACATATAAACCAGCTAGTGTACAAAGGATTTAATTAAGTTGGCACTTGCAGGACTTAACACTCAAGCCAAAGTACCTTGTGACATTCACTGTTGGCTATGAGATGAAAAAAAATATTGATGCAGCCGTGAAAAAGGTTTCTTTCTTGGTCTCTTTCTCTCTGTGTTTGAGTGTGCTCATTGATGTGCCTTTTAACTAAGCATTTGCTTGAACAGTTTTCAGAGAACTTCACAATCCTTCTATTTCATTATGATGGCCGAACTAATGAATGGGACGAGTTTGAATGGTCGAAGAAGGCTATTCATGTGAGTGCTCGCAAACAGACCAAATGGTAAGAAGCCACAGTGTGTTATTAACTTTTGGATGACAGATTTTCATTGTGGCTTTTGCAGTTAATATTTATTAGTCTTTAGTGTTAATATTCCAAAATTATCATCATATTGACTATGTGAGTTTTTACATTTCTAGGTGGTATGCTAAGCGGTTTTTGCATCCTGACATCGTGGCTCCATATGACTATATATTTATATGGGATGAAGACCTAGGCGTTGAGCATTTTAATGCGGAAGAGTGAGTATTTTATATGGGAAGGTTATTTTAGAAGTTTCGTATGAATTAAAGTTTCATATGCCCTTCTCGTTTCAAGTGCAGGTATATAAAACTGGTGAAGAAGCATGGCCTGGAGATTTCACAGCCTGGTTTAGAACCTAATAAAGGGTTGACATGGCAAATGACTAAAAGAAGAGGTGATAAAGAAGTTCACAAGTAAGAATGAGTAGAGCACAATAGCAGTTTCTCGTGGTTCATGTTATTTTGCAAGAATGTGCATTAACTATTTATTTTTGTGGATATGTATTAGAGTGACGGAGGAGAAACCGGGATGGTGTTCCGACCCTCATTTACCTCCTTGTGCAGCGTAAGTAACTGCTGGTGTGTGTAATGTATTAATCTTGTATTATTTGGTCTATCGGGCTGTATCTAATTGTGCATTCTTTGTCACATGAATGCAGGTTTGTTGAGATTATGGCCCCAGTCTTCTCACGAGATGCATGGCGTTGTGTGTGGCATATGATTCAGGTTGAATGGTTAATCCTAACCGTTTTAAAAGATTCCCCTCTAATTAGTTGTTTAATGATTCTTTAAGCACTTAATAGATTATAATTGTATAACTTCTGGCATTGCAGAATGACTTGGTCCATGGGTGGGGTCTTGATTTTGCTGTTAGAAGATGTGTTGAGGTTAGTGGATTCTCACATTCTCTAACATCATCTAATTTCGTGACTCTTACTTTTACGGTGTGGCCTTAGCAAAGGCACACACGAAAAAGTAAAAGTCTAAAAAATTGCAATCTATAGATGTGCTTGAGCTTTTTAAACTAACTTATTTTTCTTGATATAGCCTGCACATGAGAAGATTGGAGTTGTTGATGCTCAATGGATTGTTCACCAAGGTGTTCCCACACTAGGGAATCAGGTATAAATATTTTCATTATTATTGTATATATCAAACTTAATAATGTCACGAATGACACTGTAAAATCCTTATCAATTTTCTCGTTATTTGCAGGGTAAAACAGAAACTGGGAAAGCACCATGGCAGGGGGTATGTTTTGCATGTTTCATCTGATATGTTACTTGGCTTTTTATTTTCCCCTGACATTTGAAGTATATTAAACTAATCGACAAGATGTGAGTTAGTGTTTATTTACGAACATCAATCATATAATCCATTTTATGTTGCGATGTTGATGGCAGGTGAGGGAAAGATGTAGGAGGGAGTGGACCATGTTTCAGAGTCGGTTAGCGAATGCAGAACATGCGTATTTCAAGTCCGGCGGCGGTATTGCTATATCTAATTCCACTGTTCATTAGGAGACAAAGATCAAAGCTTGACTTGTACACAGCTATGGCCATACCATTATGTGTAGACTCCCCTCACACCTTTTTTGAAATATATTCATATGTAACATTTACATGAAATAGAGTCCTAGCTAGGGACCAAACTTAAACCCAATGTAGAACTTGTCTTAGAGATGAATGTGATAAATTAAGTGAAGAAAGTTAATACTACGTTATGACTTGAGAGCTCTTTTTTCATATTCTTTCATTCTACTTAGTCTATAAGGATTATAAAAATGATAGTCTTTAAAGTTTATATAAATGTTTTTGCAAGATCTTTATATATTTAAGGACCAAGAAGTTTATTTTTTATATATTTTATTATGAATTACTTGTTGTTTTTGTATATTTTAGAGATTAAATAAGAGAGGTAATGGTACTAAAAAATTAATTTGGAGGAGAGTCTTTATCAAAATTAGAGGGTGACACACATTAGGTATGTGAGTTCTAATTTTCCAATATGTTGGTATGAATATACTTTGAACAACTATATCTATATGAAGAAACAATTCAACAACTTTTTTGCAATTTGTTTGGTATGTTCATGTGTTGTGTATGAGCATCCCTCAACAAAGTAATTGGATTAGTTTGGTCACACATGTGGAGTTGTTCTAACTAATTGCAGTAGTTACATAAAATTGCAGTAATAATGAACTAATAAACAAGGTCATGTTTACAAATAGAGAAATAATTGTTGTCAGATAAACAAATTTGGAAATTGTTGCTACAATAGCATAAGAGATTTTTCTTCTTCTACTTACTTTTTTTAATATAATGACTTTTGAGGCTGAAATATTGAAAATTCTACGGCCTTTATAGGTGTGTTTGGTAACACAAATAAATTAACTTATAGCTTATGATAGTAGCTTATAGCTTATAGCTTATGATAGTACCTTATAAGCTTGTTTCATAAAATAAGTTACCTTGGTATTTTTGTTCTTGATTTACATTTTAAATAAAATATTACTCTTTTAGAAATTGCATATTTTTTTTAATAAAAACCATTAATTTTACAAAATTTATTTTATCTTCAAAGACTTCTTTATCCAATTCATCTGGAGCCTCAAATATATTGGACGACTCTACTTACATATAATGATTATGTGATATTTTACCAACTGAAATAAACTCACGAGACATTTTTGCTTTATTTTTCAACCCAAAAGTAATAACAACTTAGTGACTTACACTAAAATTTACCTTCCTTAAACTTACATTAACAATATCATTTTCATCGACTCCTTCTTTGGGGGAAAAAACCTAAACTAATTTGTCATGACTCATAAGCAAGAATCAAACATCTTCGTTTCCTTATTTATGGTGTACAAGTCAAGTCATGTCTAAGCCTTTGGAAAATAACAAAATAAGTAATTTACGTAGGGTCACATAACCAAATACGTGTTACATTTTTAAATCATGCAAGTGTACACGGATACAAATAATAATAACAAAATAATTTCTTTTTTGTTTATGTACAAAAAAAAAACACTAAGCAAAAATTCATACAAAAAATACACCACACATACATGCATGACATGATGCATCGGTACAATGATGTGTGTTATGATTGACTGAAGCATTTACGTATAATTAAATTAAAGATTAAAGATGAAGTGATTACGCGTTGTAGACAGACACAACCAGAAATCTAGAAACCTCGGAGGGTGAAGATGATTGCCATCAGTCACAACCTCTGTGGTCACCGCATACACGTGGCTTTCTCAAACATACTATTTTTGTGATAGTGAAACTCCACATTTTTTCTTTTTTTATCACTTCACTCATGTACTCACAAATCCCTACACGTGTTGCCACGTGTGCTATTTTTGTTGTCATATACTATGTCACTATAATTATAAACTCTATAATACCATAAATTCTAATATGGATCACTTTATCAAGTGGTCCATGATGGATCAGTCATGAATAACATTATAACGAATATGAATTTTACAAAATTCACCGTTGGATTGAAAGTTTATATCATATAGATCATCCATAAAAAAATTTAAAAAATTGAAAATCATTTGATATGTTATTGAGACACATCAAGATTAACGGTTTATTAAATAACGTAAATTTTGATGAGTCTCAATAACATATCAAATGATTTTCAAAAAATTCTAAAAAATTTATGAATGATCTATACGATATAAACTTTCAATCCAATAGTGAATTTCGTAAAATTCATATTCGGTTAAATCATTTGTCCACGGTGGTGGTCCACCGTAGCATTAGCCTCTATAATATATGTCACCATAATGATTTTTTTTTTGGAGAATGTTAACATGTGCACCAAAAGCACATGTTAAGGAAGCAAAAATCGAAAGTATTAAATGATGAAGCATTAAATTTTAACTTTTTAAGCATTAAATTTTTATATCATTAAAAGTTAAATTTCTATATTAAGATACCTTAACATGTGCCCTATATGCACATGTTTATTATTTTTTATCAGTTGCCCAACTCGAAATGAATTGACCGGTAATATGTAAAGATATGAGTTCAATTTACGTTTCAATAGAATATATTAGTGTTAGTTGATTTAGTGGTGATTGTCGCTGAACTTGGTAGGAAGGATCATGGTTTGATCCTCATAATTGCGTTTGGGAGGGAACTGAAACCACTTGATGCCAAAGTTCACTCCGAACTCTGAACTACTATGGTCCCCTTCTCTAGAAACCAAAGGGTGAAAACAAAAAAATAAAAATATATTAGTATTTATAAAATTTGTGGGAATGAAATCGTGGTCTCCTTACTAAATTCAGCAATAATTACCGCTGAATGGTAACCCACCATAAATATTGATGTTATATATATACACTATATGTTTGGCTATTAAATATGACATTGCATTTTTTCTCTTTATATATTTAATTGTCTCTTCTCCTCTGTTCCAAACTCCTCTGCTCAATTAACAATAGCAAAGCAATTAATTTAGAATTATGGGTCTCTCAAACTTCCCCTATGCAGCAGAAGGAGTTGTACCTGTACTTGTGATGAACACAGTTCTATCCATGGTACTATTAAAAAACATGTTCAGATCCATGCTTCAAGTAGTTCGTTGCACATCATCAATCACTAATAATTCTCCAAATCTTGATGAACAAGAACAACAAGAGTATTACTCCCAAGAGAATAGTAATAATTCAAGGGAAAGGAGGGTGTCAATAACACATTACAAGTCATTGTGCTACAACAGGACAAGTCCTATGATGGTAGAGTGTTGTGTGTGTTTATCTGGTTTTGAAGCAACTCAAGAGGTGAGTGAGTTGCCTTGCAAGCATTTCTTCCATAGAGGTTGCTTAGATAAATGGTTTGATAACAAACATAGTTCTTGTCCTTTATGTCGTTCTATGGAATAATAATTAATTAGTTTGAGGTTAATTAATTAGAGTTTAAGTTTTATTAATTAATTTGTTGTAGTGTTAATTACCATTTGCTTCATTACCATGTCCAATTGGGAAAAGGAAGTGACAATTAATTTCTTTTCTGTACTATTTTTTATTTTATTTTAAATTTTATGTTAATTGATAATTTATTTTGAACTATTATTACTTCACTTATTAAATCATTCCCATTAATAATATTCAATCTCAAACACGAATACAATCTTATATTTCGCTTACCTTTTACAACTACGATTCATCTCAATCACCAAACTAATCTTTAGTTAAACTTACATTTAAAGTTAAAATGCGAAAATTCTAAATACAATATCAAAAACAGATTTAAAAATTAAAATCTGTTTTCTTTTACTTTTCTTATTTACTAATTTAGTGATTTAGTGGTTAGATTCATTTTTAAATGTATGAATTCAAATTTATACTCAGATCACTACACATCAATTTTCCTGTTACTGTAGTTAAAAATGTTATTCAATACGTATACACACTTTCTCTTATTGAAATAGTACACCCTTTGATCTTATACAAGTAAATTTTTACTTTTTAAATTATTTAATATATTAAATAATTGATGTATTTTTTTTAAACAAAGAGAAAAATACTTACTATTGAGTGTATTTGATGAAAAAGTGAAAAGTTCTTTATATACAAGAAGGATTAGGAAACAAGAGCCAAGTATGATATCCCTCTCCGAGGGTTGAGTGTTTTTTTTTTACATCTCTTGACTCTTTCGTGTGTTCTCTGATATTTCACAACATAACCAACGAGTGTTGAAAGTGTGACAATATGAAAAAATAAATTTTGCTACTTAAAATAGCAAATTGAATTCTCATCTTAACTAGCAGATTAACACTTATTTAAAGTGTGAACTTTGTTTTTTATTTAAGTAGTAAACTGTGTTTTTCTTAAATTTTGCGCTTCTTGAGTTCGCTACTAAGTAGCGTACTGTGTTTTTCATATTTTTGTCCTTTTTAACACTGGCCGGTTATTTTGTGAAATGATATTTTTGAAATTTCAGATGACCCCCAAAAATATTAGGGGGCGTGAAAAAAAATATCCCCAAAAGTTACATCTTCATTGGATTTGGCGAAGTCACACTAAGCTTAAAAGCGCGGGCCAACGTAAGCGGCCTGCAAGTAAGGCTACTGCCTTGGGCTAAACAAATTTTAGGCCTCAAATTGATTTATTATTTAATTATTTAATTAATAGTATTAATTTTATTAAGCCTCCTAATATAAAGTTTAAGGTATTAAGTATATACATGGATAGAAATTGAGATATGAATAATGAGTCTTGAAATTTTAAGTGTGTTAAAATATTATTGTTGTTATCTCATCTAGACATCTACTACAAACGTTTAAATCTAGAACCTTGTGGATAAGTAACACACCCCTAAACTAATTGAGGGAAGAAAGTTGTTGATGGATTAAGTACTAATGTAAGTTATAAGTTTTACCTTGAAACACATATAAATGAGAAGATTTATATATTTAATCTCTTAAAAATTTTGGATAAAAATGTTGGGTCTAATTTTACTTGTATGATTGCATTTAATTATGTAATAAACTAATAGTTCACTTCAATGTAAGCTTTTCTGGAAGTTCTAACAAAAATCCTGTGGAGGCTTATGTAGTGATTATTTATGACCGTCCTATTTTTTTTTTAAGAAGTTAAATTAGTCTATCCAAATAGATATTAGAGAGAACCGAACATGAGACCTATTGAAAATGAATCAATGAGTAATATCAAAGTTGTTGGATCTTTTTTATACAGTTGAGATATATTGTCTATTTACAACAGTTGATCCAGATCCATGAAAACACATAACACACCCTCTTACTAATAAACTCAAAGGAAAGAAAGAAATCAAATTCCACAAAAACTACAAATTTAGTTACTAGATAGAACATAAAACAAATCATTCAAAACACACCACTAGAGTGAGGTCTTGATGCATTATTATTATTATTTATTTGTATAAAATACATACTCTGATCAGGGAAATACATAAGGTTAAAATTATTGAATATATATTCATGTGTATAAATAATAAACCTCTGCATGAAGGATATATGATATCTCAGTCAGGCAAGACCCAAAGACTTGAGTCTGGCAAATTGAATCCTCCTATGCTCCATCTTAATAAAAACATCAGCTTTTTGATCCACACTCTCAATTGAATTTACACGTTCAGTACTAGTGCTCTCAGATTCTGCCACAGATGGTTCTTCTTCAACCGGTGTTATCGGTTCCTCTAGCACGGTTTTGAATGCAACATGACCCTTCTTATGATTTTTAGGACGATCATGGCGCTTGCGAAGCATCGGCTCTGTTACTTCGTGTACTTGATAGTCGTACGAGTTTGAGGGACACCATCCGCGATATCTGATGTTTTGGTTTTCCATTTTCTATATTGAATTGAATGTGTCCTGTTATGTTATGTTATGTTTGCAAGTGCTTCATCTTATATATTTATTCATTTTTACTATTCTCACTTGATTGATTATTATGTTATGCTTTTTTCTTTGGTGGATTGATTGAGTATATGTCCTGCAGTTATATATATTCTGTAATGATAAAGTGATTGGATCTAATACCTCTCCTTTTTACCATAAAGTTTAAGTTATGAAGGATGGACACAGACACCGAAATCGGACACGACACAGACATTGACACGTTGGTTCCGATAATAATTTTTAAAAATGACATAATTCAATGTAATTATAAGTATCGGTATCGTCGCGTGTCTGACACTGGAACACGCCTAATCCGATGATGAGTGTAATGCTTCATAGTTTAAGCAAATCAAGAAAAAAGAGAAGAGAAGACAAATAAATGAGGAGAATAAGAGGATATTTGATTTTGAGGCATAATATGGTATATATCTGAAGACTGAAACAGGAAAATTCCAAAGGATGGGCAGAAAATGAATGAAACATTACAACCATTCAATTTTATTCTTTTAGCATTTTTGGTGATGGTCTAAGGAAATGATGTATTATGCTTTTGCAGAGAATACAAAACTTGTGTTAATTTGTGCGCGGGTCACATTTGTCTTTTATGCGCTTTGGAATCAAATTGTTTGATAAATTATTCATACAAACTTCATTGGAGAGAAGAATCATGGAAATGGAAAGGAAATTAGTTGGAGTCATTTTGTTGGAATTCAAGTGTGACTAGGACTATAGGAGGAACACATGAAATGTTCGATATATAAAAGAGGTGATTCATATTCTCAATGCTTTAAGATTTTAGGTAGAGATGTTGTGTCAAAGTCTCGTAAAAATCCGAAACATATAGTAACAGTTTTGGCGTTTGGCACACTAGTGCTATTTTTGTAGGCCTTTTGCTATGTCCAATTTAAAAAATGCTCAAAATTTTCGTTCTACCCCCCATTCTCTCAAAATTTCATCTCTCATTCTCCTTATTAGGAGACAACACATATCAACGCTTTTTGCCACACATCACACTCGTGCATAATTCCTTTTCTAGCAAATATGTTTTGTTAGAAATAATATAAAATCATTCATGTGGCTCTATCCTAATAGTTTAAACTTTTGGGATAATCGATTATTTGACATGGTATCACAGCCTCTATGACTAAGTGGTCTAGAGTTCGATCTCCGCTCCTCTCACTTTCTAATTAAAAAGTGGAATTTAAGCATATGGTTGGTAGGCCTATGCATTATCCACGCTTCAAACCCAAGTGGACTATTGCGTGAGGAGGAATGTTAGAAATAATATAAAACCATTCATATGACTCTATCCTAATAGCTTAAGCTTTTGGGATAATCGGTTATTTGACATGTTTTACGCAAATATTACTTAGTAATTAACCAATCATCGCGGGACTATAACATAATTGACTATATAACACTCCGATTAACTTATAAAACTTCATGTCCTTGCCTGTTCCCCTCTCACTCCGCCCCTGGTTATGGGACGGCCGCACTTGTGATTACGGTTCCCCAAGATCCAATATATTTGACCACTAATTAGGTCTACGTTGCAATCGGACACGATATTGTTCTATGGAAGCAATCAGACTGCTACAGATGATGCAGCATTTGGGAATTACTATATATGTTATTCTGTTTGAGCAGTTACTTGCCACAATTTGATCTAACGAATTCAGTTATAAATGCCTTAGCTTAGAACTTTTTTTTTATAAGCCCTTAGCTTAGAACACTTCATGATCTATAAATAGTATATGAGAGTTGCTATTTGAACAATTTTTTTTGGAATATCGTATAGACACCGTACACCTGATAGTATATGGTATCTCTATGTGGGTAATTTGTGGTTTATTTTGATTCGAGTCATATTCATGTAAAATCTAGGTTATGAAAAAGAAAATTAGAGAAAATTTTGGTACTGTTTTTCTTGTAATTTTTTGGCACTGTTATGTATAATCCACTAATAGAATACTTGATGCACCATCATAATTCAGAAGTATACAATAATTAATCATATCATAAATATAAAACTCCATTATATATCATAGCTTCATAACTCATAACAGGTAATATTGATCATATATAATGATTATAATGATCTTATTACAATAAGAAAACACCAAATAAAGCACACAATTTATTAGTACTTGATTAAAAGTAACCAAACATATTAATTAGACCCCTTTTAGTGTCCAATTGACTTTGTGGCTTCCATGACCATGAGGCTTAATCCTGTTATTATTATTGTATCCATATGGATTAGCATACTGAACATCTCCTCCATAAGTTCCATGCCTCTCATATCTCATTTCATCCATCTTCGCGCCGCCAGAACTAACATGCTCCTCTTTGTAAGTTTCATATTCATAGTCATCATGTTCCGACACATATTCCTGGCCACCGTGACCACCACCGTGACTAAATGGCCTTACACCGCCACCATTTGGAAAATGATTAGGTGAATGAGAATTGGCACCAAAAGGGAATTTTTGGCCACCACCATGACCATGATTGTTACCATAGCCATGACCATGATTATTACCATAGCCATTAGACATGGTATCTTGATGATACATGTTATGGTTTCCTCCTAAGCCATGGCCGCCATGATGGTTTGACATGGAGTGATCATATTCCTTGCCAAAACCACCTGGTTTCATGTGCATGCCTTGGAATTGTTGTGGATATCCATGGCTTTGTAGCTGTTGAGCCTTAGTTTCCATCCACATGCCATCATCAGTACCATAGCATTGTTGTTGTGGATATCCAAGGATCTTCCTTTGCATGATTGTTTTGGAAGGAAAACTAATTCACACAAGTTTTGATGCTATTTAATTTGAATGTTGAATTAGTTGTGTTGTTGGATGTGTCTTATATAGGCAATTAGTAAAAACATTATATCATTATAATAGCATTATCATATCATATCTTATGCATTTGAATGGATAGCTATGCATCTTTGTGTCCGAATCTAATTTATTTTGTCCCAATTACATTGGAATTTTGACTGAAGGAATGCACAGTGCGGGGTGATTTTTTATTTAAGAATACAAGTTTAGGTGAGTTGAGTCTCAAGACTCATCAGGATCAAGCCATACTTTAAAATTTACAACGTGCATATAAAGGTAAATACAAATTATATACCAACTCCTCACCAACCGGTTCAATCGATCTAGGTTGGCTTGTTTGGTCGTAAATTATATTAATATATACATAACAATGATACATGAAATATTTATTTATTTTTGAAATTAACCTTTTAGTTTTCAGAGAAAGGTGTTCCGATAATCTAGAGTTCGGCCGAATCGAAGAATTTCTTTAAAAAAATGAAGAGACTATTTTAGAACATGTGACAGGAAAAGGAAATTTAGCGGCTTATTTATTTGGAAAATATGCTGTAGTAATATATGTGGTATTTAGCTCTTTGAATAATGAAATTGTAAAATCATGATGATAGATTAAGACAAATCTATGATTTATGTGCTTTTAGTAAGGTACACGATCCTTTTCCATGGGTTGGGTGCAAGAACCAACTGTGAACAAGACAAATCTTGTTCTTAATTTGTGTTTTAGAACCCAAAAAATACGAATCTCATTCCTTATTCATATGGAACCGTATTCTCTCCACTCCATATACAGAATTTGGTTCTGCCATTATATTATTACTAGTGCCCAAATATGTGCGATATATAATTAAAGACATTTTCATTAAAAACTATTATTTTTGTTTTACCAGAAAAGCTAGAATATATGAATAATTCCTTCTTTTTTATATTGACTGTTTTGCAATGGATCCATGATCCAACTAAGTAAGTTTTACCAAGTTATGCGTGCGATACACCAGACTAATCCCTAGTATAATCAAGCCGAGATTCCGGCAAAAAAATAATTGTTACCGAACTCGAGCGTTGTCAACCCCGGAAAAGGTATATTCCTACCCATGGTTAAACCTTTAAGCTCTACTAAAACTCTCACTATGATCATTTGAATCATTGAATCTACACTACCCCAATAGGAGGAGTAACGCCGTCTTCCACCACACCCAATCAATTTCAACCGTCGTCTATAGGTCCCCCCATCAGTATGACCATCTACATTGGGAGGTCCTTCCTCTATAAATCAGTGTCTATAGAGATGAATGCTTTTATAAATTAGACTTGCATTCCAACCTGACATTGGTCTTAACAATTGTTTCATATCAGGATAAGCTTATACTATTTAATTTCCCGGTCACTTGTTCTTATTTTCTTTGTAATCTAACACATGAGAATATGAGAGTTTGATCCCATAGTATTAGTGAATTCTATTATGTATAATCATATAATGTCATTGTTTAATATAATCTTTTTTGGCCTTTAAAAATACATTCAACCAAAACCATTCATCACACACATTGTAAATTCCTACTTCAATTTGTACCATCACATAATACTATACACTAAAATTTCAACATAAGATAATTAGAACAAAAAAAAAAAAACACAAAATGTTTCATCCTATTATCACATTAATGACTAAAAGAACCTTGAAGAAGGAAACGTAATAGAACCAACAGAACTAAGAACTCTATCATCAAACCTATCCGACTCAGTTCTTCTATCTTTTGTTGCATTCGTGTAAACCTTCCCTTCTTCCCTATACACCTTCATCCTCCCAACTTTTTCCTTCAATTCTCTCACTGAATCCCAAAATCTCTTCTCCTCAATCCCCTCCATCACCATCATCATTCTCTCTCTGCACATTTCTAATCTCTTCAAAACACAAACCAATTCCACAATTTCTCCAAAACCAAGACAATCCAATTTCTCCCTCTCCCCAAATTCCTGAACTCTAACCAAAATTTCACTCAGAGCAACAACCCCATCATCTTCAACCAAATCCATTATCTCAACAACCACCTTGTTATTTTCACTTGTTGGAGTATTGGGTCTTTTCACAGTTCCTTCCATCAAAGCCACCAAAGAATCCATTTCTCTCAACAGATCACTATTAGTAACAGCCAAAACTCTTTCTTCTTGTGGCTTACAAAGCGGCGTGGTTTCTCCGATGAAGAAACCTAAGATTCTAGAAGTGCACATAAGGTGTTCGATGTATTGCGCGTACCACCTAACCCAAGAAGAGAGTTCCCAAGAAACATGATTTGTTTTGTCTCGGAAGTTAGAGAGATTAAGGTAGTTTCTTCCCCCGGTGTAAGGGTACACCGAGAGCTGATCACGGAGAATAAAAGTGCCGTGTTTGATGATATGGTGAACGGCGATCAAGCATTTGAGAGCTACTGCTGAGTTATGAGTTGTTTGGAGACGGTCCATCAGAAGCTCTACCGCAGTTGATGCAGTAGCACGTGAACCGTCTCCAGAGGAAAGAAGGGTGGTGAGGTGTTTATGTTTTGGAGGGGTGAAAGAATCATGGGTCGTGGCGCGAAGGAGGGAAAGAGTTTTGTGTTTGGAAAAAATTGCTGCTTTGCTTTGTGATGCCTTGTCCTTCAATTTTCCTATTATCTCTTTAAGTTTCTTCATTGATTCACTCTTTCTTGCTTCAATATGAATTACTTATAATACAAGAAAACTGTGATTTAGCTTCAAAGATTTTAGAGTGAGACCAATGTATGAGTTAGTACATTGTGAGTTACTAATAGATGATAAAGTATTGCATTGTTTGAATATGAATAGAAGATTCTTTTAATCTGTTTTGACTTGTTATTAATGTGGCTTGGTTCATTGTTTATGTGTGCTAATTAGTAATTAATCAGAAGTTAGTAAGACTTGGCTGGGTCAACCATTCAAAAAATTTGAACAAGTTGATGCATGTTGTGATGGGTTACCTATAGTGGTTGACTAATGCTAATGTTTAATTAATGGACAACATAATCACTGACGATTATCCAACGCAAGCAAGTGGAAATTGACTGGTTTTTTATGGGCAATTTGATATACAGTAAGTTTGAAATATATTTTTTAAATATGTAGTATTTATTACACTATCGAGAGGAAAATGCTATAAACAATGCCCGTAAGGTATTAGTTAAACATATTATTATGAAAATTTCTTCTTAAAACTTGTATATTCAATAACTCAAAGATGTAAATTATTATCTTCTTACTTCAAAAAAAATTATTATCTTCTTAATATTAATTTTATCTTTTTCTTTTTTTTGTATGTTTAACTAGTGTCGTACAATTTAACATATGACCCTATAACATAACTCTAATATAACTCTCTCTGAAAGAATACTATATGAGTTTGATTTCGAGAGTTTGTGTCAATTTAGGACATGTGCAATGGCGTTTTAAGATTAATCTCATGACATGTGTAAATAACTTAAATTTGTGAGGATGTGTCTTATTGCGCCATCTTAGGAATCAAACAAAACACCTAATTATAGTGGTTGGATAGAAAGAAATATCAATATGTCAAAGGCATTAATAAGTTATAAGGCCAACTTGACACTTATTAGGAGAGTATAAGTCAAAGAATAAAGGCCAACTTGACACTAGGAGTAGGAGACTAATAGTAAAATGGATCAACTATAAGGCTTGCTATGGTAGACAAAAGAAAAACTTTTTTTTCTACCTCAACATTTATCCCTTTACCCCAACATAATTTAAAATATTCCCATTATACCCTTGTCTTACTCTAATTTTTTTTAGGCTTAAATATGTCATAAGTCCCTGCAGTTACATGAAGTTTTGGTATTAGTCATTATACTTTTTTTTGTTGGTTTTTGGTCCTTACAATTTGAAAATAGTTTGTTTTTGTTCCCTCTGTTACTTAAACGTTAAAAAAAAAAAACTAGAAACTAAAAAGAGTGACACGTGGCACAGAAAAAGACTCCCTTTTTATGGTTTTTTATTTTAAATTAAACAAAAAATAACAATTGAAAAGAAAACAAAAATCGCATAAAAAGTGGGCATATTAGGTTATGGGCCTTCTTCTTCATCTTTGTGAGAAGCCATGACAAATGCAAAACTATCTATTTGTGTTATTGTTCATATTCCTTAAACATTAATTTGTGTTTGTCATTTTCATCAACAACCAACTTCATCTTTTTCTTCCACAACACCATCCAACTTCATCAACCACCACTACAACCACGATCACCACCACCACATGCATAATTCTGCCATTGTTGAACGGAACTTCGTATTTTTCATACATAATATTATGTGAGGACCAAACGTGATTAATTATGACTGATATTTGTAAACCTTAGCCATTTTGCCCCTTTTGCAAACGCGATTTGTGATTCTTGTTCTTCCTTTGATCTGTGATTTATGAAACTCGTTTTTGTTATTGATGATTTTCCCCCTTGTTCTGGTTCTTTTTCTTGTTCTTGCTTTTATGAATCTGCGTTTCTGGGTTCATGTTCTTGCTTTAGTGATTCTTCTATTTTTGGATAATAATAATAATAGTAAAAGCAATAATCGTAAAAAGTGAGTCTTTCTTTGTTTTTTAACCAAAAACAAAGTTAGTTTTTTTTAATGTGCCACGTGGCTTATATTGATTGGGCCACGTGGCATTTCCGTTAGTTTCTAACTTTTTTGTAACGTTTAAGTAACTGACGAATCAAAAACAAACTATTTTCAAACTACAAGGACTAAAAACCAACAAAAAAAAGTATAGGGACTAATACCAAAAATTGATGTAACTGCAAGGACTTATCACATATTTAAGCCTTTTTTTTATTACACCTCTTCAAATACTGTTCTGATAAGCTTTTTTTTTTCCGGTATGTTAATTTTACCGAAACACTTTTTCAAAAATGTTATGGCGTGCAACAAATTTTTGGAATCGTTTTTGTTTTTACCGGATCACTTTAAAAAGTGTTCCGGTTCTCATCACCATTAACTCACTCTCAACACCATTTTTTGCTGCCGTTTCTTGTCACCAGCCCGTCTCCTTCGTATGGTTCTGTTCGAACCCTGTTTCTTGTCACCGAATATATTATTTTTATCGGTTTGATTTTGAGTGAAAAAAAATCCATCATCTGATTTGCTATATGGTTAATTCAAAGTAGGAAGGATAAGATTTTCGGATCTAGATGAAGAAATTTCAGTCTGACTAAGAAGGAAGAAGAGTTTTATTCATGTTGTTAATTTGGATTTTGAGTGATTGTTTAGATCTGATTTTTTTTTTGTTGATGTTGTGTTTTAGATAAAAACTTGTTTGAAGTTTTTGTGTATTAAGGTTTTTGTGTATGAAGAAGAAGGGAGATGGAATGGAGATGATGATGATGATGATGATAATAAGAGAGATGAAGAAGTTGTTGTTTCTTTTCTCGGTTCCAACCCTTCAATGGTGGAATTATTGGTGGTTATGTGATGATGATTATATGGTGATGAAGGGTGATGATGTTGATGTTGTTTTGAAAGCTTGAGGATGTCAAAGGAGGAACATGAAACATGGTGAAAAAGTATTCTGGTAATACAAGAATGATTCCGAAAACTGTTCCGGTAAAATTAATACACACCAGAACACTTTTAAAAAAGTGTTCCGGTAAAATTAATATACAAAAAAAAAATCCTTACCAGAACAGTATTTGAAGGTGTGTAGTAAAAAAATACTAAAGTAAGACAAGGGTACAATGGGAATATTTTAAATTATGTTGGGATAAAGAGATAAATGTTGGGGTAGAAAAAAAGTTTTTCTAGACAAAATAGTCAAAAACATTAATGTGTAGGTATGTCAATAAAATTCATATACGTGTATATGTGAGAGATTTGGGTAGTATGCAGGAGATCGTAGGTTCGATTTTCTCCGACTTCATTGTAACAAAAAAAAAATATATACGTGTATATTTGTGTCCGAATTGTTTTGATTTTAATGAGGAAAATTTGAATGGATTAGATTTCGATTTTCTCCGATTTCAAATTATGAGATGAAGCGAATGATGCAAATATTACTACCTATTCTAAATTCATCCCTGAACCCATCCTTTTTAAATTGAAATTACTTTTTACCTATTAGAAATCCTTAAACAAATTTTAAAATTACATTTATATATTTATATATATTTATTTTTATTTTTAAGTTGTGTATTAAACAAGTTATTTTATCTGTTTCTTTTTTCTTTGGGAAAGTCATAATATTAAAAAAAATAGTTTTGAATTTTTTTTAAAAAAAGTAATAAAAAAAAATACTAAAATACAACTCAAATTAAATTTTATCAGCAACCATCCGTCGACATAAATATTTTTACCATCCCAACTTAGAGTGAACACATCATCTATTTTACACGTTTTATTTTATATTATTTAGCTCTGAGCACAATACAACACAGTTATTTTTTTCTTAGCAGCATGGAGACACATAAACACAAATTACAAGCACATTAATTAGTATTATACTATTACAAATCACATGCTAGAAAAAGCTTGTGATTTTTTTATTAATATTGAGATTACGAGACTAAACTTCTTACCACTGAGTTAACACCTCAAGTGTACGAAGGTTTTGATTTGAATTTCGGGATGAAGACGAAATTATCAGCCGGGAAAAAGTGGCACACAGAAGAGCTTCCTGGTGTAATCCCAAGAAGTTGAAATGAAACATGATTATGTGCCCATTGTGATGTATCCATGTGACAAACTGCCATAGCTTCCACTTTATCTCCATTTTCACCAACTAATGAAATTCTATATACCCTGTTCTCACTTTCTTGGCTATGACAATAAAAAACAACATAAGGGTAAGATAAAGTGTGACAAGCCACTACTTTGGGAGCTAGAATTTCCATTGGAGTTTCTACTATAGTGTAATTTTGGAAAGTAACATTTGACTTGGTTTTGTGCAAAGTTGCATAACTTTGGATTTCATATTTTGAACCAAAAACATTTTTTGTAAATTCAAGCATAGATTCTAATGATGTAGCACAAAACTTGACTTCTCCTTTGATGGGTTTAGTCTCACATTCTTTTAAGGTGTTTTTCATGGCTATGGCTTGAGGTGAACCTTGAGAAAAAGAGAAGAATTTGAGAAGATATGAAAGTTTGTTTGATGAGAAAGGAAGTGATTCAGCTTTTTCTTTGGGCCATAATGTTGATAGTGATAGTTCTCTCTTAGGAAAATATATTTGCATTCTTTTCCCTACTTTCAAATCTTTCAAAGTGAAGAAAACCATTAATGAAGGATCAATATTATGACCCATATGATTATGATGATGATTGTTGTGTTGAATTTCCAATGATTTGTTTTCTCTTTCAGCCAATACCTTAGCTTGGTCTCCATGAGAACAATGCAAAAGTAAGATTACTAGTGTATGAAAGAGGAGGATCCAAGATCCATAATTTATTCCCATATTTCTACTTTCAATGTTGAAATTTTCACAACTAGTTCTTTTTTTTTTTTGAAGAAGTTCACAACTAGTTCTTATAAACAAATTCTAAACACCTCCTATTCTTTTTATAAGAAATAAAAAAACATAAATCACAAAAACTAAGGAAACACGTTGTAAATAGTTATTTTCATTTAATAGTTTTATAAATGTTAATTTATTCCATGAATACTTCTATTTAAATACTCTTAATTCCACTGATATACTTATTTTTAATATCATCCCTCGTAATAAATAAGGGCACATGTGAAATTAAACATCTAAGGCATTTCAAAATTGATCAAAGTTTCTTTTAAAAATGACCAAAAAAAATTTCACTTTTGTTTTTTATTTATAAAAGGGACATGTAAGAGTATTTAATTTAAAATGAGGCCTACATTATCCCACTACAACATTTTCATTCTACAAGAACGCCAAAAAAGTGTTTTGTAATGTTAAAAAACCGTTTTCATAGGCTACGAGAACGGTTTTCCTGGCGTTCTACACCGAGGGGTTCTCTTAGCCTTTCAAAACGGTTTTTACTTTCAACGGCAACCCCATCAAGACAACCGTTTTCTTAGAGTCCCTAATAGAACGGTTCTTAAAGTTCCCAACCACAACGGTTTCTCTATGTTCTCAATTTAAACCGTTGCCATTGGTCTAATATAGAGAACGGTTTGCTTTTTTCTACCACAACAGTTTTTAACCGTTGTCCAATGTAAAACCGATCTGGTAGACCCTCGACTTTATTAAATATCGAACAGATACTAGATACAACAACGCTTTCTCACGTTGCAAAAATAAATAACCGTTCTTTTTTCTTATACTGCAACGCTTTCTCACCATTGCTCTACAAAAAATCGTTCTGATAGACCTTTTACTATATGATCTAAAACAACATTTCTTGGCTAAAAGAACGATTTCGCAATGTGAAAAAACTATCATTTTATTTTCAATTTAATTTTAACATTCTTAAAAATAATAATTATTATATTGGTTTTAAAGAATGATAATTTCAATATGATGAAATAATAAAAGACATAACAAATTATTAAACTAAAATGATTATCTTTCATATATACAGTATCAAAATAACATCAATCAACATAAAGTTGTCCTAAATATTGTCAATCATTCACAATCAAACTAACATATTAAATGTATATCCTAATGTGAATCATTCACCATCAAACTAACATCTTCAAAATGTATATCCTATTAAAAAAACTTAAACATCTACACCTCTTCATCTTCAAAATCTTGCATTTCTTCATCGATATCGTTATTCATCATCTGCAAAATAAAAGTTATATAATTAAAATTCAGAGCAAATTGAAAAGAAACAATGAGCAGATCAACTATCTAATTAAAATTCAGAGAATATAATTATAACATAGAGTAACTGTACCACCCCTAACAACAACCAGCATCAGCAGAAACATCCTATTTGCACCAGAATTTTGTTAACAGTCTTGTACATGAAAATCAGATATTAAAAAAATACACCACAGGTGCCTGCAAAATGAAGACAGGATCTAAACCAAATAAATGCGCTAGTCTAGCCTACTTGCATCTATGCATGTATGTGAATACTGAAAAATGGAACATACCTTCTTGAAGACACTCTCTCTTAAGCAACAACAAATGTCTTGATCAAAGAAAGACAGAGTTGGAGTATGGACTATAAACAGCATCTGTTAATGCATCAAACATATAGTTGTTCAAGATAGTAGAGAGACTAATGCTAATTAATAATAACCTATTCTCAATTAAAATAGTTAGGTTTTTAAATAATTAGATATTAGTATACCCGAACGGTTTTTTGTCGTTGCCAAAAAGATACAATAAAAAACCGTTCTAATTGAATAATAAGAGAACGCTTTTTTGTTGTTGCATAATGTTTTTAAAGTTTGATACCCTATCGCTACAGTATACAAAACCCGTTGCTTATAGTACTCTACGAAAACGGTTTTTTTGCTTAAAAAAAATCAGGGGTTGCCGTAGAGCTAAAATGTTGTAGTGTCCTTTGATATAATTTGAAGTATTTATTCAACAACCAATGAGAACAAACACATAAGTAGATTCACATGTGGTACACTCAACTAAATTTTAACCAACTTTTACTTCACATACATATGTATGACTTCTTAATCTATCAACTGTTTACACTTAAGAATAAACTAATTGTTAATTGAAATCAGCAAGACAATTTAGAGGTAGATGAACTTCCCTTAGCCAATAGAAGGATAGACAAGTAAGAATACAATTGAATGCGAGTTAGTGGAATTTTTCTCAATGCAATTGAGGTGTACGAAGATCGTGGGAGTAATAGAATCAGTCAAAGGTTAAGGTAGGATTTGACAATTGAACATTTTCTGATATTTTTTTATTAAAAAATAAAAATAATTACATGATACTTCTCCGATATGTATCAGGAAGTAACATACATTTATTGGTGTCGGATATGTATCTAACATAATACTTGAGCAATTTTAAAGTATCAGAATTTCATTATGGAATTTTAGGGTTTGTGGAATACATGTTCATTACTTCCGATACGTATTAGAGAAGTATCGAATACGTATTTAACGATTAAATTTTATTCTTTAATACAAAAAAGATCAAACACATTCCCCATTTTTATTTTTATTTTATAAGCAAACACATTCACGATAAATTTTAAAAATGTGAATGTTTATTTTATTATCAATTTTGGTTAAGTTTATATATTTTGCATTTATATATTAAATTTTTTTAAGTGTTTTGGCTGTATCATATCTTAAATTTTAAATTTATCTCGTATCGCTGTATACATATTATATTGTATTTGCACCGCCTTCAAACCCTTCCCCAATAAGTACAAAACGAAAAAACAAAAAACAAAAAACAAAAATAGGTGAGCCAATGGAAACACTGTCAGTGGCACCATCTCCACTGCAATGGTGGAAGTGGCAATGTCAGATACAATCATTTATGCAATGAACCTGAAGAAAAAAAATTATATATGAAATATATATTTAGTGGGAAGCCAATATATATATATATATATATATATATATATATATATATATATATATATATATATATATATATATATATATATATATATATATATATAGTTAGGGATGTATCAATTTTATTTTTGTATTAGAGATGAAAATATAAAAGAATTGATGAAGAAAAATAAAATATAAAAAAAAAAAACTTATGGTTATTTTTAAAGCAACAACTGTAAGAATTATAATTTGGCAAAAATGTTACAAAATTTTATACAATTATTTATAAAAAATGTTATTTTATACTTTGCAATTTTAATTAATATATATAATATTTAATATCACATGACTCTAAGATTAATTCATAATGAATTTAAAATTTATGTTTGTAGTTAAGCGGTAGTGTTTTTGGTGATTGATATACATGTAGTTGGTTAAGGGTGTTTTTGTTGATCGATATGTATGACTTCAAGAGTTATGTTTAATACATGAAAATGAGGGGATATTAATTGTATGTGATTCATCAAATATTTAAAATTTATTTTTATTTTAATTTAATGATGCATGTAGTTTTTTTTTTCCACCACTAATATCTGGTCCTCTTGACTGCCTAATGGTTCAGAGGTCAGTTTTGGGATCAAGTGGTTTCAGCCCTCTTTCAATCGCAGTCAGTGGCGTCTCCGAGTTTTAGGAGGCTCTGTGCAAAATATAAAAGTGGTCCCTTAATAAAAATATAATTTTTTTTAAAAAAATTGTCGATTTAAATTGCATATAATATAAAAAAAAATCATTCTTGTAAACAAATAAATTATCAATATTAAATCAATTGCATTAAATTAAATGGAACAAGAAATACAAAATAATTATCTTTGTATATAACGTCAAAAAGGAAAATCCTAATCTAAGATTAAATTTTATGCAAAGATTAAAATATACTAGAACTATATTTACGAGTATAAATAACTAATCTATTGATACTCATATGATATTTTATGAACATTAACAATATATAACTATCATTTTATGGCCTAAAAATTAATCTATTAATATACATCTGATATTTTATAGGTATAAAAATATATAAGTAATATTATAGGAACTCAAAATTTTGAGTTGGGGCCCTCAAAATTTTGAGGCCCGGTACCGTCGCGCACCCCGCACATGTGTGCGAGACGCCTCTGATCGCAGTTGCGAGGAATCGAACTGCGATCCTCCCTATTTCCACTTAATCATAAGATACTTCTTCAGTGAGGTGATAGAGTTACGCATTTGACAATTGGAGATCATATACGGACGCAAGTTTTGGGTGTGAGGGTGGCGTACATGAGTTAAATTGATATGATATGGAGTGTTGCAAGCACTCTCTTTCCAAGACATAATCCTCTGATACTCACTCTCCTTCTAGTATTAACATGAATGTTTCTGGCTATTTACTATCCCATTGTTACAATAAATTTTGTCTAATATGCATATATGGTGGTAACTTGTGGCCGGGGGGATTATTACTCATATAAGAGAGCCTTCTGGTTAGTGGGATATGACTAGATGGATTACTAACATATGGATGGTTTTGGCTATTTGCTAATAACATTATAAGATGATTTACTATATCTTGTTACAATAGATTTTGTCTAATGTTGCATATATATGGTGGTAACTTGTGGGTGAATTATTCTAGGTTAACTACTCGTACAAGAAAGCCTTGTGGTTGGTGGGATATGACATTATTTATTTTATTTTATTTGAGAAGATTACTAAGGGTCTGGTTGTATTGATTTAATTTTGAGATCCTGCAAAATAACTTATGTAAACAAATAATTTTTTTTTATATATTATTATAAGTTTTTAAAGATAAAACATGGGAAAAAAATCTTATAAAGATGTAATTTTCGTTAGTAAAAACTTATAAATTAACATAAAATATTATTTATTTACATAAATTATTTTGATAAACTTAAAATAACTCAAATTCAAACGGACCATAAATGATTTGCTAGGAACTTATTTGCTAATAGATTGCCCTTTGCAGATTCCCCTCTCACTCTCTTACTTTTCAATTTTTTCATTACATTATTTTCTTTTTCAATTTTTTTATTTATTCTCTTTCAATTTAAAATTTAAATTATCTCTCTTCTAATTTAACCTAATACAATATTTCATTTTCGCTTTTTACATAAATATATTTTACATCTCTCTATTAATTTATTATCTAATTTTGATCATCAACTTTGTATTTTCACTCTCTTCAAAGAATATTTAACATTTTAATAAGATTTATTTTAATAAAATATATATCGTTGTGGTGCCTGATTAATGTGGACTCAAAGACCTTGATTTGAATTTATATAGTTGTTCATTGATATATATATTAAAAATAAAAATATGGGACAAATATTTGTCATTGATAAATAAGATAAAATGTGACAAATATTTATCACCCATAGATATATAAAAACACAGGATAAATACTAGTCACTGAAAAATATTCACTTGATTCAATTGTGTTATTTCTATATTATTTTTTTGTATCCAAGAATTATTCATTTTAATACTTTTAAATGTTATTTAATCAATTATAGTATGTCACCGATATGTCTTAAACCCAATAGGGTGACAAAAATATTTGTACTCACAAAAAATAAACGTGTAAAATTTGCAACAAGACAATATTTAAACGGCTTTTCACCTATAAAATAAATAAATATTGAGTTTAATTGATATGCACCGATGGTGTAAAATAGTTTTACACTGTCGTCAAATAAATAACCATTATTTTGTCATGTCATGTCAAGAAAGTGGGGTGACAGTGTAAAATTATTTTACACCGTCAGTGCATATCAATTAAATTCATATTTTTAAAATATCACTTAATGATTTTCTCCATGTTATAGTAGCACTTAAACATCAAATATAATTCAATAAATATATTTAAGACTTAATTTTACTTTTGGTCTTCTATTTTATTAAAATCACGAAAATAGTCCCTCTAATTTAAACTTGAACTTTTTGGTCCTCTATTTTCACATTTATTGTAATTTTGGTCTAAACTCATTTTTTTGCCCTAAGAGTACTGGTGACTTTTGATGCCAAAAGAGGTGAATTTCGGTCTATCGACTTGTATTTAATATTTAAGTTTATCATTATTAAGGTAAACAATTATTTAGAATAAAATATTTAAAAATTTGTTATATAATATTGTTAAAATATAAGTGAAACTATTGTTTTTTTTTACTTAATAAGTGAAACTATTGTGTTATTTCTTGTAAAATTTATTAAATGAATAAATTATCAATGACAAATATTTATTCAATTTTTGATATATCAATGACAAATAATGGTCATGTGTATATTTTTTAATCAAAAAATTAGAAATTTGATTAGAAATATTTAGAATAATTTAGTAAATTTGATAGTAATTAACTTTATATTTTTTATTATATTTTTTATAATAACTTTATTATATTATTATTAATAGTTAGTACTAGTAAATTTGGTAGTAATATTTATTTTTTATGTTTTTTTATGAAAAATATTGTTTATGTTTCTATTTCTATAATTTGTTTTGTTCCTATTTTTAAGCATATCATTTTTTTTATTATTAATAGTTAGTACTAGTAAATTTGGTAGTAATATTTATTTTTTATGTTTGTTTTATGAAAAATATTGTTTATGTTTCTATTTCTATAATTTGTTTTGTTCCTATTTTTAAGCATATCATTTTTTTTTTGTATTTATCTTAAATTCTTTCTATATATTTGTTTTTTTATTTATCTTAGTAAAATTACAATGAGAGATATAAAACTTAAAACGTGGTTAAAAGTAATAAGAATATATTAATAACTTTGATGGTAATCGATTTTAATATATTAGTAATAGATAACTTTTTAAAAAACTTTTATAGCTATTTTGAAACATAGCAACACCAACATTAACAGACACATTTGCACCATTACTTCTTTTTTTTTTCTTTTTCCTTTTGTCTTAATTTTTGTGTGTACAAAGTTTGTAGCAAATGTAGAATCAAGAAAAGATCCAAGGGAAAAATTGAAAGAAGATATTCAAGAACTCCTTAGCTTCAACACCGAAGAGAATCTCAAGACAAACAAGGGGGCCATTAAAGATTTTGAACCAAGACCTAACATGCTTTTCTACAATGGAGACAATGAGAATGATGCAAAGAAAAACAAGGGAACTATTAAAGATTTTGAACCAAGACCTAACATGCTTTTCTACAATGGAGACAATGAGAATGATGCAAAGAAAAACAAGGGAACTATTAAAGATTTTGAACCAAGACCTAACTATTTCACTTATGCAGACAATGAGAATGATGCAAAGAAAAATAAGAGAACTATTAAAGATTTTGAACCAAGACCTAATTATTTCACTTATGGAGACAATTAATGTTAAAAAAGAGAAGAATGCATAAATATATAAATGTGTCGCTAAGTATAATAAAGAAAATGCTAATCGTGTGTCATTTAGATACTTGTTAGCAATATCTATGTAATCATGAAATTGAATGCGACTTATGTTACATATTTAAATAACCTCTACATTTCAATGATTACTAATTAAGTATGTATGATGAATTAAGCTTTTTGAACAATTGTATTTTTGTCCGGTTAAGAGATGCTAGAGAAATTTCTACTTATTTACCAAGAACTGAACGTAGCCTTGGTGATTACTATAATGCTTCTTCAACATTAATAGTAATAATTTTCTTAGAAGATGTCTCAAAACATGTGTGTTAGATGTGTATTGATCAAATGCAAGCTAGTTAGATGCAATGCTCATGAGCAAGCTTGCCAAGCCTATGAGCCAGGCCTGCTGTCAAGGAAGGCAAATGGTACTTCTTGGCTTTCATTGATCATAGCAAGGCCTTATATAGCCAATGTACAAGATACAAGTTAGTTACAACAAACTTAACAAACTCAAACTAAGCTAACTTGCGCCTTAAGCTTCAGCTGCAACACGCGCGTGCCTTGACAGCAGGCCTGACTCATAGGCTTGGCAAGCTTGCTCATGAGCATTGCATCTAACTAGCTTACATTTGATCAATACACATCTAACATTGCCTCTCCTAAACTGAACCATGTCAAGGCTTCAGTTTATGTCTTCAAGCTTACACAATCCAAGCATATCTCTGAACTTGCAAAAACTCTCAAGGGATAAGGCCTTAGTCATAATATCTGCAGTTTGCTCAAAGGATGAGCAATGTAGCAACTGTACCTTTCCATCTTTGGTCAAATCTCTGAGAAAATGAAACCTAACATCAATATGTTTACTCCTTCCATGCATCACTGGATTCTTTGACAATTTGATTGTGGAACTGTTGTCACAATACAATGTAATGCAATCCTTTTTCCTGCTGCTGATGTGATCAAGTACTCTACTCAACCAAATGGCCTGACAAGCACAGTTGGCTGCTGCTATAAATTCAGCTTCAGTTGTTGATAGGGTTACAATTGGCTGCTTTTTGGAACACCAGGACACAGCTTTGGAACCAATCATAAAGACATACCCTGATGTACTCTTTCTATCATCAAGGTCTCCAGCATAATCTGAATCTGACCATCCAACCAGTTCATCATCCTTTCCCTTTTCAAACCACAATCCATAGCTCACAGTCCCTTTCATATACCTAAGTATTCTTTTCACCGTTGCAACATGTGAAAACACAAGAAGGGGGGGGGGGGGGGGGGGGGGGGGTTGAATTGTGTTTTAGTCAAGTTTAAAACTTTTTCAAGTTCTTAACTTAACTACAACGGCAGCGGATAAATAACACAATAAAACAAGTTAAGAGAGAGAGAGAGAGAGATCACACAAGCAAGTTATACTGGTTCCTCTCACAAAACGAGAGTAGTCCAGTCCCCTTGCACTTCCAAGGGATTTCACTATAATCACACAAGATTACACCTGCTCAAGCACACAAGCAAGAGACTTCTCAACAATGCTCAAGCACACAAGCTTAAGACTTCACACTTAAGCACACAAGCTTAAGTTTCTTCAAGTAATAGTAAAGTATATGAAGATATACAAATGCTCTTAGAAGAACCTAAAGAGAGCAAATACAAAGAGTACAGAGTATTTGACTAAAGTGCAAAAACACTTGATAAGAGGTTCAGAGCTTGTATACACAGAATTCAGAGTTTGTTCAGCGCACGTTCAATCCTTAATAATTGTTTTTGTAATGCAGCTGATCCTTCTAGTATATATACCACCAGAAAAGAGTCGTTGCAAAAAGAACCGTTGGAGTTGATAATCTTTTGTCTTCAAGCAGTCTGTTTTGATGCAGTTTGTTTGTATCTAAACTGAGTAAGAGTTTCAGATACTTTGACTACTGCAGAGTGGACTTTCCTTATTCAGCTAACAAGTCTGAAGACCCACGTTCTCAAGTGAGGACATACAAAAACGAGAGTAGCTGACTGATCAGGCTTGAAAGGTCCTTTTCTTCATTGGTAGAAGAGTTGACTTGCAAAGGGAATCTTTACAGCTTTCAAAAAGATCTTCAGAGGTTGATGAAGCTTTAGTCACTCACGAAGTTCTGAAGACTTCATCATCTGAAGGTTGTAACTTCTGAAGTCCAACATCTTCTGAGCGCTTATGAACTTCTGAATTCACATCCTCTGAGCTTCACTCAGAGCTTATCTGATGCTTATATCTGCGCACTTAAAATAAATTTTTAGTCCTTCCAATTGTTTATTAATACTTTGTTATCATCAAAACCTTTATAGATTTAGGGGCAAACATTTTTAAATCAATTTTGTTCCAACAATCTCCCCCTTTTTGATGATGACAAACATAAGTATTAATTGACAATTGTTGTTAAATTAACTTATCATGTTTCTCTTAGGTTTATGAGGTTTGCAAGCTCCCCCTAAGATTGATACTTCTTAAAGCCAAGGCTTTAAGTTATATCCATGATATTTTAATTTAGTATAAGATTAAGATAATTTGAAATAAAACAAATTTCATATCTTTCTTTAGAGTGAGAGGTTTGCAAGCTCTCCCCCTAAGTCTCATAAGGCTAAGTTAAAATTGCACTCTTAACTTATCCTTACTTATGAAATTTATTTCAGTTTCAACTAACTTAGTCTCCGCATTGAAATACGTAAAACAACTTAAAAGTAACAACTTATATCTTAACGGATAAAAGCGAGATAAAAGTGTGGTTTCAGTTTTTGAAACTTATCACTTATCAATTAATGCGTAACTACTCCCCCTTTTGTCATTATCAAAAAGTAAAAAAATTTATATAACCAAGACAGTCAAAGAAGAAGAGTGGTTGTTACAAAGGTGAATTAATTTCAAAAACAAAAAACAACGCTGTTGGGTTTTTGTATGTTGGCTACATTTTGCAAAAACATCTTTTAGCCAAGTGTTGAGACAAATGTGCTTACGCCAAGTGTTGCGACAGATGTAACAACACTTGTATGTCTGATTGTTCGCGCCAGCTAGCGTTTTTATTTTCTACTCAATCTTTTGAAGATTTGATTGAAGAATTGTTTCAAGGTTTCTTACAGAGGAAGGCGCACGTGTTTAATGTGTTTCAGGAGGCAGCCGAAACCCTAGTTATATTTTCTAAAGGAATTATATTTTTGGAAAATATATTTTTGTGTTTCAAAAATAGAACTATTATTTTCAAAAATATATCTTGTGAAGATTGCTGCAGAAAATATAAAAGATTTATTTCAAATAAATCTTTGTGCTTCAAGAAGATTAGAAGATTTAATTTTAAAATATATTTACAACAAATATATTTATGGGAGGAATATTTGATGCAAAGAAAGATTTGGTAAAAATATATATTTTGCATCTAGAAGATTTCTTGGAGCTGGATCATTGTGAAAAGCCCACGAGGCTTTGCTATTTAAAGGGTGCTGCTAACCCTATTTTATTCACCGAAACTTGAAGCTAAAATAGAATATCAAAGATGTAGTCTTTTAAGGGTTTCGTGTCTTTAAGCCACTCTCTAGGAGAGTTGGTGTAAAGTGAACCACTCGAGTTGTGAGATGGTCACCGTGTCCTCACTCAGAAACCTATAGGTAATGAGTTGAGTATTGTAATTGGAGGAAGCTTTTAAGCAACTCTAAATTGTGAACTTAGTCGTTGGCTAGGTGGTGATGTTATTGAAGTGTGTCTTCATCTTTGTCAAGGAGAGTGTCTCCATTATGTTGTTATTGAAATCCTTACTGGTTGTAAGGTTGAGGGGAGTGAGACGGGGTCTCATATCTAGGAGTTCCTAGGTAGAAGTGTCATTGGGTAGGGATTAAGTGAGGAGTTGTAAACGGGGGAGTTTAGCTCCGAATTAATACTACTGATAGTGAATTTCCTCCTGGATTGGTATCCCCCAGATTAGGCTGTTAGGCTGAACTGGGTTAACAATTATGTGTGTCGTTTATGCTTTTCAGTATATGTTTTTAATGCTCTGTTTTATTGTTCTTACTGCTAAGACAAGTGTTGCGACAAGTGTCGGCACATCGTGGACAACACTTGTCTACTGTGTACCAGAATTTCAAACGCGCTCAAAGGTTTATAAAAGGTGAACGAGTTAACATGCCTTCTTCACGTAAAAACAAGAATAAACGAGTAAATCAAGAGAGATTAGGAAGAATGAGAAGGTTGAGTTCACGCATAGCAGAGTTTCGGAGAAAGAAAGAAGACGAACAACGCGAAAAAGATGAGAAAGATAAAGAAGACAACAAGAAACCACAAGATACTGAGATAATAATCATCTCATCAGATTCTGAAGCTGAAGAGAATGAAGATGATGCTGACTATGTTGAGTTCTTGGCTGGCTATGTTCCAGAAGAAGAACAAGAAGAAGAAGAAGAAGAGGAAAACCCAGATCCCATAGAAATTTCATCAGATGATGCTGAGGAGAAATCTGAGATTTCTTCTGAGTATTATCCATCTGATTAGGATTAGGTTGTCTTTTTCTTTTTCTTTTTACCAATGTACTCAACATTGTTAGATCATTAATAAAAATTTTCGTTTTAAAAGCATCTTGTGTTCTTATGTTCTTATTTATCAAAGAAAATTAGCACAAACAAAAAAAATATAACAAACCACATAACTAGGTGAAAATCCGAAATAAGAAATTTTGCAGATAAAGTAAAGAAAATAGGAATAACAAGTTCAGAAAAAAAATCAAGCAAAACATAAACAAAACAACTTAAAATATAGAAACCAGACAAATAAAATTGTTCAGAAGATAACAAGAAAAGAAAACAGCTTAAAAAAAATGCATAGAATCCTAGGGTTTCTTAAGGAAAGCTAAGAGTTGGTCAAATTTGTCATTCAGCGATCCCACATTGGAAACTAGACCATCCACTTTGGATTCCAGGTTGAGGTGAGCTGTCCTTTGCCTTTCTAAACCTTCTTGTTGCTCCCTCAGAGCTTCTTGAAAGATCTGCAACTGATCAACAACCACAGGAGCTTGATCTTGAACCACAGGTGTTTGTTCTTCAACCAAAGGTGCCTTGCCTTTATCAGAGGGTTCACCTTCCTCTGGATAATCGATCATCAGAATATCAGCATCAGGAGTAACCTCTTGGTTCAGCTCAGGGATTTCTTCAGCAAGTCTTGCAGCAGCTTCAGCTAAACGTTCATTCTCAATCCGTTGATCCTCAAGACTTTTGAACAGCTTGGAATCAATCCAGCATTCCTTAAAAACAGACATATGCCTAGCAGTAGCAGCAATAGCAGCAAGCTTAGCACGCTCATGTTCTTCATGATTAAACCCAGTCAGTCGTTTCAAATTAGCTCTTGCTAAGCTGTCCTTCAGAAGATACACCAAATCCAAATCTCGTTTCTTAAGCGCAGTCTTGATCTCATCACCCATTTCATCAAGAGCATTACAGATTCTAGCTTTGATTAGTGACACCTCCAGATCCACATCAGAGGGACACACCAAAAACTTGTCCTGGATGTGTGATAACCTAAGTAAATCTTCATACAGCTGATTGGAGAGGTTACCAAAAGGGTCAGAGGATGAGGGTGAGATATTGGGAATGGTAGAGAGTTTTGGTTCATTAACAGGGTTGTCAATAATAACAACTTCTGCTTCTGAAGGGTTAGGGGCACAAGTATGAATGCGAGGATTAGGATTGGGTTCAGGAGTTGATTCAGATGATGAGATGTCAGAGGTTGATTCAGGATATATGTGTTCAGGGGATGGTTCAGGAGCATTTTGTTCAGGGGTTGGTTCAGGAGATTGATGTGGAGAGAGTTGTTTGATGGGAGAGGTTTGTTTAGCAGTTGGAATATCTGGTTGAGGTTCAGATGGTGGAATGTCAGGTGATTGTTGTTGTGGTTGAGGTTGAGGTGATTTTGGTTTAGGAGGTGAGCTAGATTTGTGGGTTTCATGAGAAAGAGGTTGATTATTGAGAGGGTCAGGGCTCAGATGTTTTTCTAGTTCAGAAAGAGGGTTATCAGAGGTTGGAATAATTGTGGGTTCAGGAAGTATAGTCCTAAGTGGTTTTGTATAACCTATTCCAATTTCAGCTTCATTAAAGACGTACTTAGGAGTCTTACCTTTAGGATCAGGAACATGTTTCTGATGCATCCTGGTACTCAGAGTTTCTTCATCAGACTCAGTTTCTGAATCAGACTGAGATTCAGAGGAGTCACTATCTTCACTTTCTTCATCATCAACAATAATGGGCTTCTTTGATGAAGTTGCAGCACCTTTTCCAGTCAAGGCTTCATGTTTCCTCTTTGTTCTTTGCTCAGCAGCAGCTTCTTCTACCTTAACCTTCTTCTGAGCCAGAAGATCTGGTTTATCTTGTTCAGCTTTCCTCTTAGGTTTCCTCTTAGGATTATACATGTTTACAGGAGCTGGAGGGACCATACTCCTATCAACAGTATATCCTTCTTTTCTCAGAACTTCCAGATAGTCTTGGATGATGTGCTCAGCATCCATTTCAGAGATTACTGGATATCCATCCTCATACAGACGATCTTCAAGGCTGGCTGTAAACTCTTGTGGAGGTGGAACCACTTTTGATGAGATGAGACGCATCTTAGTGAGAAAGCTAGCATTCAGAATCTCAGGAGTGAATTTCTTTTCAACAAGTTCTGGATGGAACTTCTTCAGATTCTCAACAACATGACCTTGATATAGAAGGTCTGAGAGTAATCTTGGATAAGCTATAGCTGTCTTCCTCTGAGATTTGCTTAAGAAGATTGCCTCACAGATCCTCTCAAAGAAATATTCTCCCAGATTCACTTTCATTTCTTTCAGAAGAAAGTAGATCAGATGACGATGAGTCCAGGAAATTGTATCAGTACCACCAACTCTTGGACTGATAGCAACTAGTATGATCTTGAATAGCACTCTGCAGACGTCAGTCAAACCCTTGACTTTACCCTTCAGTTTCAAATCTGTACACATCAGAGCCAGAAGATCATCTCTGTACCTTGTGTCCTTCTCAAAAACATCCAACTCTATCCCAGAGTTATCTAAACCAAGCAACGCATTGAAATGAATAGGTGAGAAAGCTAGGTTCATACCACAGATGTTTGACCTAATCTATTTTCCAGTGTACTCCAATAAACCCATTTCTTTCCTAGATTTACCTTTTAAACTAGGATTCCTCTCAATAGCCGCACGTTCTTCCTGTTTAGCTTCAGCCTTATCAAAAACCTTAGCTTTCATCCAAAATTTCTTCAAGAGATCTGGGTAAATAGGACCATTTAACATGCTGAAGTACTTATCCCATCCTTGAGCGGAGAAGTAATGTTTCACATCGAACCTATTTGCCTTTAAACTGTCAAAGTCGATCATCTTTTCAGAAAGAAATATGAGCTCAGATTCTGGAAACTCCATCTCGTTCCCAACGATCTGAAGATTTTTGAACATAAACGGTGGAATCTTTGTTGTTGAAGACGATGAAGAACCGGCCATTGTTGGAGATTAGGGTAGGGTTTGGAAACTAACGAGAGAGAAAGAAAGTTTGTTGAAGGTTTAGAGAGAAAGTGAAAGTGTAGGTTGTGAGAGTGAGAAGTGCGCAAGTGTATTGTGTAAGTTTTATTTAAATACACACAGTTAACACGAAAATAGCAAATTTGGGAAGTTACGCTAATTGACAGAAAGTTGAATACCAAAAATCATCATTAACCACCCACTACCTGACACACGTAGACCACGTGCAGAAATTTACTCGGTAACTGCTATTTTAATGGACAACTGTTCAGCAGTGAATACTAAACGTTTCCCACTTAAATAGTTCAGAGCCTCTGAGATATTTAAAATTCTCTATCAGAGTTAAGTACTTCAGAGCTTGTGTTTCAGATGTTCTGAATCATAAGTTCTGATATACATAACCTCTTACACTTTAAAAGCCAAAAAAAAATTTTCATTCAGAGATTGAAAACATATTCAGATGTTTCTTTATAAAATCAAATCTTTCAACAGGTAAGGCTTTAGTAAATATGTCAGCCCATTGATTTTCAGTATCAACAAACTTAATATCTATAATGCCTCTCTGAACATAATCTATGATAAAATGGTGTTTGATTTCAATATGTTTGGCTCTAGAGTGTAGGATAGGATTTTTAGATAAATGAATGGCTGCAGTATTATCACAATATAAAGGAATATTGTTACTGCTTACCTGATAATCTTCTAACTGATATTTTAACCAGAGTAGTTGTGTACAACACTTAGCTGCTGAAATGTATTCTGCTTCTGCTGTAGACAAAGCTATAGTAGTTTGTCTCTTACTAGCCCAGGAGATAAGGTTTTCACCAACAAATTGACAATTGCCACTTGTGGATTTTCTTTCAATTTTATCTCCAGCATAGTCAGCATCACAGAATCCATTTAGCACATAATCATTGGATTTCTTATAGAGAAGTCCAAGATTAGTTGTTCCTTTCAGATACCTAAAGATTCTCTTTACAGCAGTAAGATGAGATTCTCTAGGATCTGACTGGAATCTTGCACATAAGCATACACTGAATAAAATATCTGGTCTAGAGGCTGTCAGATAGAGTAAGGAACCAATCATACCTCTGTAGACCTTTTGATCTACTTTTCCTTCATCATCTGACTTGCTCATGTTGGTAGTTGAATGCATAGGAGTGTTCATTATCTTGCAGTCATCTAGGTTGAATTTCTTCAGAAGTTCCTTGGTATATTTTGATTGATGAACATAAGTTCCAACTTCTTCTGATTGATTTGAATTCCAAGAAAGAATTTTAATTCTCCCATCATGCTCATTTCAAATTCATCCTGCATTATCTTAGAAAAATTCTTGCACAAGGAAGCATTAGTTGAACCAAAGATAATATCATCAACATAAATTTGAATGATTAAAATGTCTTCTTTGGTTGTTTTTCGAAAGAGTGTGCAGTCAACCTTTCCTTTCTCAAAACCCTTTTCAAGAAGAAAATTACTGAGTCTATCATACCAAGCTCTTGGAGCTTGTTTCAGACCATACAGTGATTTCTTCAATTTAAAAACATGTTCTGGGTCTGAGACATCTTCAAAACCAGGAGGTTGCTTAACATACACTTCTTCAGAAATAAAACCATTTAAGAAGGCACTCTTAACATCCATTTGATACAAAGTTATTCCATGATTAACAACATAAGATAGAAGTAACATGATTGCTTCAAGTCTAGCAACTGGTGCAAAGGTTTCAGTATAGTCAATCCCCTCTTGTTGACTATAACCTTGTGCAACCAATCTAGCCTTGTTTCTTACCACTTCACTTTGTTCATTCAGCTTGTTTCTGAATACCCATTTTGTTCCAATAATGTTCTTGTGTGAAGGTTTGGGCACTAGAGTCCATACATCATTCCTTTGAAATTGATTCAGCTCTTCTTGCATTGCTACAATCCAAGCATCATCTTTCAGAGCTTCATCAATCTTTGAAGGTTCCATCATTGAGATAAGACCAACTAAAGATTCCTCATTTCTCAGTTGAGATCTTGTCTTCCTTGGACTATCCTTGTTGCCTAAGATCAGTTCCTCTGGATGTGATGATTTGTATTTGAAAGTATTTCTTGGGGGCTCATCATCTTCAGACTCATCAACATCAGGTTCAGCAGTTGCTTCAGCTCTTTGTTGTTCAGAGTCTGTAGGAACTGTTATGTTCAGAGGTTCTTCAGAGAATGGATGTTCTGAGTAGTTTGGAATATCTGAATATTGATCCTCTGATACCTGAAATCTAGACAAACCTTCCACAAGCTCTGACACTTGGTCAGGCTCTTTGTCATCAAATTTGACATGCATAGTTTCTTCCACAGTGTGTGTTTCAGAAATATACAGTCTGTATGCTTTTGAGCGTTCAGAATATCCTATAAAGATACCCTTATAACCTCTAGCATCAAATTTCTTTAGATGGACTTTGTTGTTTAAGATATAACATGTACATCCAAACTGATGAAAATAAGAAATGTCAGGTTTTCTTCCTTTGAACAATTCATAAGCAGTTTTGTTCAATTTAGATCTGATATAGATTCTATTTTGAACATAACATGCTGTGTTTACAGCTTCTGCCCATAAAAATTTTGCTACATTAGTTTCATGCACCATGGTTCTGGCCATTTCTTGCAGAGTTCTATTCTTTCTTTCTACAACCCCATTTTGTTGAGGAGTTCTAGGAGAAGAGAATTCATGCAAGATGCCATATTTTTCACAAAAGTTTTCAAAAGGTTCATTTTCAAATTCTCCACCATGATCACTTCTAACTTTTAAAATAGTGTAGCCTTTTTCATTTTGAATTTGTTTGCAGAAGATGCTAAACTCATCATAAGCTTCATCTTTTGTTCTTAGGAATTTTACCCAAGTCCATCTACTGTAATCATCAACAATTACTAATCCATACTTCTTTCCATTGATAGAGGCAGTGTGAACTGGCCCAAAAAGATCAATGTGAAGAAGTTCCAATGGTCTTGAGGTAGAAACAATGTTTTTAGGTTTAAAAGATGATTTTGTAATTTTTCCTTTTTGACAAGAACCACAAAGTGTGTTTGAGTGATATTTGATTTTTGGTAAACCTCTGACAAGGTCAAGCTTACTAAGCTTAGAGATTAACCTCCAGTTAGCATGGCCTAACCTCTTATGCCAGATCCATTTTTCCTCACTCAAGGTCAAAAGACACATCACTTTTTGTTCATTCAAATCAGAAAGATTAATTTTATAAACATTGTTCTTTCTCAGACCTTTGAATATAATGGAGTTATCAGATTGTTTAGATACAATACATGATTCCTTATTAAAGACAACTACATAACCATTGTCGCAAAATTGACTTATGCTCAATAAGTTATGTTTGAGTCCATCTACTAACCAAACATCATTAATAGATAGGGAAGAATTACCTACTGTACCTGTACCTATTATCTTTCCTTTTTGATTACCTCCAAAGCCAACAGATCCTCCTTCTTTCATAGTCAGCTTAGAAAATAGTTGTTTGTCACCAGTCATATGCCTTGAACATCCACTATCCAGATACCATGAATGATTCATGATACTTCTTTGAGTGGCAGGCTGTATGATAAACAACTTTAATCATTGCGATAGAACTCTTCATCACAGTTAATGATAAAGTCATCCCAGTATTCTTCCTCTTCATTTTTCAAGTTCTGATTGTTAACTTGAGAACTTGTCAGCCATTTGTCTAGGACATAAGCCCTTCTTCCTTTGCATAGAACTTGTTTCCATACTCTAGGTAGGACATATCCTTTCCTAGTTGGTAAATCTGAATGATACATTATTTCAGCTTTTGGTACCCATCTTCTGGGTCCACGCTTGTTAGTCCAAACATGCTTACTATGTTGTCTAGTGTTAGAGAAAGATCTTGGTTTGGAGTAATAACCTTTTTGAAACCTTTTCTTTTGAAATCTGTTATTATTCCAGGATTTGGATTGTTTATGATTCCAGGGTTTGTATTTATCATCAATCCCATGTTCTGATTGATTATATCTACTGACTCTAGAATCATAAATAATCTGAGTCCTGTACTTCATCTGAGATTTAGAATTTTTTCTTTTAAAAACTTCTGATCTTTTAGATTGACTAGCTTCAGGTACTGAAGTTCTTTTGGATCCAGAATTTGAAGTCTCAGATGTTGAAGCTTTCAGAACTTCTGAACTGATGTTCTCAGGTTCTGAACAACTTCTATCTTCTGAACTTTTCTTTCCAGATCCTGAGGAACTAGGTTCCTCCGAGCTGTCAGCTTCTAAATTACTCAGATCATCATTGTCATTATCAACAATACCAGGATTCTTTCCCTCTTCACTTGATGGAACAACATAATAAACCCAAGATTTTCCAACCTTTTTGGCAAAGGTCTTCAGCTTTGAATATGTTCTACCATATTCATAGCCAAGTCCTTCTCCTCTATGTCTCAAAACATTATAAATTCTATTAGCAGCTTTGCTCTTCCCAAGGTTGAGATGCACAAACTGTTGAAGAGCTATTTCCTGCTCATCAATAGGTTTGTGACAAACAGCACAACCCTTTTCAAAGTCATTTACTCTATTCAGAGTTTCTTGATAAAGACCTTGAAAATGTTCTGCTTGTTCAGTCAGAGTGTTAAGCTTTTCTTGTAAAACTTTTTGTTTACTTAACACTCTGAGATGTTTCTTGTAACACCCCGAACTAACTACCCTTAAAAACGTGATCTTAAAAACTTTTTAAAGATAAGTAGCCGGAGCGCTACGGAAAAAACATTTTCTAAACGATCGTGCACATGACACGAAACGTCGCAGCGGAAAACATTAAATAAAGGATTTTCAAAGCAATGAACAAAATAGTTCAAAAGATAATTCATCTACATAAAACATAAGTTAAGATGTTCACATCGATATACGACGGAATACAAACGATCCCCGACTCGATGTTACAAAATACCAGAGCACTAATATACATCACAACCAAACTAAACTTAACGAAACTATACAAAGGTAGCCTACACTAGCTCCTCACCAAAAGTGCTCCACACCAAAACGATCTGCAGCTAAAGCTCGATCGAAACCTCGACCTGAATACCTGAACCCCCAAAGGTCCAACACATAACAATTAGGTAGAGAGTTAGTAAACATAATCACATACATACGAATATAGAAACGCACCTATATTCAAACTATCACGTATTACTAACTCACACACATGCCTCAATAAGTAATACACCAGATAACACATACTCACAAATACACAACCAGATAGTTTCACGTCGTTTCGGACAACACAAAGAACTCACATAACACATAACACATAATAGCACATTTACTCAAATGCGACTAATGCCAAACATTCAATGTCATGCCAACCTAGACACGACTAATGCATGTGGTACCATCTTCTTTATCAAGGAACTTACCATTGATATCCTTCTTTATTGGACAAGTCCAATATCCTTCTTTATCAGACAAGTCTGATATCCCTAAATAATGCATGAGTTTATGAATGCCATGCATTTACCAAACATATGATAATCACTTAGCACGAAGCTACCGCTCACTACATGGATAACATAATCCATTAAACTTCTTTATCAGACAAACTGATATTCTTCTTTATCGGACAGCCCGATATACAAAAATACATATACTTCTTTGACATTTTATATAAATGCCATTACACAACACAATTATTAAACATATAATAATTCCAAACCAAAACGAAACCAAATACATGGATACACACACTTTACAAACATTAACAAAAATTGCTGTCACAGAGGCCTTCGCTAAGCGAGGGCTTAGCGAGACATGGCGAACCTCACCAGGAAGTCACCTGCTCATGGCGAGCATTGGCGAGCTTCAGCGAACATGTTCGCTACAGCGAACTCCTGGTCGCTTAGCGAACTACACCAGAAAAATATCTGTTCTTGAGTTTCAATAAGGCGGTTTAACCTTGAATCCACTCAAAAATACATCTAGACATGTTATAAATTCTTATAAACAGCTAATTCAAGCATATATGGTATCAAGGAACATTAATCATCCCTTCCAAACATCCAAATACATCAAACAATCAAAATCATGTCAATTTCTTGCAAAATAAGCAAAGTTGCATAAACATGCAAAATCATCATCAAACATATACATATTCCCTCCTAGATGTTCATTAAGCATACTAAGATGAAAAGACATGTTTATGATAAAGAAATTTCACCCAAACCCCAAAGAAATTGGATGAGAGAGTTTAGGAATGGAGGCTAGACACCTCCCCTCTCTTGGATCACCCAAGCTTATGCTTAACCACTCTCACCTTGGATTGAATGATGATTCTTGGCCTCTAAATCTCTTCTCCTTGCTCGTGTTCTTCTTCTTGCTCTCCTAGGGTTTTTGCTCTTGCTTCTAAGCTTACAAACTCTAACTTCTCATGAAAAACAAGTTGTGATACTATTCCTTAGTTTGACTTGCTACTTATACCACTTCCTATTGGTCATGAACCAAGCCCAATTGGCTTAGGCCCACTAAGCTTCTATCACACGCCCCAAGCCCACTAACATGGCAAAGGTTTCGCTCACAAACTTAAGTTCGCGATAAATAATTATACGTCGCGTAAATAAATATTTAACACTAACCCAAAATATAAGCAAATATATAAAATATCGATTTACTAAAAATCGGGTCGTTACAACTCTACCCCCCTTAAAAGAATTTCGCCCTCGAAATTACCTAAGAGATAAAGCGGAGAACGAACCCTCAACGCGGCATCTTCGGTTTCTTGCATACCGGACTCTTGTGACCTTCCTCGCCACAATTGAAACAAAACACTTTCACCCGACAAGCATCGGCCTTGTGCCCAAACTGTCCACAACTGAAACACTTGTCGCTTCTCCTCGGGCAATCATATGACATATGACCCCGCTCTCCACATTTGTAACAACTTCCACTTCCTTGCTTCTTCTTTCCACTTCCATTGCCCTTGTTCTCATACGGCTTACCACGATCCAAACCTTTTCCTTTCCTATCATTCAGAACCTTATAGTAGTTGGTCTTGGCTTTGCTATCTTCATCACAAATCCTTGCCTTGGTCATAAGGGTCGGAAAATCCCTGATTTCAGAAAATCCAATCAAAAGCTTAATATCCGGACGAAGTCCACTCTCGAACTTGACACACTTATCCTCTTCGGCTTCCACCGTGTTGTAGTGTGGACTAAACACACACAAAGCTTCAAACTTAGCCGAATACTCGGCGACCGATAAATTCCCTTGCTTGAGCTCCATGAACTCGATCACTTTCTTATTCTTCACATCAGCCGGAAAGTACTTCCTTAAAAATTCCCTTTTGAAAGTTTCCCAAACGATAGCAACACCGTCCACTCCTATCCTGAGTCTCACATTCCTCCACCAAACGATTGCCTCCTCTCTAAGGGCATAAGTTCCCAAAGTAGTCTTGTTCTCCTCAGAACAACACATTGCTTCAAAGATGATCTCAACCTCGTCTAACCACTTGATAGCCCCCTCCGGGTTATAGCCTCCGGTAAACAGAGTCGGTTTATGCGACATAAACCTTTCCAATCTTTTCTCACTATCCCTTCCCGGGTCATTATCCCTTACCACCAATGTAGTCAAAGCAGTCAAAGCTTGTGCCATCTGAGCGTTGGTCCTAGCAGCAGCCATGATTCCTGAACGAATCACAACTCGACGTTAGAATGTATTAACAGTGTACCCAACACATGCTTCATACAAGAGAAAGAAAATCCTAATGGCTCACATGAACCAACCTGCTCTGGTACCACTATTGTAACACCCCGAACTAACTACCCTTAAAAACGTGATCTTAAAAACTTTTTAAAGATAAGTAGCCGGAGCGCTACGGAAAAAACATTTTCTAAACGATCGAGCACATGACACGAAACGTCGCAGCGGAAAACATTAAATAAAGGATTTTCAAAGCAATGAACAAAATAGTTCAAAAGATAATTCATCTACATAAAACATAAGTTAAGATGTTCACATCGATATACGACGGAATACAAACGATCCCCGACTCGATGTTACAAAATACCAGAGCACTAATATACATCACAACCAAACTAAACTTAACGAAACTATACAAAGGTAGCCTACACTAGCTCCTCACCAAAAGTGCTCCACACCAAAACGATCTGCAGCTAAAGCTCGATCGAAACCTCGACCTGAATACCTGAACCCCCAAAGGTCCAACACATAACAATTAGGTAGAGAGTTAGTAAACATAATCACATACATACGAATATAGAAACACACCTATATTCAACCTATCACGTATTACTAACTCACACACATGCCTCAATAAGTAATACACCAGATAACACATACTCACAAATACACAACCAGATAGTTTCACGTCGTTTCGGACAACACAAAGAACTCACATAACACATAACACATAATAGCACATTTACTCAAATGCGACTAATGCCAAACATTCAATGTCATGCCAACCTAGACACGACTAATGCATGTGGTACCATCTTCTTTATCAAGGAACTTACCATTGATATCCTTCTTTATTGGACAAGTCCAATATCCTTCTTTATCAGACAAGTCTGATATCCCTAAATAATGCATGAGTTTATGAATGCCATGCATTTACCAAACATATGATAATCACTTAGCACGAAGCTACCGCTCACTACATGGATAACATAATCCATTAAACTTCTTTATCAGACAAACTGATATTCTTCTTTATCGGACAGCCCGATATACAAAAATACATATACTTCTTTGACATTTTATATAAATGCCATTACACAACACAATTATTAAACATATAATAATTCCAAACCAAAACGAAACCAAATACATGGATACACACACTTTACAAACATTAACAAAAATTGCTGTCACAGAGGCCTTCGCTAAGCGAGGGCTTAGCGAGACATGGCGAACCTCACCAGGAAGTCACCTGCTCATGGCGAGCATTGGCGAGCTTCAGCGAACATGTTCGCTACAGCGAACTCCTGGTCGCTTAGCGAACTACACCAGAAAAATATCTGTTCTTGAGTTTCAATAAGGCGGTTTAACCTTGAATCCACTCAAAAATACATCTAGACATGTTATAAATTCTTATAAACAGCTAATTCATGCATATATGGTATCAAGGAACATTAATCATCCCTTCCAAACATCCAAATACATCAAACAATCAAAATCATGTCAATTTCTTGCAAAATAAGCAAAGTTGCATAAATATGCAAAACCATCATCAAACATATACATATTCCCTCCTAGATGTTCATTAAGCATACTAAGATGAAAAGACATGTTTATGATAAAGAAATTTCACCCAAACCCCAAAGAAATTGGATGAGAGAGTTTAGGAATGGAGGCTAGACACCTCCCCTCTCTTGGATCACCCAAGCTTATGCTTAACCACTCTCACCTTGGATTGAATGATGATTCTTGGCCTCTAAATCTCTTCTCCTTGCTCGTGTTCTTCTTCTTGCTCTCCTAGGGTTTTTGCTCTTGCTTCTAAGCTTACAAACTCTAACTTCTCATGAAAAACAAGTTGTGATACTATTCCTTAGTTTGACTTGCTACTTATACCACTTCCTATTGGTCATGAACCAAGCCCAATTGGCTTAGGCCCACTAAGCTTCTATCACACGCCCCAAGCCCACTAACATGGCAAAGGTTTCGCTCACAAACTTAAGTTCGCGATAAATAATTATACGTCGCGTAAATAAATATTTAACACTAACCCAAAATATAAGCAAATATATAAAATATCGATTTACTAAAAATCGGGTCGTTACATTTCTCAATGACCTTGTTAAGTGCAGTTATAAGTTGAGATTTAGAGCAGTTAGAAAATACCTCATCAGTCACTTCTGAATCTGATTCTGATTCATCTTCTGAGTCTGCATCTGAGTCAGTTGAAGCCATCAGGGCTAGATTTGCCTCTTCTTCTTCCTCAACTTCTTCCTCAGATGATAGCTCTTCAAAAGTAGCCATCAGACTCTTTTTCAATTTGCTCTTGAATTGTTGCTTCTTTGAGCTGTATCTTTTGCTTTTGTCTTTGGCAGACATTTCTGGACAATCAGCAATAAAGTGTCCTGGCTTCTTACAGTTGAAGCAGTTCTTCTGATCATCCTTTTTGCTGACAAAATTTCTGGAGCTGTTACCTCTGAAATTTCTTTTGTTAAATCTATTCCATTGCTGAAACTTGGTGAATAAAGCAAACTCATCTTCACCCATTTCCTCCTCTTGACCATCTGCAGAAGATTCCTCTTCAATGTCAAGAAGCTGAGTCTTAAGAGCTTTAGAAGGAGTCCTAGTTAACTGTAAAGTCACAGACTTGGACTTCTTCTTAGCTTCTGAATCAGCATTCAGAACCATCTCATGGCTTCTGAGATTGCTTATCAGAGCCTCAAGACTCAGAGTCTTGAGATTTTGAGCTTCCTCTATTGCAGTGACCTTAGGTCTCCAAGCAATAGGAAGACTTCTCAGAATCTTCTGAACATGGTCATAGGTGGAATAACTTCTCTTAAGAGCTTTAAGACCAGATACAAGGATTTGAAACCTTGTAAACATAGTCTCAATGTTTTCATCTTGTTGCATAGTGAATAGTTCATATTGCCTTATCAAGAGACTAGCCTTAGCCTCTTGAACCTTTTCATTACCATCATAGGTAGCACACATAGAGTCAAAGATAGATTTAGCAGTAGACTTGTTCTCTATTCTGACATAATCCTCATGTCTAATAGCACCAACAACAATGTCCTTTACTCTATGATGCTTAGTGTAGGTTTTTAAGTTAGCTGGTGTGAGTAACTTTCTATGCTCAATGGACAATCTTCCATGTTCATTTAAGTTTTCAAAAGTTACTCCCAGCTCAACCAAATCCCACAACTCATGATCAATAGCAGTAATATTGCTATACAGTCTTTCCTTCCACCACTCAAATAATGATGCATCACCATTGAATATAGGGGCTTTCCTATTGCCACTATGTTCATGTGATTCATTACTTAAGTAGTCAAAATCAAAAGCATTTCTAGGACCACCACCAGCACCACTGGCCTCACCGGCTTCACCGGTAGTTCTAGTACTACTATCGTCTCCTCCAGACATAGTGTTCTCACAAGATCTTTACTGTCTCACTGTTAAGTGAAAGTAACAGACCAGAGCTCTAGATACCAATTGAAGGTGTGAAAACACAAGAAGGGGGGGTTGAATTGTGTTTTAGTCAAGTTTAAAACTTTTTCAAGTTCTTAACTTAACTACAACGGCAGCGGATAAATAACACAATAAAACAAGTTAAGAGAGAGAGAGAGAGAGAGATCACACAAGCAAGTTATACTGGTTCCTCTCACAAAACGAGAGTAGTCCAGTCCCCTTGCACTTCCAAGGGATTTCACTATAATCACACAAGATTACACCTGCTCAAGCACACAAGCAAGAGACTTCTCAACAATGCTCAAGCACACAAGCTAAGACTTCACACTTAAGCACACAAGCTTAAGTTTCTTCAAGTAATAGTAAAGTATATGAAGATATACAAATGCTCTTAGAAGAACCTAAAGAGAGCAAATACAAAGAGTACAGAGTATTTGACTAAAGTGCAAAAACACTTGATAAGAGGTTCAGAGCTTGTATACACAGAATTCAGAGTTTGTTCAGCGCACGTTCAATCCTTAATAATTGTTTTTGTAATGCAGCTGATCCTTCTAGTATATATACCACCAGAAAAGAGTCGTTGCAAAAAGAACCGTTGGAGTTGATAATCTTTTGTCTTCAAGCAGTCTGTTTTGATGCAGTTTGTTTGTATCTAAACTGAGTAAGAGTTTCAGATACTTTGACTACTGCAGAGTGGACTTTCCTTATTCAGCTAACAAGTCTGAAGACCCACGTTCTCAAGTGAGGACAGACAAAAACGAGAGTAGCTGACTGATCAGGCTTGAAAGGTCCTTTTCTTCATTGGTAGAAGAGTTGACTTGCAAAGGGAATCTTTACAGCTTTCAAAAAGATCTTCAGAGGTTGATGAAGCTTTAGTCACTCACGAAGTTCTGAAGACTTCATCATCTGAAGGTTGTAACTTCTGAAGTCCAACATCTTCTGAGCGCTTATGAACTTCTGAATTCACATCCTCTGAGCTTCACTCAGAGCTTATCTGATGCTTATATCTGCGCACTTAAAATAAATTTTTAGTCCTTCCAATTGTTTATTAATACTTTGTTATCATCAAAACCTTTATAGATTTAGGGGCAAACATTTTTAAATCAATTTTGTTCCAACAACATGTATTTCTGTAGGCCTCTCCATAAATCTAGCTACCAAACAAACTGAAAATGCTAAATCAGGTCTAGTAGCAAGCAGATACATCAGACAACATACCATTTGTTTATAACTGGTTGAATCACAAGCTATTCCATCTTCATCCTTCTTCAATTTGTTTCCAGGCACAATAGGGTTGCATACACTATTGCAATTTTCCATATTGAATCTTTTCAGAACCTCACAAGCATATTTCTACTGAAACATGAAGATACCTTCTTTTGTCTGTTTTACTTCAATCCCAAGGAAGTATCTCATTTTACCCAAGTCAGTCATAGCAAAGTTTCTTTCCATTGATGTTTTGAATTTATCAAATAGGGTTTGATCATTGCCTGTAAAGATGAGATCATCTACATACAAGCTCACAATAATGATTCTCGCATCTGATTCTTTCTTTACAAATAATGTGTGTTCATGAGTACACTTGACAAAACCTTCTCTGCAGAAGTAGGCCTCAATCTTGCTATACCAAGCTGTTGGAGCCTGCTTCAAACCATAGAGAGACTTCTTCAGTCTATACACCATTTCCTTTTCTTTCTTCTGATAGCCTAAAGGTTGCTCCACATATACAGTTTCATCTAATTCACCATGTAAAAAGGCACTTTTCACATCAAGCTGAAACACATACCAGTGGTTTGTTGCAGCTATAGCTAGTATTGTTCTTATGGTATCCCATCTGGCCATAGGTGCAAATACCTCATTGTAATCAATGCCATGCTGCTGAGAATACCCTTTTGCAACTAATCTAGCTTTATGTTTCTCAATCTTTCCTTCCTCATTGTACTTAGTCTTATACACCCATTTAACACCAATTTTCTTTGCTCCAGCAGGTAAGTGTGTTAATTCCCAGGTGTCATTGCTTTCAATTGCTGCTATTTCTGTGTCCATAGCCTTTTTCCATACCTCATGCTTAGCTGCATCATTGTATGTCATTGGATCCTCACTAGGGCTAAAAAAGGCTTGACTGTCACTACTTTCTCCTGTTTCATAATCTCCAATCTCATAGTCATTCAAATAACCAGGTTTCCTTGAAACTCTTTTGCCTAGTTCATTTACCTCATTGTTTCCCTCATCTTCTGAATCAGATACAGTTAGATCCATTTCTTCACTGAGGGGATTACTGGCATTACTAGCATCATCAGGTGCACGAACTTGTGCATCATTTGAATGATCATGATGAATACTTGTTGAACAAGTTTCTGCATCAATTTCACAGTCAATCACTTGCTGACTTGAATTTTATTTCTCAGTTACCTTGTTCTCCCAATTCCACTGCTTTTTCTCATTAAATATGACATCTTTGCTAACCATAATTCTTTTCTTTACTGGATCAAACAGCTTGTATGCTTTTGATTCTTCACTTATACCTAAGTGAACACATATAATGCTTTTGTCATCTAGCTTTTTCCTCAGATTGTCTGGTATATGCACATAAGCAATGCAGCCAAAAATCTTGAAGTGGCTTACAGATGGCTTGATCCCACTCCAAGCTTCTTCAGGTGTGACATCTTTTACTGCAAAGGTAGGGGATCTGTTAAGCAGATGTACAGACCAATTCACTGCTTCAGGCCAAAAGGTTTTTGGTACATTTCTTTCACTGAGCATACACCTGACCATATTCATTATGGTTCTATTCTTCCTTTCAGATACTCCATTTTGATGAGGAGTATAAGCAGCTGTGAGTTGCCTCTTAATTCCATGAAGATCACAGAATTCACTGAACTCATTTGAGGTATATTCACCACTTCTGTCTGTTCTCAAGCACTGAATGGACTCTTTTGCCTCATTTTCAACATCACTTTGAATTTTTTGAACATTGCTAGAGCTTCTGACTTTTCATTCATGAAGTAGATCCATGTTCTTCTGCTTAAGTCATCTGTAAAAGTAATGAAATACCTCTTCTTTCCATTTGACTCAGGGTTAATAGGTCCACATATATCTGAGTGAACAAGTTCAAGCTTGGTACTAGCTCTCCATGAACTTTTCTTTGGCACATTCTTCCTCTGTTGTTTACCCTTCAAACAATTGGAGCATTCCTCATTTGGCTGCTTCAATTTTGGCAAACCAATCACCATTTCCTTCTGAGCCAGCACATTCATACCCTTGAAACTCAGATGTCCATATCTCTGATGCCATAAGTTGGCATTGTCATTGCTATCACTTGATGTATTCATGCAGTGAGGGACTATAACTGGTGCTTTGATAACAAACATTCTATTCATTGTCATATGTGTGGCCATGATTAACCCTTTTTCCTCATGAAAAACTTTGCAGGTATCATTCTTAAAGATAACAGTTAGGTTCTTTTGCTGTAATTGGCCTATGCTTAACAAATTATACTTCAGGCCAGGCAAATAGTAAACATTTGTAAGTACTTGAGTAAAACCTTCAATATGCAATTTTAGGTTACCTTTTCCTTCAACTGCCATCTTTGAATCATCACCAAGCTTAACTGAATCTTTGAAAGTGCCATCATATTCAAAGAGCCAATTCTTATTTCCCACCATATGATTGCTGCATCCAGAATCCAAGAACCACAACTCATTCTTTGCATCAGAAATGGTTGAATCTTGAAATTCATCAGATTTTGTTCCTTGAGCCATGAGCAAAATTTCTCCCTTATCATCAAACTCAGCATACTCAGCATAATTTGCATTGTCTTCTTCCCAATTAGGACACTCTGATTGAAAGTGACCTAACTTATGACATTTATAGCATTCAACCAGTTCTTTGTTGAATTTTGCTCCTCTTCCACCTCTACCACGGCCTCTACCACGACCCCTTGCATTGGAGTTATCTCCTCTACCACCTGAGCCTTTTCCACCATTAGAAACTTTCAGGATTTGTTCTTGTTCATCTCTTTGATGCTTCATTCTTTGTTCTTGAACAAGAAGACTACTTTGCAGATGATCCACTGTCATTGTAGTGGTATCATTAGATTCTTCAATTGAGCACACCACATAGTTGAATCTTGAGGTTAAAGATCTCAAGATCTTCTCTACAACTGTGCTCTGAGTGATGGTGTCACCATAACTTGTCATTTTGTTTGCAATGCTTAGTGTTCTTGAAAAATAGTCATCAATAGATTCACCAATTCGCATGTTCAGCATCTCAAATTCTTTCCTCATAGCTTGCAGCTGAGCTCTCTTGACCTTAGTGGATCCACAATACTTTTGACGCATTGAATCCCATATCTCCTTGGCAGTACCTCTAGTGAGGATTGTTTCAAGAATGGATCTTTCTATTGCTTGAAACAAGAAATTCTTTGCTTTCAGATCTTTCAACTTACTCTCTCTCGCAGCTTGAATTTGATCTTGAGTTGCTCCTGCAGGAGCCTCAATAACTCCATCCTCGATGAGACTCCAATACTCTTTGGATCTCAAGAGATTCTCCATTAACTAACTACGGTTATTTCAAAGACTGGAATCGAGCAACTACTTGCAACCATCAATTCCTAAGTTTGATGGACACTATGATCACCGGTCAATGTTAATTGAGAATCTCTTGAGATCCAAAGAGTATTGGAGTCTCATCGAGGATGGAGTTATTGAGGCTCCTGCAGGAGCAACTCAAGATCAAATTCAAGCGGAGAGAGAGAGCAAGTTCAAAGATCTGAAAGCAAAGAATTTCTTGTTTCAAGCAATAGAAAGATCCATTCTTGAAACAATCCTCACTAGAGGTACTGCCAAGGAGATATGGGATTCAATGCGTCAAAAGTATTATGGATCCACTAAGGTCAAGAGAGCTCAGCTGCAAGCTCTGAGGAAAGAATTTGAGATGCTGAACATGCGAATTGGTGAATCTATTGATGACTATTTTTCAAGAACACTAAGCATTGTAAACAAAATGACAAGTTATGGTGACACCAGAGCACATTTGTAGAGAAGATCTTGAGATCTTTAACCTCAAGATTCAACTATGTGGTGTGCTCAATTGAAGAATCTAATGATACCACTACAATGACAGTGGATCAGCTATAAAGTAGTCTTCTTGTTCAAGAACAAAGAATGAAGCATCAGAGAGATGAACAAGAACAAATCCTGAAAGTTTCTAATGGTGGAAAAGGCTCAGGTGGTAGAGGAGATAACTCCAATGCAAGGGGTCGTGGTAGAGGCCGTGGTAGAGGTGGAAGAGGAGCAAAATTCAACAAAGAACTGGTTGAATGTTATAAATGTCATAAGTTAGGTCACTTTCAATCAGAGTGTCCTAATTGGGAAGAAGACAATGCAAATTATGCTGAGTATGCTGAGTTTGATGATAAGGGAGAAATTTTGCTCATGGCTCAAGGAACAAAATCTGATGAATTTCAAGATTCAACCATTTCTGATGCAAAGATTGAGTGGTGGTTCTTGGATTCTGGATGCAGCAATCATATGGTGGGAAATAAGAATTGGCTCTTTGAATATGATGGCACTTTCAAAGATTCAGTTAAGCTTGGTGATGATTCAAAGATGGCAGTTGAAGGAAAAGGTAACCTAAAATTGCATATTGAAGGTTTTACTCAAGTACTTACAAATGTTTACTATTTGCCTGGCCTGAAGAATAATTTGTTAAGCATAGGCCAATTACAGCAAAAGATCCTAACTGTTATCTTTAAGAATAATACCTGCAAAGTTTTTCATGAGGAAAAAGGGTTAATCATGGCCACACATATGACAATGAATATAATGTTTGTTATCAAAGCACCAGTTATAGTCCCTCACTGCATGAATACATCAAGTGATAGCAATGACAATGCCAACTTATGGCATCAGAGATATGGACATCTGAGTTTCAAGGGTATGAATGTGCTGGCTCAGAAGGAAATGGTGATTGGTTTGCCAAAATTGAAGTAGCCAAATGAGGAATGCTCCAATTGTATGAAGGGTAAACAACAGAGGAAGAATGTGCCAAAGAAAAGTTCATTGAGAGCTAGTACCAAGCTTGAACTTGTTCACTCAGATATATGTGGACCTATTAACCCTGAGTCAAATGGAAAGAAGAGGTATTTCATTACTTTTACAGATGACTTAAGCAGAAGAACATGGATCTACTTCATGAATGAAAAGTCAGAAGCTCTAGCAATGTTCAAAAAATTCAAAGTGATGGTTGAAAATGAGGCAAAAGAGTACATTCAGTGCTTGAGAACAGACAGAGGTGGTGAATATACCTCAAATGAGTTCAGTGAATTCTGTGATCTTCATGGAATTAAGAGGCAACTCACAGCTGCTTATACTCCTCATCAAAATGGAGTATCTGAAAGGAAGAATAGAACCATAATGAATATGGTCAGGTGTATGCTCAGTGAAAGAAATGTACCAAAAACCTTTTGGCCTGAAGCAGTGAATTGGTCTGTACATCTGCTTAACAAATCCCCTACCTTTGCAGTAAAAGATGTCACACCTGAAGAAGCTTGGAGTGGGATCAAGCCATCTGTAAGCCACTTCAAGATTTTTGGCTGCATTGCTTATGTGCATATACCAGACAATCTGAGGAAAAAGCTAGATGACAAAAGCATTATATGTGTTCACTTAGGTATAAGTGAAGAATCAAAAGCATACAAGCTGTTTGATCCAGTAAAGAAAAGAATTATGGTTAGCAAAGAAGTCAGATTTAATGAGAAAAAGCAGTGGAATTGGGAGAACAAGGTAACTGAGAAATCAAATTCAAGTCAGCAAGTGATTGACTGTGAAATTGATGCAGAAACTTGTTCAACAAGTATTCATCATGATCATTCATTTAAACAAATTCTAATACACCTCCTATCCTTTTTATAAGAAACAAAAAACATAAATCATAAAAACTAAGGAAACACGTTTTTAAATGGTTATTTTCATTTAATAGTTTTATAAATGTTAATTTATTCCATGAATACTTCTATTTAAATACTCTTAATTCCACTAATATACTTATTTTTAATATTATCCCCCGTAATAAATAAGGGCACATGTGAAATTAAACATCGAAGGCATTTCAAAATTGATCAAAATTTCTTTTAAAAATGACAAAAAAAAATTTCACTTTTGTTTTTTATTTATAAAAAGGACCCGTAAGAGTATTTAATTTACAATGAGGCCTACATTATCCTTTGATATAATTTGAAGTATTTATTCAACAACCAATGAGAACAAACACATAAGTAGATTCACATGTGGTACACTCAACTAAATTTTAACCAACTTTTAAAAATAAACTAATTGTTAATTGAAATCAGCAAGACAATTTAGAGGTAGATGAACTTCCCTTAGCCAATAGAAGGATAGACAAGTAAGAATACAATTGAATGCGAGTTAGTGGAATTTTTCTCAATGCAATTGAGGTGTACGAAGGTCGTGGGAGTAGTAGAATCAGTCAAAGGTTAAGGTAGTATTTGACAATTGAACATTTTCTGATATTTTTTTATTAAAAAATAAAAATAATTACATGATACTTCTCTGATATGTATCAGGAAGTAACATACATTTATTGGTGTCGGATATGTATCTAACATAATACTTGAGCAATTTTAAAGTATCAGAATTTCATTATGGAATTTTAGGGTTTGTGGAATACATGTTCATTACTTCCGGTACGTATCAGAGAAGTATCGAATACGTTGGCGCCGTTGCCGGGGATTGTTGATTAATTTTGACTAAACAATTTATTGTATATAGGATTTTTATTTATTATTTTCTGTTATTTTTATTTTATTTTGTATATATAAAAAAAAAAAACTTTTACCCTTCATGTTTATTTCATCGTGCTTTGCTACTGAAAAGTTTCCTTGAGTTTTGTAGTAATGACAGGAATATGGTATGAGAATGTATTGATTGATAGTGAAGAAATAGGCATTCTTCGTTATCAATTATTGAGATCAAGACTTGAGGAAAAATACAGGGAGATAGATATAAAGAAGCTAAAGGAGAGGTGTATTTATTGTGATCAAAATCATGATTGCGAATATAATAAGAAACCTTGTAGTAAAGACGAAGAGCCACAAGTGGTCATGATTAATTACAATTCACGACTCGAAAGTATTTTGGATGAATTCTGGAGGTCCAATCAAGTTCCCTGTGATAGATTTGAAGTGCAATGTGGTAACCTCATGGAGGAAGCAAATGAGTGTGAGAAGAAGTTGGTTGAGATGGATATGGAACATCATGCTATTGTGGTAGAAGATGAAAATTTTAAAAACAAAAACAATGGCATGAAAGAGAGTTCAAGAGTGAAGAATGTTGATCTTTATGCGACATGTGAGTCTCAATCAATGAAGATTAAAAAGAAATGTCACTTGAAAAAGAAACATCATTCTTCTCTAAAGTGGAAGAGCAAATATTACCAAGGTTTGGCTGTTAGAGGATGGGAGCACTTGACTCTTTATGTCAAGTTCATGGAATTCCTACCAAACAAGAGGAAGAAGAAGGATGATGTGTTCTTTTTGTCATATATGCCACCCTAACGATTGGTGACAAGTCAAGCTAATGACTGTAAAGAAGCGCTTAATGGGAGGCAACCCATCAGATATGTTTTTATTTTTTTCAGTATTTAATTTTTCAAAAAAAAAAAAAGAGTCAGTCATGGTTGTTGTTTGCTGACAATCCCCTATGTTTCATCCTATGTTACTTTGTTTATTATCAAGTTGAATGTTTTTATGTCTTTTTAGAATTCTCAGTGTGTTAACACCTGAATTTGCATGATGAGAATCTCTTAGACTTGCACATAAAAGAATATCTGACGTGTAACTGCTCATGAAAGCGCGATGGTTCAAGAGACAAAGAGATGAATAGGAAAAATGGAGTTTTACACGGTGTACTAGTTCAATCTTCAGATACCTCAGCTGGTGAGCATATTGAGCCAAAGAAATTCCACGGTATACTTTTTCTTTCACATCTTATTAGAGTATCCATGATTTGTATATTTTCTAGAACTTGCGACTATTCTTTACTGTTGATTGGTTTTACATTTGCACACATAGAGGCACATTTGTTTGGTACTCTAAGCCTTTTCAAGCTACCATGTTTATTATTTATCCGTTGCTAAACCATTTTGAGCCTAAAAAAAAAAAATATCTCCCTTTCTTTCGGTGACATACCAAATTATAAGCCTTTAAGACCTGAAAATTTTTATCTGTTTGCCCTCTTTGGAGTTAGGTAGAAGCTTTAAATTTCCTTGTCATGGCGTCATTATAAGTTTGGGGTTGCTTATGGAATTAGCAACATCTTAAGTTTGGGGTAGGGATACTAGAGAACTTGAAAAAAAAAAAGAAAAAAAGAAGAGAATAACAAAGACTTACAAAAATAATGGAGTTTCTCCCAAAAAAAAAAGAAAATATAAAGAGCCATTAAGCATGAAAAATAGTGGCATCTTAAAAAAAAAAAAAAAAAAAAATTGAAAGATAAGTTCTCTAAGTATCTTATTAGCAATGAAGTGAGCCCCGTAATAGTAATTTTTCATTAAGGAATAGTAGTGGATACCTAACTCCAATTTAGCCTACTTTTCCCAAAATTATCCCACCATTTAGCCAAGCCAAGTTATAACCCTCAAGACCTCAAAAATGTGTGTGATGTATTTACTTTGATTGACGTTTAGAATTTTTTCAAGCTTATGGTAAAATAGCATTTGCATGTTGATGGAGTGAATACCCTGTCAAATTGAGTGAATTGGTGAGTGAGAGATAAGGTTGAACCTTGAACATCGTGTGGAACAGTCATTGGACTTAATCTTATCGAAGTCTTAGAAGTCAGAGTGTTGATTGAGCAGAATCACTGAAGTTAAGACCGGTGGTTCTATTGCCGGATGAAGAGAAAAAGGTTTATGAGATTTTTATCATTCAAATTAATTTGTTAATTCCCTGACAGTTTTGTTTTGACAGACATGTCACTTGAGGACAAGTAACAGTTCAAGTTTGGGGTTGTAATGAGAGTCTGTCATTACATGTTTTGAGTAGCAATTTTATAGTATTATAATAAGTTTTTAGGTATAATTACATGGTTTAGAGATATTCTAGCAAGAGTTGATACATCACAAAGAATTTGAAGAGAAATTACAAAACGGGCAAAATTCTGGAAAAATCACACCACAACTCATCAACATCATGGCACGATTATTAGCTACCAGGAATTGAAGATTTTATGAAGAATTATGGGGCGATTGATCACACAATCAGCCGTTGCCAAATAGAAGAGTTGCAAATAATATTTTATTTTATATTTTATATTATTTAGCATGTCTTATATATATGGCATGTAGTACAATGTTAGCCCAAGAAAAGAACAAAAACGGTTTGCTGGCCCAAAAAGAAAGTAAAATTGTGATTGGCTTATGTGGCTAAAAGAAAACATTAGGTTTCATGGATGATATATAAGGCATCACGCACGGCAGCAGAGGGGAAACGCAGAAATTGGAGAGAAAATTGGAAACGAGGAAAACGGCAGGTGGAGATCAAGCAAACAACATCACGCCGAAACCACCGAGAGAGCTGCACTTCATATGGTTTATTTCATATTTCCTACGATGATTAATTTAATTATGAGTAACTAATCTCATTAGATTAGGAATTATAGATGATTCTCTTTGAAACTATCTGAGCCATGTAACTACGTGTTCTAGTTTATTCAATGAAAACTTATAATTATTCAGTTAATCTTGTGATTATTGCTTTTCGTTAATTGATCACTTTCGAATTGATTTTAAGTTATAAATCACTATTGACCCTAGGGTTTATACTAGAACTAGATTAATTGTTTGTCAATCGTAATTGCTATAGGAATATAGAATTAATTGGCATGATTGTTAATATAACGTTCGTTAAAGCTTTTGATAATATTAGTTTCGCCTAAGGAATTAGGGTACTTTATTAGATAAACGAGATTGATGAGCCAAGGAATTGGACTCGGTCTATTTTGTTATATTGTCGTAATTATAAGAATTTCATTGTTGAGGGCTAGAACCTAGAGTACCAGTTAGAGACAAAGAGAGGATTCAAAATAATTCCTAATCGTCTTTCTCTCATAAAAGTTTACGTTTCAATTTTCTTGCGATTTTAATTATTGTCATTGTTACTACAAATCAATCTGAAAACCCCCCTTTGCAATTTATTTATTAATCCTAATTTAATTTAATTGTCTAGTTGAAAATAAGAACAATCCCTGTGGATACGAATCTTATAAATTTTATTACTTAACGACGAATTTAGTTCACTTGCTAAAATTGTCATCATACGTATTTAACGATTAAATTTTATTCTTTAATACAAAAAAGATCAAACACATTCCCCATTTTTATTTTTATTTTATAAGCAAACACATTCTCGATAAATTTTAAAAATGTGAATGTTTATTTTATTATCAATTTTGGTTAAGTTTATATATTAAATTTTTTTAAGTGTTTTGGCTGTATCATATCTTAAATTTTAAATTTATCTCGTATCGCTGTATACATATTGTATTGTATTTGCATCGCCTTCAAACCCTTTCCCCAATAAGTACAAAACGAAAAAACAAAAAACAAAAAACAAAAATAGGTGAGCCAATGGCAACACTGTCAGTGGCGCCATCTCCACTGCAATGGTGGAAGTGGCAATGTTAGATACAATCATTTATGCAATAAACCTGAAGAAAAAAAAATTATATATGAAATATATATTTAGTGGGGAGCCAATATATATAAATAGTTAGGGATGTATCAATTTTATTTTTGTATTAGAGATGAAAATATAAAAGAATTGATGAAGAAAAATAAAATATAAAAAAACTTATGGTTATTTTTAAAGCAACAACTGTAAGAATTATAATTTGGCAAAAATGTTACAAAATTTTATACAATTATTTATAGGAAAATGCTAAACAGTGCCCCCGGGGCACTGTTTAAGGAACCAAATATAGTAATATCATATTGAAGTTTGTACAGTCAACGCCTCGAAAGTCTAAAAAGTGTTATTTTCAATTTTAAAATTTCCTTTTTTGGTTTCCTTAACCAGTGCCCCGAGGGCACCGGTTAGCATGACCCTTATTTATAAAAAATGTTATTTTATACTTTGCAATTTTAATTAATATATATAATATTCAATATCACATGACTCTAAGATTAATTCATAATGAATTTAAAATTTATGTTTGTAGATAAGCGGTAGTGTTTTTGGTGATTGAAATACATGTAGTTGGTTAAGGGTGTTTTTGTTGATCGATATGTATGACTTCAAGAGTTATGTTTAATACATGAGAATGAGGGGATATCAATTGTATGTGATTCATCAAATATTTTAAATTTATTTTTATTTTAATTTAATGATACATGTAGTTTTTTTTTTTCACCACCAACATTTGGTCCTCTTGACTGCCTAATGGTTCATAGGTCAGTTTTGGGATCAAGTGGTTCCAGCTATCTTTCAATCGCAGTTGTGAGGAATCGAACTGCGATCCTCCCTACCAAGTCCAACGTCAATTAACCACTGAACCAACTGACGATTGTTAATATAGATTGTAGTTATTAAATTATTGAGATCATCCTGATCTTTGTATTGAGTACTATTATTATATTAATGAGTTAAATTTATTGTGGTAAAAAAACTTAATATTTTCTTTTAAATTGAATAAAAGTGGCATTTTTCATATATATAATTAGATTCTGTAATATGGTATATTAAATATCAAAATAAAGTTTAGCTTTATTGATTTATTAGTTTACTTAAATAAATATGAATAAATTTTTAAGTAGGCTTCCTAATATCATGTTAAGGCTGAAAAATAACCATATATATGATAAACTAAAAATCACGCTGAGGCGCTAATTTTTGTATAAGGTTAAATATAAGTCGGTCCGGCCTATTTCCACTTAATCATAAGATACTTCTTCAGTGAGGTGATAGAGTTACGTATTTGACAATTGGAGATCATATACGGACGCAAGTTTTGGGTGTGAGGGTGGCGTACATGAGTTAAATTGATATGATATGGAGTGTTGCAAGCACTCTCTTTCCAAGACATAATCCTCTGATACTCACTCTCCTTCTAGTATTAACATGAATGTTTCTGGCTATTTACTATCCCATTGTTACAATAAATTTTGTCTAATATGCATATATGGTGGTAACTTGTGGCCGGGGGGATTATTACTCATATAAGAGAGCCTTCTGGTTAGTGGGATATGACTAGATGGATTACTAACATATGGATGGTTTTGGCTATTTGCTAATAACATTATAAGATGATTTACTATATCTTGTTACAATAGATTTTGTCTAATGTTGCATATATATGGTGGTAACTTGTGGGTGAATTATTCTAGGTTAACTACTCGTACAAGAAAGCCTTGTGGTTGGTGGGATATGACATTATTTATTTTATTTTATTTGAGAAGATTACTAAGGGTCTGGTTGTATTGATTTAATTTTGAGATCCTGCAAAATAACTTATGTAAACAAATAATTTTTTTTATATATTATTATAAGTTTTTAAAGGTAAAACATGGGAAAAAAATCTTATAAAGATGTAATTTTCGTTAGTAAAAACTTATAAATTAACATAAAATATTATTTATTTACATAAATTATTTTGATAAACTTAAAATAACTCAAATTCAAACGGACCATAAATGATTTGCTAGGAACTTATTTGCTAATAGATTGCCCTTTGCAGATTCCCCTCTCACTCTCTTACTTTTCAATTTTTTCATTACATTATTTTCTTTTTCAATTTTTTTATTTATTCTCTTTCAATTTAAAATTTAAATTATCTCTCTTCTAATTTAACCTAATACAATATTTCATTTTCGCTTTTTACATAAATATATTTTACATCTCTCTATTAATTTATTATCTAATTTTGATCATCAACTTTGTATTTTCACTCTCTTCAAAGAATATTTAACATTTTAATAAGATTTATTTTAATAAAATATATATCGTTGTGGTGCCTGATTAATGTGGACTCAAAGACCTTGATTTGAATTTATATAGTTGTTCATTGATATATATATTAAAAATAAAAATATGGGACAAATATTTGTCATTGATAAATAAGATAAAATGTGACAAATATTTATCACCCATAGATATATAAAAACACAGGATAAATACTAGTCACTGAAAAATATTCACTTGATTCAATTGTGTTATTTCTATATTATTTTTTTGTATCCAAGAATTATTCATTTTAATACTTTTAAATGTTATTTAATCAATTATAGTATGTCACCGATATGTCTTAAACCCAATAGGGTGACAAAAATATTTGTACTCACAAAAAATAAACGTGTAAAATTTGCAACAAGACAATATTTAAACGGCTTTTCACCTATAAAATAAATAAATATTGAGTTTAATTGATATGCACCGATGGTGTAAAATAGTTTTACACTGTCGTCAAATAAATAACCATTATTTTGTCATGTCATGTCAAGAAAGTGGGGTGACAGTGTAAAATTATTTTACACCGTCAGTGCATATCAATTAAATTCATATTTTTAAAATATCACTTAATGATTTTCTCCATGTTATAGTAGCACTTAAACATCAAATATAATTCAATAAATATATTTAAGACTTAATTTTACTTTTGGTCTTCTATTTTATTAAAATCACGAAAATAGTCCCTCTAATTTAAACTTGAACTTTTTGGTCTGTATTTTCACATTTATTGTAATATTGGTCTAAACTCATTTTTTTGCCCTAAGAGTGGTGACTTTTGATGCCAAAAGAGGTGAATTTCGGTCTATAATGTGATATTTCATCTTTAGATTCAATGTTTGAGACAATAACTCACCTTTTATGACGCCAAAAATTACTATTTTTAGAGGAAAAAAAAATATGAGTTGGGACCAAAAATTATAACAAATATGAAAATAAAGGGGCCAAAAAGATTAATTTTAAAATAGGAGGACTATTTTCGCGAGTTTGATAAAATAGAGGAACTAAAATTACAATTAAATCTATATATTTAACCAACACACTTAAAAATTTCATTAAGAAAACCTTAAAAATTTGTAAAAATATTAAATAAAATTTAAAACGTGGGGCAACTATATGTCATTGATACATAAATAAAATATGGGATAAATATGTCATTGATATATACAAAAAAGAAATATGGGACAAGCATATTTGTCACCGATGAAAATATATGAGATATAAAAAATCGTACCCGCATATATAATATAATAAACATATAAAATCTACAAAGGGGTGTCGTGCATATATTTTAATGGATTTACTATTTACTAACTGTTTATTTTATGAGAAAGACAAATATAAGTGGGAGATTAATGAGATCAAGTAATAAAACTCATTTATTAAAATGGGTCTACTAATTTTTTAATTTTTTTTAATTACATGATATCTTTTGAATTAATAAATTATATGATATTGATACGAAGTTACCACCACTGATAGCAATAACTAATTTTCATTGCGAAACTTGTAGATATATAAGGTGAATTTTCTCCTTCTAACTAAAATTTTTCCATGCGCATGAATCGAGAATCAAACCACTAACTACATGCTTAATAGGATTGACACTCTTATCACGTGTAACTATTTATTGTTGGTTCTGTCAAAATTGAGATGCTTTGTTTACTATTTCCTCCGTCCCAAAATATAAGAGAATATTGCCAAAGAAAATTAATATGTATAGTGTATCAATATTATATTGGTCAAAGAAAATTGATGTATTTGGTTAAAAATTTGGACTAGATACATCAACTTTGTTTGTCCAATATTCCTTTATATTTTGGGACGGAAAGAGTACATTAGCTAGTAGCCGGTAGTGAGGTAGCTTCAATAATAATTTTCCTAAATGGTACATACACTATACATAATAGAGGCACGTGGTCACGTTCTATCTCTCATCTAGCTATATAAATAGGTGATTAATTAGTGAACTGATCAACCATCCAAACCTAAAGACACAAACAACTGAGGCTTTAATTTTATTTGTAAGATGAAATCTGCTCTTGCTTTGCTGCCTCTCTTGCTTTTCTTGGTATGTTCACTTTTCGTGGTTAGTTTAAATAATAGTACCCATAATGTTTTAACAAAAAATCATAGTTTTGCCAAAAATTAAGCATCCTTCTAATATATTAACTAAACTTAACTGCACACTTAATTTAATTGTTTTTTTACGAACTTAATTTAATTTGTTGTTGGCTTAATTTATAATGTTGTTAATGTTTTATTGACGATAATGTGATTAAGAATTAAGGAGGTTCAATCTTTTAGCGAAAATACTTTATATAGTTATTTGACTATGAAGTATCATCTAAGTGATAATAGTTTTACCATGAAATTTTAAATAGTGAAACTCTAATTGTACCAATATTTGACTATGGAGTAATTTTTCTCTTTAACTAGTTAAAAGATCCGTGCATTCGCACGGGTCTATTGACTTGTATTTAATATTTAAGTTTATCATTATTAAGGTAAACAATTATTTAGAATAAAATATTTAAAAATTTGTTATATAATATTATTAAAATATAAGTGAAACTATTGTTTTTTTTACTTAATAAGTGAAACTATTGTGTTATTTCTTGTAAAATTTATTAAATGAATAAATTATCAATGACAAATATTTATTCAATTTTTGATATATCAATGACAAATAATGGTCCCGTGTATATTTTTTAATCAAAAAATTAGAAATTTGATTAGAAATATTTAGAATAATTTAGTAAATTTGATGGTAATTAACTTTATATTTTTTATAATAACTTTATTATATTATTATTAATAGTTAGTACTAGTAAATTTGGTAGTAATATTTATTTTTTATGTTTTTTTTATGAAAAATATTGTTTATGTTTCTATTTCTATAATTTGTTTTGTTCCTATTTTTAAGCATATCATTTTTTTTTATTTATCTTAAATTCTTTCTATATATTTGTTTTTTTATTTATCTTATATATATATATATATATATATATATATATATATATATATATATATATATATATATATATATATATATATATAGTAAAATTACAATGAGAGATATAAAACTTAAAACGTGGTTAAAAGTTATAAGGATATATTAATAACTTTGATAGTAATCGATTTTAATATATTAGGAATAGATAACTTTTTAAAAAACTTTTATAGCTATTTTGAAACATAGCAACACCAACATTACCAGACACATTTGCACCATTACTTCTTTTTTTTTTTTTTTCCTTTTGTCTTAATTTTTGTGTGTACAAAGTTTGTAGCAAATGTAGAATCAAGAAAAGATCCAAGGGAAAAATTGAAAGAAGATATTCAAGAACTCCTTAGCTTCAACACCGAAGAGAATCTCAAGACAAACAAGGGGGCCATTAAAGATTTTGAACCAAGACCTAACATGCTTTTCTACAATGGAGACAATGAGAATGATGCAAAGAAAAACAAGGGAACCATTAAAGATTTTGAACCAAGACCTAACTTTTTCAATTATGCAGACAATGAGAATGTTGCAAAGGAAAACAAGGGAACCATTAAAGATTTTGAACCAAGACCTAACTTTTTCAATTATGCAGACAATGAGAATGTTGCAAAGGAAAACAAGGGAACCATTAAAGATTTTGAACCAAGACCTAACTTTTTCAATTATGCAGACAATGAGAATGTTGCAAAGGAAAACAAGGGAACCATTAAAGATTTTGAACCAAGACCTAACTTTTTCAATTATGCAGACAATGAGAATGTTGCAAAGGAAAACAAGGGAACCATTAAAGATTTTGAACCAAGACCTAACTTTTTAAAGTATGCAGACAATGAGAATGATGCAAAGGAAAACAAGGGAACCATTAAAGATTTTGAACCAAGACCTAACTTTTTAAAGTATGCAGACAATGAAAATGATGCAAAGGAAAACAAGGGAACCATTAAAGATTTTGAACCAAGACCTAACTATCTCATTTATGGAGACAATGAGAATGATGCAAAGAAAAATAAGAGAACTATTAAAGATTTTGAATATTTCAATTATGGAGACAATTAATGTTAAAAAAGAGAAGAATGCATAAATATATAAATGTGTCGCTAAGTATAATAAAGAAAATGCTAACGTGTGTCATTTAGATACTTGTTAGCAATATCTATGTAATCATGAAATTGAATGCGACTTATGTTACATATTTAAATAACCTCTACATTTCAATGATTACTAATTAAGTATGTATGATGAATTAAGCTTTTTGAACAATTGTATTCTTGTCCGGTTAAGAGATTGCTAGAGAAATTTCAACTTATTTACCAAGAACTGAACGTAGCCTTGGTGATTACTATAATGCTTCTTCAACATTAATAGTAATAATTTTCTTAGCAGATGTCTCAAAACATGTGTTGCTGGTACTATTATTCTTCATGAGAAGTGTTAGGCATACTAATAATTTTCTATCACATTTTTCAACACAATGTTAAATTCATAAATCATGTAAATAATCTCATATAACTTCGATAGAATCTATATGAATTTAACAAATAAAAGAGTGTTTAAAATATGTGACCAAGAGGATATTGTTGATTAGTTACTGTTTCAAAGTAGTAAATTTAGGTAAATTAAGCGCTTATTGACTTATTTTATAAGTTATTTGAAGTAAAAATCTCAATTATTTGTAAATATTTGTTTTTACTAACAAATTAGTATTTTATCTATTTTCACCTATTTTCTCTCACTTGTAGGTTTTATCGATTAATTGAGAAAATAGAAGCAAGTACTTGGAGACTAATAAAGCTTATGATTGGATCCAAAACTTAAGAGGCGCATTTGTCTTCTTGTTTAAAGGCACAAAGATGATTTTCTATTGGACCAAAACAAAAAGTGTGCAGCACCTTTTAAATCCTGACTATCAAATTAATTAGTGCAATCCATTTGTCTCTTCTCAAATATTCCTTCTAGTCCTTATTATAATGTCCTTATTATAATAGATATTTTACTTTTTAGGTTTATTGTAAAATTAATGTACCTAGACTATAATATTGTCTAAATACATTAGTTTTACGATAAAAAATGAAATTTTTCTTATAACAAAGATCGGGAGTACTAAACATTAAATTAGGAAGAAAAGCATCATGTGTAAACCGCCTTGTACAAGTTGCTTGCCAATATTCTAGGCATGCATAAGCTTTTCAAAAGAATTCATTCTCACACACACACCAGAGAAAATCAGAGAGTGAAACAGAGGAGAAAGGCAGAGACTGGGCATGAAACTACGACGGAGGAAAACGAAGGTGGATGCACACCAACTGTTTGAGGAATCAACTGGTGTTGTTATTTCATCTCTTTTCTTCTCACTTGTGTAGAGCTACTGTTGTGAATTCGGATCGAAAACCACACCAATAATATTTTTGATGTGCGGGACAAATGAATTGAAGCAACCAAAACAAAATGGATGAGCAATAATCAATAAATCAACAAAAGCTAGAATTACCAAAAGACGATAAAAGACACGATGAAAATTGTTTACTCAGTTCAGTCAAAACCGACCTACTCTTATCAAACTTCCTTCTTGATTACAAAGATTCATTACAAAAGAGTTACAAGAATTAGACTTAAACCCTAATTCTACCCTTTTCCTAAATCTCTTCCCGTGACCAAGAGATTTCAATGATAAGTGATTACAAGGTGTTAGTAACACTTCCCCAACCCTAGAATATACCCAAAAGGAACCCCTTTTGATCCTAGATTGATGTGGGATGAAGAAACCCTAATTGCTCCTCACATAATACCAGAAAAACGTGACATATATATAAGCCTACGAAATTTTCGCCTGAGGCACGAAAATAGAATGTCAGCTCCATTTCTACTGAAATTTTCGCCCGGGACACCAGAATTTCGCCCGGGGCACCAAAACAGCAGCTTTTGCTGTTTTTCCACGTTTTCAAGGCAATTCCCAACAATCTCCACCTTGCCTTTAAAACGATGGTGATGCCAACTTTCCATCAACCACCGTGCTGCTCTCTCCACTTGTTTACACCACACCTTCTTCGGCCCCCGGAGTCTACCTCTCCGTACTCCCGAAAAATGCTTGCCTCCAATTGCCCTTGGATTTTTAGGGCAATCCACAAGTTACACCGTACCCTCTTCAAACCCCGGATTGTAGCTTTCCGTACTCTTGAAGATATGCTTGCCTCCAACCAACCTTGGAATTTGTTAATGTTGAGAGAATGAGATAAACTGAAAGGACTTTTCATTATTAATCAAAAAAAGCAAATTGATTGTTATGTACAGGAGGAGCAAGTGCTCATATATATATCTTCTATGAATAAAAATAACTGCATATTGACAGTTTCCTAAAGATAACTGTTTGACAGTTTTACAATATAATTATCTACATTAATATCTCCCCTCAAGTTGGACTATGGATTGAACATAGATTCAACTTGGACAACAAATCAAAGAAAGCTGGAAAATGCAAAGGCTTGGTGAACATGTCAGCTATTTGAGAATTGCTTGGTATAGGCAGTAAGTGGATCAACTGTGATTGGATCTTCTCTCTAATAACATGACAATCTATCTCAATATGCTTACTTCTTTCATGAAAAGCGGGATTGTGAGCCAAATAAATGGCAGACCTGCTATCACAGAAAACTGATGCAGGATTTGAGAATTTCATCTTGAAATCTTGAAATAAGTATTGTAACCATTGAATTTCACAAGTAAGAGAAGCTAGTGCCCTATATTCTGCTTCAGTTGATGACCTTGAAACAGTGTTCTGCTTCTTTGATTTCCAGGAAATTAATGAGGAACCAATAAACACACAATAACCAGTTATTGATTTTCTAGTGTCAGGACATCTTGCCCAATCAGAATCTGCATATCCAGTCAGTTTTAAAGAACTAGAAACTGGGAAAAATAAACCGTTTGCAGGGGCAGATTTAAGATACTTCAAAATTCTAGTAGCAGCTGTATAATGAGGAATTAAAGGTTTAGATACAAATTGGCTCAAGTGCTGTACAGAAAATGAAATATCAGGTCTGGTATTTGTCAAATAAAGAAGCCTTCCTATGAGTCTTCTATAAGATGATGGATCCTTTAAAGGAGCACCATCTGTACTGGAAAGTTTGGTAGTTGGATTGAAAGGAATGTTAGATGGTTTTGTTGCCAAAAAACCAGTATCTTGTAGTAATTCAAGGGTATACTTCCTTTGATTAACAAAAATACCCTTAGGAGACCTTGCAATCTCAAATCCTAAGAAATACCTCAGTTTTCCAAGATCCTTAATTTTAAATTTCTGATCTAAAAAGTGTTTAACAGCTTGAATTTCTTTAGATGAATTTCCTGCTAACACAATATCATCCACATATACTAGTAAAGCAGTAAATTCACTATCAGTAGACTTGATATATAAAGAGTGATCAGAAACAGATTGTTTATACCCAAAAGAAATAAGTGCAGAAGATAATTTGGAATACCATTGCCTACTTGCTTGTTTTAATCCATAAAGGGATTTATGCAATCTACAAACCTTATTAGAACCAATAGCAGAAGAATAACCAGGAGGTAATGACATATAGACTTCTTCATTTAAATCACCATGAAGGAACGCATTGTTAACATCTAATTGCTCAAGATCCCATCCTTTAATCGATGCTAGTGCTAACAAAAATCTGACAGTAGTTATTTTAGCTACTGGAGAAAAAGTATCAAAATAGTCAATTCCTTCCATTTGGGTATACCCTTTTGCAACTAATCTGGCCTTGTATCGCTCAATGGAACCATTTGCATGGTACTTTATTTTATACACCCATTTACATCCAATTGGGGTTTTACCATGAGGAAGATCAACTACTGACCAAGTTTTATTTTCATCAAGCGCTAATAACTCGGCATCCATGGCTTTTCTCCAACAATCAAGTTTAGAAGCTTGGCTAAAAGTTTTAGGTTCAATAATAGCAGAAATTGAACAACAAAAAAATTTATATTCTGGAACACAATTATCGTAAGAAAGAACCGAGGAAAGTGGATAATTTGGATGCGAAATGTTATTATTAACAGAACCTGTAACAGAGTAACAATGATAATCTTCTAAGTAACCAGGACGAGTAATTGTTCTAGTAGACCTTCTAAGATTATCATGATAAGGTGGAGGGGCTAGATTAGGACGATCATGAGAAGATGAGGATAAAGGTGTGTGACTTGAAGATGCTGGAGATGAGATAGTACGATCAGGTTCTATATTAACAGAGCTAGGAGATGTAGAATCAGGTTCAAACATGACAGGTAAAGGTAAGGAATTATGTGTATGAGTAACAGGATCATCAAGAATAGAATTTGATGGTAAAGGCTTAGAAAAATCGGAGGCATTATGAACAGGTTGAGAGTGTCGTAAAGGAAAATATGTTTCATAGAAAACAACATTTCTAGATACAAAAATATCATGTGAACTTAAATCATAGAGGATATATCCCTTAGTTCCATCTTTAAATCCTAAGAAAATAGCCTTTCTTGCTCTAGAGTCAAACTTGGTTCTATGTGCTTGCAAAGTAGTTGCATAGCTCAAACAACCAAAAACTTTAAGATGGACAAGAGATGGAGGTTTCTTGTAAAGTAATTCATAAGGACATTTAAGATTGAGAAATGGACTAGGAATTCTATTGATGATGTGAACAGCATGTTGAACACTGAAATTCCACATGGTTAAAGGGAGATTTGAATGAAAAGAAAGAGACCTAGCCACATTAAGGATATGTTGATGTTTTCTTTCAACAATCCCATTTTGTTGAGGTGTTTCGACACAAGACTTTTGATGAATGATGCCTTTAGAAGACAAAAAATCTCCCATGGCAAATTCAGTGCCATTATCTGACCTAAGACATTTTAAAGTAGTATGAAATTGATTTTCAATAAAGGCAATGAAGTTAATGAGACTCCGTTTAGTTTCATCTTTTGTTTTAAGAAAAATAACCCAAGTAAAACGTGAGTAATCATCAACCAAAGTAAGAAAATATTTATGGCCTAGTAGAGAAATAGTAGAATATGGACCCCATAAATCAGCATGTAAAATATCAAAAGGTGCAAGAGATTTTGAGATACTTTGTGAAAAAGGTAATTTCTTTTGTTTGGCAAAATGACAAGCATCACAAGGTGGCATATTATTCTTACTTGGTACAAAAGGGAAATTTTTAGAAATAACTTGTAAACCACTATCTGAAATGTGACCTAATCTTAAATGCCATAAAAGAAAAGAATCACTAGAAGTAGAATTACAAACAGGAACATTAGAACTAGTTGGATCTTCATGACCTATGACATATAATCCTCTTTGAAGCCTAGCTATACCAATCACTGCCTTGGTACAATTCTGCAAAATTTCACAGGAATGAGATGTGAAATTCACAACACAGTTATTCGTAGTAGCTATCTTACTAACAGAAATTAAGTTCACATGAAAAGATGGTATATAGAGAACATTAAGTAATGTAAGAAAAGGTGAAATAATGACTGTGCCTGCTATGGAAGCTAATATTTGTGTTCCATTTGGTAAAGAAACAGGCATAGGAATGATGTTCTGATATGTGCTAAAACAACTAAGATCAAAAGTGAAATGATCAGTGGCACCGGTGTCTAAAATCCAAAGATTAGAACACTTACCATTACCATTAGAAGACTGGGAATTGAATACAAGAGGGGAGGTTGAAACAGAGTTAGAAGAAGGTGAAGGTTGAGATTGTAATTGTTGGAAAAGACCAAGGATGCCATGATATTGCTCTTGAGTGAAGCCAAAAAGTGGTTTTGTAGATGATGTAGTAGAATCTAACTGTAGAGAAGACTTAGGAACCACGGCATTGGGTGCTGCAACACTGTTTACTTGTGTTGATTGAGACAAATTATTTCCTTTACCCTTATAGCCAATAGGATAACCATGTTTAATCCAACAATTTTCAACTATGTGATTTGTGCCTTTGCAATATGTACAAAAACGATTACCGCCTTTTGAACCAGAATTTTGGCCTTTACCTTTGGAATTGTATTTACCATAATAAGAATTGGCCAAAAGAACATTAGAAGAATTCCTATCAGGAGCATCATTGACAATGGAATCAATCACAGAATTCCCAATTTCCCTCTCTTGTTGAATTAACATAGAGAAAACAGTATCTATGTCAGGTAAAGGATTCATCAACATTATTTGAGATTTGGTATGAGAAAACCTGTCATTTAATCCCTTAAGAAATCTAATGACATAATCTTGTTGACGATAAATGTTGATTGAATCAATTGCTCCACAAGTACAGGCAATTGAACACTTACAGTGAGGAATGGGTCTATAATTTTCCAATTCATCCCATAAAACCTTCAATTGAGTAAAGTAATCAGAAATATCAAGAGTACCTTGACGAAATTTATAAAGTTCTTCCCGAATATCAGAAATACGAAAAATGTCTCCTTGCGAAAACCTAATTTTGAGATTTTTCCAAACTCCGGCAGCCGTATCGATCCATAAAACCGAGCGCGCAATAGAATCAGAGATAGATCGATGAATCCAAGCCAAAACCATAGTGTTGCAGCGAATCCATGGACCATAGAGAGGATCGGTGATCGAAGGTTTGGGGAAACTACCATCGATGAACTTATCCTTGTTCTTCGAAATCAATGCAATGTTCATGGATCTCGCCCATGTATGATAGCTCTTGTGATCCAGAGGCGGAGAGACAAGAATCAGAGCCGGATTTTCGTTTGGATGCAAATAGTAAGGGTTTGCGGAATTTGTTGAGAAATCAGAATAATTTGCGGTAGCCATAATTGAAGGAAGATATATCGCAGGAATTTTATTAGAGAAGAAGAAGCAGGAAGAACAATGGCTACCAGAGCTTTAATGCTCTGATACCATGTTAATGTTGAGAGAATGAGATAAACTGAAAGGACTTTTCATTATTAATCAAAAAAAGCAAATTGATTGTTATGTACAGGTGGAGCAAGTGCTCATATATATATCTTCTATGAATAAAAATAACTGCATATTGACAGTTTCCTAAAGATAACTGTTTGACAGTTTTACAATATAATTATCTACATTAATAGAATTTTTAGGTGGTTTCACAAGCTGCAACCTCAAACTCTCCTTGTGTCCAACTACCTCCCGCAGTCTAACAAGTTACCAAGCTTGATCACTGTTGCTTCCACACAAGGTCTCCATAACCATACCACTTTGGTATACCTCCACCTCAAACCGAGTTTCCTCCACCAAAGCCTCAAGCCTAGAACACGATGAAAATTGTTTACCCAGTTCAGTCAAAACCGACCTACTTTGGGGGAGAGAGAGACCCTTCAATCCACTATCAAACTTCCTTCTTGATTACAAAGATTCATTACAAAAGAGTTACAAGAATTAGACTTCAACCCTAATTCTACCCTTTTCCCAAATCTCTTCCCGTGACCAAGAGATTTCAATGATAAGTGATTACAATGTGTTAGAAACTTAAGAGGCACATTTGTCTTCTTGTTTAAAGGCACAAAGATGATTTTCTATTGGACCAAAACAAAAAGTGTGCAGCACCGTTTAAATCCTGGCTACCAAATTAATTAGTGCAATCCATTTGTCTCTTCTCAAATACTCTCTCTAGTCTTTATTATAAGAGATGTTTTACTTTTCAAGTTCATTGTAAAATTAATGTACTTAGACTATAATATTGTTCAGATACATTAGTTTTACAATAAACTTAAAAAGTGAAATTTTTCTTATAATAAAAATCGGGAGTACCAAACATTAAATTAGGAAGAAAACGCCTTGTACAAGTTGCTTGCCAATATTCTAGGCATGGATAAGCTTTTCAAAAGAATTCATTCTCACACACACCAGAGAACATCAGAGGGCGAAACAGAGGAGAAAGGCAGAGACTGGGCACAAAACTACGACGGAGGAAAACGAAGGTGGATGCACACCAACTGTTTGAGGAATCAACCGGTGTTGTTATTTCATCACTTTTCTTTTCACTTGTGTAGAGCTACCATGGTAATGAGTAGCCAAAGACACATTTGGTAAGTTTAGATGTAAATTACTCTATTAGTATGTATTTCTATTGATCATGGCGTTATAGATGGTTTTAGTTATTAATCAATATTGATATTATCCTTATTTCTATCGTTTTGATCTTTACACTTGAAGTGTTATAGGAATATACTCTTTAAATCTTAAACTAGGATAATATATATTAAATTTTAAACTCTAGGAATAGGTTTAGGTTTAATATTCACTTAAAGTGTCGGATTTTAACGCTATTGTATTGATTAATCACCCGAGGAATCGGGGGTTGATAAGTATAATAGATTTCTTGTCGTTATCTGGAGACGAAGCGTACGAAGAGCAACACATGATAATATTGATAAATGGCTAGAAACTATATAAATGATCAGGGAAATACGTATGAACGGGTCAATTAAGTCTAATCCCAACAATTTAATCTTTCTGTCAACTCGATCAACTTTTATTACTTTTATGTTCTCGCAAGTTTTCGTAATCAAATATCTTCAAAACCCGTAACTTAAAATCATATAAATTGTTGAACGGCATCGATATCGCACCAGTCCAACAGAAGTTATCATGTCCGATCTCTTATTATTTAGCAAATGAAACGCATTGTCCTAATCCAATGACCTTTATCTCTTACATCCTTTGACTACTAACAATCGTGCTTCCTTTCTACTAAGCAAATGTAATGAAAATTTTCATATATTGGATAATTCAAGAAATATTAAGACAATCGGACCAAACTTTCATATATTGAATATAAAAATTCCAAAGTTGTAGCAGAGGCAGAGCAATGGGTGAAGTTGTAGCAAATCAAAAGTCTACCTAGGGAAGGTCCACAGACTTTTGAACTTAGATTTTTCATTCCTAATGGAAGTTCTAGCAGTGACGACGATATGCTAAAAGAGACGGGCCAGTTCCAGATTGGCAGATTCTGGTAGTACTTTTTTCATTGCAGAAAATGGAAATGTCAAGATTTTGGACAGTAGTAGAAAATCCTACATATTTGGGGTACAAATCTTGTAAGATCATTTTGTCAAAAAAAAATCTTGTAATATCATCTTCACAACATAGGACAGTGAAACTATGGACAACTTCAGCGAGAATCTTTAATGAAGGATTAATGGATATTGATGGCTAGCCAGGGACTTAATTTCTTGGTTGATGGCCATTACCAATGGCCTAAAGTGAGAAAAGTCAAACATTAAAGGTCTGAAGCTTGGCCACGGCCGTGTCAAGGAGTGTTACAGTCATGCCAAGCAAAACTGAAGTGTTGGCCATGTCTGAAAAGTTCCCCACGACCGTGCCAATGCTTCTCATGGCCGTGGCAGCTCTAGCTGAAAGAAATTGGCAGTTTGGGCTTTTAATTTTCCCATTTTAATGTCACTTATGTGCACTTATGTATTAGCTATCTAATTTTCAAAAAATTCTCAGCACTTGTAGCCTATATAATAGCCCTTTCTCTCTTGTAATCTTCATCAATCAAGCTTGTAACACTTTGCAAAAATCCAATAAATTTATCTTTGTACGTTTTTTGTTTTTGTTCTTACTATCAATCATAATTAGTATTTAATTATTATCATTATTATTTTGGATTTGTATAAAGTCTATAGAGTCAATCACCTCAGTTGTTGGAGATATTTGTTCCTTAATTTACTCCAATTAGGTTACTATACTTGTGTATATATACACCTCTTGTAAACTCTCAAAAGTAATGCAATATACAACTTTATTCATTCCCTTATATGGTATCAGTTGGTAACGTTCCAGCCCTACCCTGTTAAACCAGAAAACGCCGTTTTTTCTCCGTTTGCCGTAACCCTTTGCCTCCCATGACTTCCGATGGCTCTCGCTCCATAGCTAACCCCTATGAACCCTCCAAACCCTTTGCGTGTATCACCCTCAGCGGTGTCACCAAGCTTCTCCCTACCAATTACCTCAATTGGAAACTCCAGGTAGAAGCCTTCCTTGATGGCTTTGATCTACTCAAATACACTGATGGATCGTTCCCTGCGCCGACAGCAACGATCACCACCACCGCAACGCCTCCGGTAACATCACCAAACCCTGCTTTTCAAACATGGCGTCGCCAGGATCGCCTCATCTATGGTGTCATCCTCACCACTCTTTCCGACGAGGTGGCCTCCTTGGTGTCCCAGACGAAGACCTCGCACGACCTCTGGGAGCTTCTCAAGAACACCTATGCCAAAGCCTCCCGCAGTCACCTTAAACAACTCAAGGAACGTCTTCGGATGGCCTCGAAAGGTACTCAATCCATCACGACCTACATGCACTCTCTGAAGCAAACAGCTGATCTCCTCGCCTCTCTCGGATCTGCTGTCTCCGTCGAGGACATGACCGACCATGTTTTGCGCGGCCTTGATGACGGTTACCGAGCAGTCATTGATGGGGTCAACGCAAGGGACACTTCAATCACCTTTGATGATCTCCTCGAAAAGCTCCTCATCCAGGAACTCTCTCTTGCTGCTGCTCAACGCCAATCACCTGCTCCTGTTACTGCGCTGCACGCTCAAGCAAGGTCGACCAACAACAAGCCTCGACCAAGTCAAGCACCTGCACCGACCAACCAACGCCCAGGTGATCGCAAACCATTCCTTGGTCGATGTCAATGGTGCAACACCAAGGGACACGTCCTCGCTGACTGCCAACTCTTTCGGACCCAACACCCCAGTGTCCCCGCACCTCCTCGTTCTTCTCCGAGCACCACTGGCCAGGCCCAGGCCCACACCGCTACTGCTGGCACATCCTCGCCTGGTTTTCTGCTCGACAGTGGAGCAACACATCATGTGACCAACGACCTTACAAATTTGGCACTTCACCATCCATACACTGGCCCCGACTCCCTCTTCATGGGGAATGGTTCAGGTTTAAACATCTCTCACTCTGGAACACTTTTAATTAATGATTTATCCTTGTCTAATGCTCTTTATGTTCCCTCCATGAAACAACAAATCATTTCTGTCTCTCAACTCACCAAACAAACTAACTCTGCCGTTGTTTTCTTACCAAACTCTTTTTATGTCATGGACTTGCAGACACGCCAAACAACCCATAAAGGCTCATGTGTGAATGGACTTTATCTGTTGCCCACGCCCTCACCTTCCGCCCACACCGTCCAAGTGGAATCCTCTGCTTCCTGGCATCACAAGCTTGGACACCCTTCAACTTCCATCTTTAAATTTATTCAGCAGCATTTTTCTTTAGGTTCAAATAAATTTCCGCAATCAGATTGTAATTCATGCCAAATTAATAAAAGTCATAAACTTCCTTTTCATGAATCTACTCTTACATCTACTTATCCATTAGAAATAATTTTTTCTGATGTATGCACTTCCCCTGTTTTATCTATTGATGGTCTTCGTTACTATTGTTTGTTTGTTGATCATTATACTCGCTATATATGGCTATATCCCATGAAACTAAAATCTGATGTGCAATCTATTTTTTCCAAATTTAAAACACTAGTTGAAAACTTCTACCAACACAAAATAAAAGTCCTATACACTGACAATGGTGGCGAATACATTGGTCTTCGTTCCTTTCTAAGTACTCATGGCATAAGTCACCACACCACTCCCCCTCATACACCCGAACACAATGGCATCTCTGAACGGCGGAATCGGCACATTGCCGAAACCGGTCTCTCCCTCCTTCACCACGCTGGCCTTCCCCTCACCTACTGGCCTCACGCCATGACCACTGCAGCCTACCTCATTAACCGTCTCCCTACCCCAATCCTCGGGCACCAATCACCTTACTCTCAACTCCTCCGCATTAGTCCGGATTATCATAAATTAAAATGTTTTGGATGTCTGTGTTTTCCCTGGATTAAACCTTATGCTAACCATAAACTTGCTCCAAAGTCTACTATGTGTGTTTTTGTAGGTTACTCAGCTGATCAACATGCATATCTATGCCTCGATCCTTCAACTGGACGGATTTACACCTCTCGCCATGTCAAGTTCGTCGAAACTGAATTCCCTTTCCGTTCACTAGTGGCCCAACCGACCACGTCCACGACCTCACAGACTGGTCCACTCCAACTGCCCGTCTTGCCGACCATCGCTCCACCTACTGCGAGCACCAACCCCACATCCCCGGATACCTCACTTGTTGAGCCTCCCTTCCCGTCTGGCATTTCCTCCCCGACCACATCCCAATCCTCGTCCTCAAATACAACGAGCAATGAAATGACCAGTAATGACCCCCTTCCTCCATACAGCCAACATTGCTCCCACAACCACAAACGACCTCTCCCCCCACAACGACCACTGAACCTCATGGCGGTGGGATCATCACCCGGTCCAAAAACAACATCGTCAAACCCATCCACAAACTCAACCTCCATGTCCGTCCCTCATCCCCGATGGAACCTGGTACTATTACCCAAGCCCTTCGTGATCCGGACTGGCGTTCCGCCATGTTGGCTGAATTTGATGCCCTACATCGCAACAACACCTGGGAACTCGTTGGTCGTTCCTCTGCTCAGAATTTGGTTGGTTGTAAGTGGGTCTTTCGCATCAAGAGAAATCCAGATGGGTCCATTGATAGGTGCAAGGCTCGATTGGTCGCTAAAGATTTCCATCAACGCCCTGGTTGTGACTACACAGAAACATTTAGCCCCGTCGTCAAACCAGTGACAATTCGGATCATCCTCGCCTTGGCAGTTCGACAAGGATGGTCCGTCCGCAGCTTGATGTTAACAATGCCTTTCTTCAAGGGACGCTCAACGAGGAGGTCTACATGGCTCAACCACCTGGCTTTGTTAACAAAAGCTTCCCTGATCATGTTTGTCGCCTAAAGAAGGCGCTCTACGGGTTAAAGCAAGCTCCTCGCGCTTGGTATATGGAACTTCGTGTATTCCTGCTCTCCATTGGCTTCGTCAATTCCACCGCCGATGCTTCTTTGTTCATTCAGCGGACACCACGCGCGACACTATACTTGCTCGTCTATGTCGACGACATCATTGTTACGGGGAGCTCCTCGACAGAATTGTCTCGTCTCATTGCTACACTTGCTGCCCGTTTCTCTTTGAAAGATCTTGGCTATCTCAATTATTTCCTGGGTGTTGAAGTCATTCCTTCCGCTGCGGGCATGTTTCTTTCACAACGGAAATACATCACTGATCTCCTTCAAAAGTCGGGCATGACAGAAGCTAAACCAGCGTCCACTCCAATAACTGCAACTCCTCCGCTGCTCAAAAACTCTAGTGATCCCTTGCCCTCCCCGACTGAATACCGAGCACTAGTTGGAAATCTCCAATACTTGAGTCTTACTCGACCAGACATTGCCTTCGCGACCAATAAACTTGCTCAGTTCATGCAGAACCCGAGCACCATGCACTGGTTGGCTCTCAAGCGCCTACTTCGCTATCTGGCCGGCTCTTGCGACAAAGGCATTTTCATCTCCGCGACTGCTCCCCTGACCTTTCATGCGTACTCAGATGCGGACTGGGCGGGTGACAAAGATGATTATATCTCTACCACTGGTTACCTGCTCTATCTTGGCGACACCCCCATCTCTTGGAGTTCCCGCAAGCAACGCTCGGTTGCTCGATCATCCACTGAAGCTGAGTATAAAGCCTTGGCCGACACGGCCAGTGAACTCCTTTGGGTACTCTCTTTGTTCACTGAACTTGGTCACACTCCTACAGCTGGTCCTGTCATCTACTGCGACAATCTTGGTGCTACACATCTGAGTGCTAATCCTGTCTTCCACTCCAGAATGAAGCACATAGCCTTAGCTTATCACTTTGTCCGTGAAAACGTTCAACGTGGCCGTTTTCGTGTTTCCTTCGTCTCTACCAACGACCAGCTTGCTGACATTCTCACCAAGCCTCTGCTTCGCCCTCGGTTCGAGTTTCTACTATCCAAGTTGCATCTTTCTTCCAGGTCGCCCAACTTGCGGGAGGATATCAATCATAATTAGTATTTAATTATTATCATTATTATTTTGGATTTGTATAAAGTCTATAGAGTCAATCACCTCAGTTGTTGGAGATATTTGTTCCTTAATTTACTCCAATTAGGTTACTATACTTGTGTATATATACACCTCTTGTAAACTCTCAAAAGTAATGCAATATACAACTTTATTCATTCCCTTATACTTACTCTTGTAATCTATATAGTTTAGTGTTGTTCATGATGTCAAGGTGTGAGTAGTTCACACTCACACCTTGAGGTTATGGAGAGTAATCCTTAGCATAGCCTCTTGATTCATTTCTCATGTATCATTATTGATTGTGATTACTAACAAGAATATCATAAATTGTAGATGTTTTTATGTTTATCCCAAGGTATCGGCGAGGAGCTTCAAACCGGAGGATTCGGTATCTCGACCCTCTATAGTTTGTGACCAGCGTATTGCAGTGATCAAACTTCAATTCCGTTGTGAATTCGATGCGAAAATCAACCTTAGGATCAACCTTAGGGGCCACCACATCAGCCTTAGGTGATTCGTCGGCCGGCTTTGCATCAACAATATTATGTTGTTCTTCTATCTTATGCCTAACTTAATCTACGTTAATTGAAAAATAAATTTCTAGTTCTATAACTCAATTTTTTTATAAGTTTGGTTGGGGCCAGAACCTCAATTGGGCCAAAGCTTAAGCCTAGGGATAATTTGTGCGATCCATATCCACAAAAAAAAAAAAAAAAACAAATAAGAATATTCAATATTGTGCACTATGCATGCATGTGGATAATTTGTGCGATCCATATCCAAAAACATTGAGTTTTACTTTCTAAGTACAGTATTAGTGGGAAAAAGCAGCACCCTAGATGCCTAAACCAATAACTTCTTGTGAACGTGGGTTCACCAAGACCATGGACCGAAGCAGATTTCATGTTGTGAAGTTTACCATTGTTTTCACACAGTTTTGATTTAAGACCGTCTGATTTTGAACATGTGGTTGAGATTATTTTATGTTATTGTTAACTTTATTAATTTGATGCGTCTGATCAATAATTAATTATTGAGATTGAAAATCGTGTGAAAATTGTGTTTTTTAAGTGTGGCAAATCTCAATTTACCATGACATGTGTTGATTATCCAACTTAAAAACACATATAACATATCAGTTTCTATATATATTCTAGATATAAATTCACATTTCGAAAATTATCTTTCGAAATCTAGCGAGCAAAAATAACTACAAAACTTATTGGAAGATAACTTTCGAATCATTAATCTAAAAGATAAAATTGAATTTTTGGTCTAAACTAAGCAATATAGGGAGCTAAAGAGCAAAATTTCTATTGTTTGGATGTATGCATGAAAACAAAAATCTTAATTGTGAACGTGGTTTCAACCATGTGTTGATAAATAGTACGAAGCATCAAATGCACGACACATTAGGATTCAGAGCCCACCTAAGAATCTTATCTGTATGGATATAATCATAATTTCACAAATCAATAATACACACAAACGATTCATATTATTATTATTGATTACAGCTCACAATGAAATAGAACTCATTTGCCACTTAACTACTACAAAATTTAGAGACCACTCTTTTGTCTAATCATTTCTTGTGTCGTTTATGATTGAGACTTATATCATGCACAATTGTAATTTTCCTCTTACAACAAACGACATAGCCGACAAAAACAAAAGGTAATTCTATCATAAAATGTCACATTTTTTTTCATTCCAATTGAATCAACCAAAAAGTGCACCATGAATGAGAACATAGACCCAGTCATTACACTATGTTTTGTCTCTCGTCTATGTGTTGAATAAGCTATGAATAGTTGAAAATCAATTTCTGCTTGTGGATTAATTTGCTTCATTTGTATCAAACACCATTGTCTACCTACAATGGGCTGGATTCAATGGTCCACAGCATGGGATTAGCACGATAGGGCAAGACACAGTAACAAGCAAGCTTTTAAATTAATCAAATCTTTAAGGTTAAGTTGATTAGCCCGAATGGCGCAACCAAATCAAATAAGAAAACTAAACTAAAAGGGTAATTGGTAATAACAGTAATAACCGATCAATCGACCGCCTCTAGGTTTTGACCCTTTAGCTTTATAATAGCATTTTTGATCCCCCTAGCTTTTACAAACTAGTGATTTTGGATTCTTGACCAAGTCAACGCACATGTGGCAAATCATGCTGACTGCAAGACATGCTGATGTGGCATGTAAGTTACTTGCCACATGTGTTGGTTTGGTCAAAATTAGTGGGGGCACCTTTTTGCAAAAGGAACTAAAGTTATGGAGCAAAAGTGTTATTATGAAAGTTAATGAGTCAAAATCGTAATATTATGAAAGTTAAGGGTCAATAATACAATTTAACCTTAAACTAATTATAAGATAATGCGACTCCTAAACATCAAAGCGTTGTAGTTGTTATTGCTAATAATATTCGTGGATTATGCTAACCGGTGCCCCTGGGCACTGGTTAAAGAAACCAAAAGAAGAAATATTTGAATTGAAAATAATATTTTTTAAACTTTTGAGAAGTTAATTAACCGTACAAGTTTCGATGCAATATTACTATATTTATATCCTTAAACAGTGCCCCAGCATTTTCCATCATAAACTCTTTACTTTTGACTTGAATGTTGAACCACTTATTTTACTATGCCTAAAAGTAGACCATTAACTTTGTCATGTTGACCAAACACCACTTGGTTGTTGTGGTGTTTTCAAATTATTATTTTATCCTATTCGTGATAAATTTTAACTACGAAAATAAAATATAATAAAATTTATGATTAACTTATTATATCCTCCTATCATGCAATATATATATATATATATATATATATATATATAAAGGTTTAGTTGCCAAATAAAAAGGAGCATTATATACCGTGTATATAGGTCCAAATTATGATACACTTTTAGTTATTTTGATTCTCTTAACAAATATATTAATGATTAATTCTCCATTTATATATGAATATAAACTCTTATATTTTAAGAAAAAAATGGCACATGTTAAATATTTAATTTTAAATTAATACTTTTTCATTGCACCAAAAAAAAATAGTACTTTTTCAACTTTCACTTTTTGACATGGTGGTATATGTTTTATTCAAAGAACAATTTTTAATATATTGGGTCCCTTGCTTATAAAATAAGGGAACTATAAAGAATTAAAAAGGGTTTGTTTGTGTTGTCAATTTTCAGCAACTAGGACACAAGAGGAGTGGAAAAGAGAAGACATGAGTGGAGGCACCAGACTAGAAAGCTAAAGCCAATAAATTTCATTTTGGCTTCTACATAGCACGCTTTGTCCTAAAGTTATTTTCACATGATATATTATGAAACATATATATGCGGTTATATGTACTTTTAACCCCACAAGATAAAATATGTTTTCTTTTTGGAAGAGTAGGGTCTTATAATTGAGAAAAAAAGTGTTCACTAATGCTGTATATTGTCGTGCATGAAGATGCATAAATAAAAAAAATAAAAAAAAAAGTGTATAGTTGAAGTTTAATTTAATTTACTATCCAAAATCTTATAAACTAATCATTAGATGATAGAGGATTGGTGTGTTGTGGTACGGAAATCTTAATCTCATACAGTATTAGTTTATTCTCTCAATCATACAGAACAAGGTTTATCATTGATCAAAGCATATAATCAATAAAAAATATGACACCAAATTATTCACATACTAAGTTTTATTGTTATGATTGCCATTGTAACCAAAAAAATTGTTATGATTGTCTTAAAGTGGTTTCACAAGAAATTTCTTTTAGCTTAACTGATGTTCTGTGTTCAATCCATTATTCATGTCTTGGGCATGCAACAGTGTTAAAACTTTTAGAGAGAATTTTTCATCCATTTGAATTAGTCTATGCGGTGGGTGGCAGAGATATCCGGTTTACGCCAAAAATTAAATTAAAAGTGAAAGCATTAAGTACAAAAAAATAATGTATCCAAAAGATTAGTTGCACTAGATTAAGTAATAATCAACAATAGATTCTTGTATAGTTGGTGGCGGCTAAAAAAACGAAAGCATTACTTCAATTAAAACTAATCTAACAATAGATTCTTGTAGAAAATGTGTAGACTAGGATCATGAGGGTCAAGAGTACGTTTTGAATTATTATCTTCTTTGCTAAAGAATATTTTTTTTTATTTTGGGTGGGTGGAAAGGGCCAAATCCTTACCAAGAAATTAGATTCAAATTCACTAGAGAAAAAACAAAGTGAGCAACTGAGCATTTCCCATTAGGCAGTCCAAAATAAAAACATAGAAATTAAAAAACTTACAAGCTAAATCTATATAAAATAAAAAATAAAAAATCAAACTTAGTCAAATTAGCTCCTATTTATTTTTTTAAGCAAAAAGTTGGTAGCAAAAAACTACTAACCCCTAGCCAAAACCTTTTCAAAAAAATGTAACCCTCTATTTGTTCGTGATCTTTCAGCTACCCTAAACAAGGACTATTACTATTTTTGATAAAAATCATTTATAAGAGAAAGTAGAGAAAAGTAAAATGGAAGTTATATTGATCATGAAATAATATGAATTACATGTCAATGGTACATAAGACTTATACAACTAATGAAATAACTAACTAACTAATATAACTAACCCAACCGTAAATATAGTTAAGCCGGTAGAAACATTGAAATATAAATTTGAGAGCATTGAATTTAGATTTGTCACTTTAACATTAAAAATGCTAAATAAGCACTTTTTTTGCAGAGTTGGATGAAAAGAGGAAAATGATGCAAATATTTTATTTCTTATAAGATCAATTTATTACAAAAAAAAAAAAACTTAAATTCTAATTTGTTAAAACATTTAACTTAAAAAGTGTAACATACATTTTATCTAGTGTAACTAACAAGTATAACTAACTTGTACATTTAGCAAATGTTGATTTTTCAACGGTGAATAAGAGTCTCACATTTGATTGAAAAATGATTTGACCACCGAAAGAAAATAACATCTAATTATGATTTTGAGTTAAGAGGTGATATTTAATTCACATAAGTGATTGTTTAAAGTTCAATGTGATGATTTCGGATTTCATCTTGACCCAACAATAAGTAATAGGGCTAGGGATATAATTGTTTATATAGCAACGGTTGTGCAAGGCAAAAATTACACTTCTTGATTAGGCTTACCTAGGAGAGATATCCTACTTATCTAAAGCAAGAAATATATATACTTGTTGTGATGTGAGCCTATGCAAGGTAAAACTTGAAAATGGATTCTCTGACTTTATTAATTTTTGTGACTTTATAGTGTATTTAGATTTAAAAGTGAGATTGAAGATTAAAAATTTATTTGAATTAGACTGAACAATTAAGAGAGAAAAAGAGAAAATTGCAAAAGGTAGAGAATCCTACCTGATGATAGCACCTACTCACTTAGTAAAAAGAAAAAGAACTTTAAAAAAAAAAAAAGTGCAAAAAAGTAATCTAAAAAAATGTCATAATTTAGAAAAGCTAATAATTATTATAAGAATTTTTTAAAATATTTCTTCTAGAGCTTCTTAAAGATATATTAATATAAAATTAAAATAAAAGTTAAGCATCATCATTCATCACCATAGAGACATGTACTATATAAACTGTCCCCAAACCATACACAAGATCAAATACAAACCAAACAAAGAAACCTCAAAAACCAATATAAGGTATCACAAACATATATAATTAATATATGGCTTATATGACCAAGATTGGTAGCAACACCATGACCAATGGTGTAACCACAGTAGATTGTCAGAAACAAGTTAGATCATGGAGGCTTCTACGTTCTGTCATTCAATTTCTAATCCCAACTTGCAATTGCACCTTAGTAGAACATGAAAAAGATCAAGATAGTAGCACTTCAAAAAACTGTTACCAAAACTATAACAAAAAAAACTATCTATCGTCACATTCACTCATGACATCTACAACAATAACCGGTACTATATTCGGATATCGAAAAGGAAAAGTAAGTTTTTGTATCCAATCTAACTCAAATTCCGCCAACCCGATTCTTCTTCTAGAGCTAGCGATCCCGACAAGTGTTTTAGCAAAGGAAATGAGAGGAGGAACGTTGCGAATTGCACTTGAAAGTGTTACTTCGGGATCTTGTAGCAATAATAGTAACTTGTTTTCTACTCCTCTTTGGATTATGTATTGTAATGGGAGGAAAGTTGGGTATGCTGTTAAGCGTAGGCCTTCGAGAAGTGATTTAGAAGCGTTGAATTTGATGCGTTGTGTTTCTGTTGGTACCGGTGTTATAAATGGAAAGGAGATTCGTCAAGAAGATGATCAACTTATGTATCTTAGAGCTAATTTTCAAAGGGTTCGTCGTTCGTCTAAATCGAACTGTGAATCTTTTCATTTGATTGATCCTGAAGGAAGTATTGGTCAAGAGCTTAGTATTTTCTTTTTTCGCTCAAGATGACCTTGTTTATGTTTCTATTAAAAAATCATGTCAATTCGACCGTTTTTCTGAGGTATATTGTCCGTTTTGAATCTTACATGAATCCTCACGATTTTGTCCTAAAAAAGACTCTCAATAGATTGAAGAGAAACCCGATTCTCAAGTAATGTTGGATTTTTTGGTGTAAGGACCAGCTTCATTTATTCAACTTAATTAATTTTTGAGTTGTGCCTAGCTATTGTGGTCAACTATAGCATTGGCATGGCTTTATGATTGTTTCATAAGTTTAGTTTCTTTCTTTCTTTTTGTATGTACTATTTTCTTCATTGGTTGTGCTAGACAAAACCAGAATATGGTGACAAATTGGGAGAGAGAGAGTGTGCCAAGCCTATAGGCTTTTTTTTCCCTCTCTTCTAATGGAAAATAAGAATTGTGTTGTACCTAATTATACTTTTAATTTCCATTTAGTTATGTGTTTGGTTTGAACATTAATTACACTTGGATTTTACTTTGGCTATGTATGTTCCTCTTTTAAAATTTTGGCTTAAAAATTAATTTTGGCCACATAAGTATACGAGATGCACAATAGAACGACTCTGACTTTGTAACCCAAAAGAAAACAATTCAACTTCACTCTTGACAATTTTAAAATAATTAGGCTAAATTGTATTTTTGGCCTCATAACTTTCACATACTTGTGATTTTAGCTCCTAAACTTTCATAATAGCACTTTTGGCCCCCTAACTTTTACAAACTTACAATTTTTGCCCCTGACCAAGTATGCACTTGTGACAAATGACTCACAACATGTCTTGCCACGTCAACATGGTGAGTCACTTGCCACATGTGCATTGTGATGGATAATTTTCGCAAGTGAACGAATTACCACGTAGTAATAAAAATATCGATCCACAGGGATTGTGTGATTAAACGAGTCTAATAGTGTTCATAAACATGATGCAAAGAATACACATAAATTGGGGGTTTGGTTTGAATGATGTGTTTGTACGAAAATGTTGAGAAATCAATTGATTAAGAATGAGGTTGGATCGTCGACAATTCCCTAAACAATAGTATTCACATGCAATTCAATTGTATCGTAATGAATCACTCGAATGTTACAACTAGATCAACAATATGGTGAATCGCAATCTCTTGTCAAAATCCACCCTATCCTCTACCGATACTTCTCCAATCTCTTGGATGGAAGCTACCGGTAGCGGAGAATTTGAAAACGCGTTGATCGTATGCTACATTCTATGTTTCAATCTTTCGACCGGAAACACTCAAATGCACAATGAATTCAGTTCTGATTTCAACTCATACTCTCGTACATAATTAAAATCTAAGTTCATTGCAAGATTGATCAGAAATTGTAAAGCATTAAGGATAGAATTTCATTGAATAACATTCATAAGAGAGAGATTCAATACAGATACAATTGATTACATGGAATACATTAGTTTAGTTCCTCATCATGATCCAACCTCAATGGAGATCTAGCCTCTCATCGTGAAGTAGCTCAATTCTTGCTCCAACTTCAAGGAATCAACTCCAATGATGTTGAATGCTTCCAATCTAGCCACCCTTAGCCTCTGGAACACAGGATCAGTCTTCAAATCGTGCCTGGAACTCCCAAGATCAAGATCAGATTCCCAAATTTTCCAACCCAGATCCAAAAAACTGACTTTTCCATATATACTGACTGCAACCACGCTGCGCGTGAGATCTACCACGCTGCGCGTGGTTGCTGAAATTAACACTACGCTGCGCGTGAGATCTACCACGCTGCGCGTGGTTGCTGAAATTAACACTACGCTGCGCGTGACTAAGTCAGTGAGCAAAACTTCTCAGGTCAGAGTTTCACGCCGCGCGTGGACAGTCCCCACGCTGCGCGTGATCAAAGCTGGTTTTTTGTCTCTCTGTGATAAGCATCACGCTGCACGTGATGGACCACGCCCCCAGCGTAGTGCAAAACTGCATTTTTCTGCATAATTTCCTGCTTTCTTGTATTCCAAGTAACCTTGCTTCCGAGTTGATTTCTCTTGATTTTATTGCTTAAAACCCTCTAAAATGAGTCTAATGTCCCTCAAATAAGCATGGATTATGAGAGTGTGACGATCCGTCATCACAACCCCAAACTTAAACCTTTCCTTGTCCTCAAGGAAACAACCTTTACCTCAAGCTTTTGTGTCAAGACCTTGGCATTTTCCTTAGATTAGTCGAATCATACATGCGTGAGACTTACCTGATGATCAATGGTCCACTCGCAAGCAACACTCAATTGCACAATAGTTCCCGCAAGGCATTTTCAAGAAACTCACACTTTTCAACCAATGCTCTATGATTTCATCACAATCCTCGCATACACTCTTCAATCATGGTAAATCACTCAAATCAACACATCAAGCAAGTCAACAATAATTTTGCAAGTGGTCTAGGAATTCATTCGGTTCACTTTGCGCACACACTTTAGAGGTCTTTTAGGGTTATAACGTGGCTTGGCTAGGGTGGATGGTGACTTTTTAGGATAAGTAGTAGAAAAACTTGGAGTTAGATCCCCCTAAGGTCAAAAAAAATTTATACACCAAAACCCTTTTCTTTTGAACTATAGTGGACTAGAGAACTTTTCCAAATCATCAAACAAAGTTTTGCAATTCTTTTGAATTCAAGGCTATCACTTCTTTTAGTACTTCTTTTCTATTTTTTTTCACATTCATCTCTTTTTTCGTTTTTTCATTTCTTTTCAACATATCTTTCTCTAAAGCCTTGAATCTTTGAAAAATTTTCAATTTTTTCAACCAAAAACTTTTTGTAAGTTCTCTAGTACCCTCACCCCAAACTTCATTGTTTGCTAATTCCAAAGAGCAACCCCAAACTTAGTGGTGAGCATTGCGCATCAACCACTAATTAGGTGCCTAACCTCCAAGAAAGTCATTCCTTTTTTTTTTTCAAAAATTTCTTAAGGTTTTGCAAAAATAACATATTTTCTTTCAGCTCAAATTGGTTAAGCAAATGATATATATGTAAGGGTGGATAGAAAGGCTCAAAGGTACCAAAACAACATGCCTCGTGTGTGCGACAAAATTACCAATCAAATAAAGAGACGACAAGCAAAATCGAGAGACAATACATGAGTGGATATCACACATAGAAGAAAAAGGAGTGTTTGGCTCAATACCTCTCGGTTGGGTCGAATCAAAGAACCGGTCAAAAAGTGTGCGTTCCTTTCCTTTGCCTCTTGATCACATGAGTGCAACAAGCAATTGCACTGAAAGTTTAACAAATCACACACGGATAGAATCAAACAATTGATACTCAAGTAATAGAAAGAACATGCCAAGATATCGAAACAAACTCTAAAGGTAAATGAAATTCCACAATTGAACATAAAAAGATTCAAATTCAGAGTTAAAAGTATCTTCATCCAGCAAATTCAAAGAGAACATCAAACAATTATTCATAAAGTAGCATAAGAGTGAAAGGGAAGAAAGGACCGTAAACTCATGGGTTGCCTCCCATGAAGCGCTTCTTTCTCGTCATTAGCTTGACGCTTCATCATCACAAGTCAGGGAGGATACTTCAACTTTGATTCAACCCGGCTCCTCTTGTTCTCTTCATTCAAAGGAGCAATATTAATATCAAATAGTAATGATTTCATGCTTCCCGAATCACTCTTGAGACCTTCCCATTTGGCCTTCAAATTGGTTCTTTCCTTCTTACTACATCGTGATGGAGATTTTATAGAACCTTTCTTCACCGAAGCTTTCAATGTTGAAGTGGAAGACTTTTGAGGATTAACAACCGGATTGGGATCTTCTTCTTTGCCCACCTTGTACAAACAATAGATAGGAACCACACCATCCAAGTCTCATCCTAGGTCGTCATTCACTTTCTCCGCTTCTTTTAACAAGTCATTCTCTTCTAGTGGAGTGAGCAAATCACTTATGATCATGGGTTTCCTAGAGTCGCCACCCAAAAACACATACTTCCATTTAGGAGGAAGTTCTTTCAATTCCGGTGGCTTTTTTATTGCCTTTGGCTCTTTCTCCTCTTCTAGGGGGTTATCCAAGTTTTGAAGAAAAATTTCAATCTCATGATCCCACTCTCCTTCTTTCTCATCTTTTACCACTTCCTCTAGCACTTCCACTTTGAAACATTCGGATACCACTCCACAAACTTCAAGGTCTTGGTTCTTGACCCTCTTCATCCTAGGATAAGGCATTCTAGCATATGGTGAAGGAACTTGAAACTTGGGGTCCTTCACAAGAGGTTTCTTGCCTTTCTTGGCACTAGACTCATTCTCCACTCTCTTTTCAACTTCACCCTCATAAGCTTTTTCTTCCTTATTTTTTTCTTCTTTCTTATTTTCTTTTCTATCTTCAACTACACCATCCCTCATCTTTTCAACTACACCATTTTTACTCTCATCCTTCTTAGGATTCTCCACTACTTCCGGAGATGAAACTTCTCTACTCCTCAAATTAATGGAATTACAACTTTCATTACGAGGATCTGTGGTGTCTCCACAAAAACTACTTTGAGTTTGTAGAGAAGAGACTTGCCTTGCTAATTGACCCATTTGGTTTTCGAGATTTTTGATGGAGGCTTCATGACGTTTGCTTGACACTTCTTGGTTTGCCTTCATCACCTCAAAATTGCCTTGAGTCATCTTCATGGCTAAGATAAGAGTATCTTCAAAAGATTCAAGGTGATCTTCAAAATGTTGATCTTGAGGAAATGCTTGATTTGGATTAGCTCCATAAGAACAATTCATGTGATTCTTCACTCCAAGATTGTAGGTGTTGAAATGAGGATTATTTTGAAAGGTTGCTTGCACCATACATTGAGCTTCTAGTTGTTTGGTAATGATTTGTAGAAACACATTATTGAACTTGCAACTAGTTAAAAGTGCCTCTTGATTGTATGATTCGAACATGTCTTCCTTCCACTTCACGATTTGCTCGTGCTGCTTTCTCAATTTCAGGATCGAAATCCAGCTCAATTGGACTTGTTCTCCACATGCACAAGGAAACACACAAGTAGAACGCTCTCGACAGAAAAATGTAAAAACAGAAAAATCAAAGAAAACACAGAAAATATAAACACTATTGCCTTGTCGAATCAATCACAATCCCCGGCAACGGCGCCAAAAACTTGATGGATAATTTTCGTAAGTGAACGAATTACCACGTAGTAATAAAAATATCGATCCACAGGGATTGTGTGATTAAACGAGTCTAATAGTGTTCATAAACATGATGCAAAGAATACACATAAATTGGGGGTTTGGTTTGAATGATGTGTTTGTACGAAAATGTTGAGAAATCAATTGATTAAGAATGAGGTTGGATCGTCGACAATTCCCTAAACAATAGTATTCACATGCAATTCAATTGTATCGTAATGAATCACTCGAATGTTACAACTAGATCAACAATATGGTGAATCGCAATCTCTTGTCAAAATCCACCCTATCCTCTACCGATACTTCTCCAATCTCTTGGATGGAAGCTACCGGTAGCGGAGAATTTGAAAACGCGTTGATCGTATGCTACATTCTATGTTTCAATCTTTCGACCGGAAACACTCAAATGCACAATGAATTCAGTTCTGATTTCAACTCATACTCTCGTACATAATTAAAATCTAAGTTCATTGCAAGATTGATCAGAAATTGTAAAGCATTAAGGATAGAATTTCATTGAATAACATTCATAAGAGAGAGATTCAATACAGATACAATTGATTACATGGAATACATTAGTTTAGTTCCTCATCATGATCCAACCTCAATGGAGATCTAGCCTCTCATCGTGAAGTAGCTCAATTCTTGCTCCAACTTCAAGGAATCAACTCCCATGATGTTGAATGCTTCCAATCTAGCCACCCTTAGCCTCTGGAACACATGATCAGTCTTCAAATCGTGCCTGGAACTCCCAAGATCAAGATCAGATTCCCAAATTTTCCAACCCAGATCCAGAAAACTGACTTTTCCATATATACTGACTGCAACCACGCTGCGCGTGAGATCTACCACGCTGCGCGTGGTTGCTGAAATTAACACTACGATGCGCGTGACTAAGTCAGTGAGCAAAACTTCTCAGGTCAGAGTTTCACGCCGCGCGTGGACAGTCCCCACGCTGCGCGTGATCAAAGCTGGTTTTTGGTCTCTCTGTGATAAGCATCACGCTGCGCGTGATGGACCACGCCCCCAGCGTAGTGCAAAACTGCATTTTTCTGCATAATTTCCTGCTTTCTTGTATTCCAAGTAACCTTGCTTCCGAGTTGATTTCTCTTGATTTTATTGCTTAAAACCCTCTAAAATGAGTCTAATGTCCCTCAAATAAGCATGGATTATGAGAGTGTGACGATCCGTCATCACATTGACTTGGTCAAAATGAGTTATGGGTCATCCTTTTGCAAAAGAGGGTAAAATTAAAGGGTCAAAAGTGCTATTATGAAAGTTAAGTGGTCAAAATTACAAGTTTGTGAAAGTTAAGAGGACAAAAGTGCAATTTAGCCAAATAGTTAATCGTATCATTTTAGTTAATAGTAATTCATCTTTGATATATAAGGACTGACAAAGGAGCTATTTGATATGAGAAACTTTTTTATAAATAAACATTCAACCAAATAGATTATGAAAATCTAAGGGACATTAGATTTATTATTGTAAGTGTTTATTGAATAAGTACTTAAACTATTTGCTCACACCTTTCGTGGATGTTACAGAAAGACAATTGTGTAGGAAAATAATTCAACAAATCTTATTTCATACTTAAAACTTTTATGACAACTCATCATATTCTTCCTTTATTTGACAAGGCACATACCATCACTATTAAGCAACATAGGAGAAATTGTTTATATGGATAGAGATTTACTGCTTTAGCAATGCACATTTTTTATTTGTGTGTCCGCTGTCCGCAGATGAAATGACAAATATCACTGAAACACACTGTGAGGTCGCAAATTCGAACCTAAGTGAAGGCGTCCAATCTCACAATATTGGCATTATCAGTTGAACTAAGACTTATGAATAACAATGCATACTTAAATCATAATCCGAAAGACATCACGTAGACAAAACCAAGTGCAAGCTAATCCAAACAATCCCAAAGTGGATATGCTCTTTTTGCTGGGTGAGTTACCTGCAAAAACAAACAGGTAGTTTTTCAAAATTATCAAAAATATACCTGCAATAGTGTCCCACAAAATCTATACTTTATTACCTAATTGAAGATAGTTGTTCCTAATGTTCCATTCAAAATCCCAATGCTCCCTGTCATTTTTTAAAGTCCAATAACACCAGCCAAAGGAAGCTGCATTATAGGCGTCTAACTGTGCCTTTCCAAAGTCCTGATAATCTGTTAGCGATCCGTTTGCCACATTCCACTCATTCACCCACTCTCCTGAAATCATGGTTATCGATTTGAGATTGTAATTGTGAATCAGAAAATCCGGTTTTCAATCATGTATCAGATGTTATTAAGAATCGTAAGAATAGAAGATACACGATCAAACAATTAGAAAGGAGAATTGTCTTACCAACAAAAATGTCTGGGCCATTTGAATTATTGAAGGCCTGCAACAGACCTTCCCGACTTTTGTATATGTATTGTACATTATCGCCGGGACTCATATTAACAAAGAATTTATCAAAGAGATTGTAGAAATGCAAATCCAAAACTAAGTTGGTAGATCCTATGTTAGCCTGATAAAGCTCCAAAGGATCTGCATTGCCGATTCTCTGGCAAATTATCACATAAGCCGACGAAGAGTATTTCCGAACAATTTGGTAGCCTTGTTTGTAATAGGAAACTAAAATATCTAAGGGAACTGTGGCAGCAGATGGTTCATTCAAAAGCTCAATTCCCAGCAAGGCAGAATGCGTTGCATATCTGCAAATCAGAAAATCTATTCAGTACAGTCAACACAACAAACAGGTTCGCGAAGCAAATTTACTAATTCTAAGTTCAAACAAGAATTGTGTTCAACACTTCAAAGCATAAAATTACGACAAGCAAGAAACATTACCTAGAAATTAAAAATTCAATAACACGTAATGACTTTGAAATGTAATCTGGAGAAGTTGGCCAGTCTGTAAATCCATCTATGCTTGCACTATGCTCCATCCCATTTTGTGAACCAGGAGCAGCATGAAGGTCAATTATGCATTTTATATCATATTCTCTGCAACATAGTAACTATTAGGCGTATTATTAAAAGGAAGAAACAAAGTTTCAATTGTCGAATGTGGAAGAAACCTACTGTGCCCATGAAAATGCATTATCTAGAGCTTCAAGACTTCCTCCAATATATGGATTTGGAGGATCAGGATCATAAGCAATCCACCACCCAACTGGTATTCTCACGGTATTTATTCCGTGTTCATATAGAAATTTGAAATCCTCCATTGTAATAAAGCTATTTCTATGTCTCTGCAATTACAGAAAGCTCAACAATTATCCCGAAAAGCATAATTGTGCCACTAGAAAATTACCCAGAAAATGTTCAAAATATAAGATTTTACCCTAAGAACATCTTCTGCGCTATCATGTCCATAACCATTTGCAAGCTGGTAATCTCCATGTAGGTTATTCGCTGCAATTGTCATTTCAAATGTGGCTGAATTATCATCCCATCCCGGTTCATCTGGATAGTCTGCCGTGAGCTGGTTACCAGTTGTAGCCTATAAAGATAGTGGTATAAGCATTCATGCGAATCTGTTAAAACATTATCATACTTTTTCATTTTATTCTTCTAATTCAGAAACAGCATCACATTTTATATGGAACTAAATGTCTTTCAATTCAGCAGAAAGAAAAAGGATGAATACCTGCAGATAGGGTCCATTCTTTATCTTAATGTGAATCCTATTTTTCTCATTGCGCGTAATTTCAAATGTTTCTGGTGTTAAAGGCGATTTTGCTGTTGCAGATACAGTGCAGCCTCTACCATTGCATGTAAGAAATTGGCCTTGTGTGGTACGGAATTGAAATTCTGATTCAGATACTCTCCATAACTGCACAACACAAAAAAGGTTAATCTTTTTATAAAACTTCACAAGTTCTTCTAAAATCACTCTAAGTCTCTAATAACTTCAAATCTCAAAATTCCATCGATATATATGAACTACGAATTCCTGATAAACTAGTAGCGCCTGTCATATTTATTCAAAGTTGTGAAATAGCAAAATTAGTCCTTTAAATTAAAGGATGACTTAGGCCCTCTATCGAAATATCTCCGTCGTAAACGTTCATCAAACCCAATGAAAGACTCGCATATCGACTTGAATACTCACTTGCTGGATCAAGGCAAGCATAGAACCTTTAAAATTGTTGTACTAAATTTGAAAAGTGACTAAATTAACCAAGGTTGTTCAATTTAAGGGATTAAATTGCTATTTCACAAATCTGAGTGACTAAACTAACCAACCCTTACAATTTCAAGGACCAAAGTTATGCATTCATTCCTCCAATAACATAATTAGCATCATTACAAGATATAATGTTGGATACAAAAATGAAAATAAGAACATAATAACCAACACATTGAGCTCCCCCTATGACGAATCATTCAGGAGAACCCGAGTTCGATTCCTGGTGAGAACATAGGGCTCCTTCCCCCGGGAACCATAGGGTTAATACCAACAACAAAAAACAAGAAGACAATAACCGTCTTACCCTGAATGTTTCCCATGAAGATGGAACATCCCTATCAATTGTCACATTCATTCCTCCTCCATTCTCTGCTGATACATACTTCTGCAATGTCACTGACTTAAACTGCACTTCTGTCCCATCCTACATTTTTTTCAAAATATAATTAACACTTATCATCAAGATAATTAATCAAAAGAACAAAATAATCAACCATCTAACAGAAAAATGTGAAGTAACTCACAAGCATGTCTCCATTGGCAATGCCATCAAACAATGAAGGTTTGATCCAACCTTCAATAACCAACCACCCTCCTAAATTCACTCCTCTAACTTTAGAACCAACATGTAACCCCTCAACTTGAAAGAAACAAGAAAAAATCAATTCCACAAAAGATAGAACTAAAACATTGAGTTGAATTTAACTTACCTGAATATACTGTAGAAGTGATGAGAAAATAGCAGAGTAAAACTGTGGATGCCCATTTGGTAAAAACAAGTCCCATCAAGAATGAAGGCTTCAAAAGCACTCAAGAAACCAAAAATGAAGAATCCATCAAAGGAAAAATCAAAGCAAAAACTATGTAGAAGAAAGAACTCAAAGGACAAAGCAGTTAAAAATGGGGTGAATCTTTGAAATTTGTTCTTTATGATTCAGTTAATGCCAAACTCCAGTTTTTGAACAAACATTAGAAGGTAATTGGGTTTCAGTTATGTTAAAAAAATAAAATTGTGAGTTTGATAATCCAGAGTTCGATTACGAGATAAATAAAGTTTGGCTAAAAATTATTCCTATCTTATTTTTAGTATTAAATTATTAATTGATTATAAGTAAAAACTTAATTAATTACTTGGGATGTAGGATTTCATTATCATTGGTTGGACTTGAAGGAAAAAAAGAAGAGACTGTGTTAGGAAGGACAATGTAATCAACATCTTATCTAGATCTTCAATGATGGTCAGTGGATTGAGTAGTTTTTTTTTATTTTTTATATTTTTGTTTTTAATCATCTGATTCCGGGGTCAGTAATCCAGAATTCAACCGTGAAGTGAATAAAGTAAACTCCAACCAAGAATTTTTCCCATCTAGAATTGAAATCGTAATTTCTCGAACAATTTATTTTAAGGTGCATTCATTCACCGGTTGAGCCCAATATATTTATTGATGGATATATTTTTTTGGTCAAGTAGCTTAGTACCTAGAAAATTCACCCTAAATGTGAATAAGTGGAGTGTCTCAGGTTCGAACTCGGGCTCCTGCACATATAGTGCGATGTCTCTACCAACTAAACTAAGCTCACTTGGATCTATATTGATGGATATAGTAATTTTCATTCTCCTTAAAAATAGTTTGTCAATAAACTTTTTTTATATGGGAAGTTTGTCAATGATTCTAAATTCTAATGCATGCAACTAAAGAGGAATTGGATCCTATGAAGTCAGCATTAGCAACCATGCAGTCAGGCTGCAGTTAGAAGTTTCTAACCGTCTGATCAAAATTGAACGCATGGATCTTGATGCAGTTTTAATTTTCTAAAATATTAAAGTTTTTGACTTTAAATTTAAACCGTCCGATCTCAATTAGACGGTCATGATTTTTCTGACTACATGCAGTCATGGTCTTTGAATGCACTCAATCTGCATCCATCTAAAGAGGATAAAAATGTAATGCATTTTTGGAATTTGTTGCTTTTTCAAGCGAGTAAAAAACAATTAAATAAATAAATTTTGCATAACTTGTCAATATGCATTTTTGGAATTTATTGCTTTTTCAAGCGAGTAAAATAAATAAATTTTGCATAACTTCTCAATATGCACTCATGTTACTATTGACAAATAGAGAGACGGATCGATAGAATTTAAGGTAGAGAAGTGTATGCCATAGAGGATAAATGTTAAAAATCATTTGAAAGACTAATGATTAAAATAGTGTCACTCTTCATCATCAAAACTTCATGACATACTCTTCATCACAATTGAGATTTTGATTTAATGTTTTGACAAAAGTAACAAAAAGAATATTAGTGTCTCAAAATTTAACTAATATATATATTTTCTCTTTTTATTCTCGTTGAATGCCTATAAATTTATTGTCTTTTTTTAGAAAAATGTGAAGAACTTTAAACTTCTATGTAAATGTATCGACATCAATGATCGTCGAAGTTTTGAATAATTTTTAAATATGTCCATTATATGATATGTTTTTACCTAATTGTTGTCAATATAAATATTTTATATAATTTAATCACATCTCATACATAGATAATTACAGAAATATTTTAAATCTAATATAATCAAGTGATATAATGATAAAATATCATAGCGTAAAGAAAAATAAAAAAAAATCTCTTGCTCACAAAAATAGCAAAAAAGAATCTCCTTTTTCTTTCATTTCCCCTTTCTCGCTTCCTAAATCATTCATGTTAATGATAAATCCTTCTTCAAAACTTTATATTATACGCACACAATTATTATATTATTAAATTGACGTTGGCATTTTAATTTGTTTATTTTGGGACCAGTCAAGACAAGAAAAGCAGAACATTTCTTGGTTTGAGAGAAGACTTGAAGGCTTCTCATTCTTTAGTAATCTAAAAGCAAGTTGCAACTTGTCCAATTTCAGTCTTTTATTCCCTAAACCTTCAACTCCAAAATTATGTTAGTAGCATATGAAAATTGGTTCAGCTGATAAGGAGTCGACTTGCATTCTACGAGAACATGAGTTCAACTCTAATTGTTAGATATCTCAATAGTGAGTAGTAGTATCTACAATGACGCTCTCCAAACCTTAAAACATGTCCTAACTCTGGTTTAAACCTAAATTTTACCGGATATTTTTACGCATGATTTCATCATGTTTATGAATTTAAAAAAATAAAAAATAAAATGAGGTTTGAAAGAAATAAAACATGTGGCGTTTTATAATGAGTTAGGAATCCCTCTGTGTCCTAGTGGTAATTTAATCTATAATTGAATTGAACCAAACTTGCAAGCAAGGTATTCAGGAAGCATCAAAATCAGAGTTACTTACAAAGCAAACAAATTCCTAATCACAAAAATTACTGCCTCTTCATCACGCTTTCCCTATGAATTCAATGCTTTCACACAACCACTAATTCCAAAACCTACCACTTTTTTCCCTTCCACACTTTAACCTGCATATTTTCCTTTCCTACATGCAATTCTCAACAAGAAATTAACCTGTAACTACATCTGTATAAACTTCATCATTCATCATAAAAAGATTGGATTTTTAATGGGTGGCCAACAAAGACCAAGGAATCAGGTTATGGGTTTCAAAGTTTCTCACAATCCTGCAGGGTTTGACCTTATGCAGAACTGTGATCTTCCTCCACCTTCCAAGGTTTTTCGGGGTCCAGATAAGACTGTCATATTGTCCATGAATAGGGTGTGTAACATTTCAGGCAAAGAAGAAGAGTCAGATAGAAAACACTATGGTACTTACCGGCTAGAAAATGGCAATGATGAAAAGGATAAAGTGGAGCTTCTTAAAGCGCTGGAAGCATCTCAAACACGGGCCAGAGAGGCTGAAAAGATGGCTGCAATTCTAAGAAAAGAAAGGGATGGTCTCTCTATTGCTTTGCTGGAAGAGGCCATGCAGTTGTTTGCTTGTCGCCAAGTGGTGAGATTGCTTGAGCTTCAAGTTTTAAACCTGCAACCACTTTGGCTGCAGCAACAACCAGCGATGTCGATGTCTGGTTGTTATGCCAGATCAACAGAGGGTGCTGTAGGATTACCCAGTGAAGAAGGCCACGATGAAGAAACGACTTGTGTCACATGGGTTCTGGCTTTGATTTTCTCGTTGGGAATTGGTGTTGCCACTGCCCTTGCTTGGAGATACTAATCCTGCTGCTGTTGCAGATGTATCGTTGATACATGAAAGACAATCTGCATATACAAAATTTTGCTTTATATTAACTAATAGTCTAATACTCAAATATAATTTCATACTGCATCAATATGACCTCCATTCTGTACAACAGTTACAGTCTTACAGAGTTACTCTCTGTTTTGCAGTATAACTTGAATGGTCCTATATATGATTGATACTATGTATTTTTTTTTTTTTGGGCAATTATATGATACTATGTACGAAATGCCGGAAAAAACCCAAGCGATGCAAGTTATATTTAATAAGTCTCGTGTACAGAATGGGTACAAGTAGTACTGAACTGCATCCAAGTAGTACTGAACTGCTAGTATACATACATTAGTTCACACATATATATATATATTAAATTTACATTCTCTTCCGTCTATGTACATATTATTTACCACTACTAAAATTAAAAATACCACACAAATAGCAATTTATATGGTCATGTGTATAGTTCTCAAATGATCATAGCATTCATCACTTTTTGTGAAGATTTCCAAGCAAACCCAGCAGACATGCTTTCCGCACTTGCACTCAACGTGATTGCACCCATCAATCTTCTCAATTATTTGCCCACAAGCAAAACAGCTCTTGACTTGTTCTTTCCCTTTACACCACTCCTTCAGAGATGAGTCTGGGTCATCCTTGAGCTCTCGGTATCTCTCACACGAAAGGTATGGATGATACTCTATGTGACACTTGGTACAAGTCTCTGAATAACATGCCCCGCAAATAAATGGCTCACTAGCTGTGTCGGGATCTGCAACTCGATAAATTGAGGGGCAGTCAGGCGAGGGGCAAAACCTATAACTTCCCGAACTTGAAGCTACAAAAGCTCCCAAAGATGCCCTGAAAAGTTCATCCAACTTATCATTTGACAGGAGAGTTCTGAAATCTGTAAGCAGAATAGGATCTCCACAGCCCTTGTGAGCACAACATATTGGGAAACTGCCTTGGTTTTTTATAGCAGATTCACACTGCTCCATCAGACACAGCCGGCAGAACAAATGACCACAGCCTTCAAGTTGATATCCATTCTCAACATCACACAAGCAAATTGGGCAACTGGGTCCTGTGTCAAGTCTCTCAACTAAATGATGGCCTGAACGGGCAATCTCAAGAGCTATTTCCTCTACTCTTGGTTTCAACTCCTTGTTACCATGAAGAAAGATCGACTGTTGCCGTGTGTTAAGTTTAAGATAAGCTCCAGGAACCTTCTCTTTTAGTCCATGAAGATCTGGCCCAAAATTCTTGACCACTTGCTTCATTAAGTCAGAAGGTAGGTTCCTCCCTCTCAGAGGGATTACTAACTGCTTTTTTTCATGGATGGACAATAGAGATTGAATTAATTTCTGCTGAGCCAAAGCAATCTTATCTGGTGAACCAAAAATCCGTAAATTCAGGTTGTGCCTGTCAAAAATAATATAAGTTGTAGTCTCTTGCTGTATTGAGCATTTAAGACTAATGCCATCTCTGGACAACAGGAGCTGTAGAGCTGCAGGGGTGAGGCTGTCGTGCTCAATGATTTTCCCTCGAGACAGTTCTTCCAGACGTCTCCTAACTTCTGCCACTGTCCTTGTGGCATTGGCTGTTATCTTCAATCGGTGGGAGCCAGTAGCAGTCCTGTTTAAGTTCCACTCAAGACCTAATAATAAGAACATTGATTGTCAACAGTCAAATCATAATGAGCTTGTTTTAAGAAAATACAATTAAACTTGTCTCACAATATAAAGAAGCTTCCAATAAACCATAGATGGCCAGTTTGTAAAATTCAACATCCGAAAATTAGCATAACTACTACAGTGCCTATGAAACATTAATTTGACCCACTGTTCATGTTATAACCCTAAACAGTAGTCAATGATACAAATGTGCAGCAAAATTCATATCAGCTTCAAATGGGTGATAGCAGATGATTTATCCAGTAATAGAGATGTTAGATCAATCTGAAAGAGTTGTTTCCTCAAAATAGCCTGTTCTTTTATGTGACTTGTAAAATGTGGCAAAGCTTTGATAAATTTTAGATAAATTTGTGAAGCTTAAATAAGTAGCTGTTGGGAAGGGGAAAAAGATGCAATATATGATGTGACGGAAACTTACAACCAAAATAATGATTTATTTAGGACAAAAATTTCCTTAAACACAAGTGTCAAAATACATGGTGATTTTATAATAGTAACCAAACAAATAATAGTTTCCATTTTACATAAAAAATCCATAATGCATCAACATAAAAGACATTCATGAAGAAATAAGTAAAAAAGGGGACCAGAAACAAAAAAACAAAACTACTTCCTACTCCTTTCATTTTTCCAAATGTGTTTTCTTTAGGAGAGAAGCAAGAAAAATTAGTGCTGAAGTTTAACTGGATACATCAATTATTTTTTTAAAAAAAAATCCACACAATTGTACACAATGAATAGACATCCAATTCAACATTTTTCATGGGGGGAATATTAAGTTGCAGCCATGTATATAAAAGGTTCGGCTTTTAAGAAAGGCATCAACAGATGAATTAGAGGCATCTAGAAAAGAAAAAGAGCATAATGATAAAATACCGTTTAAATTGTTGAAGGTTGCAAGTATTTTTTCCAGTTGTTCCCTAATCACATGATAGACTGGAGCAGGAAATATCAAGGAGCTGTGAAACAACTGCTCACACTTTATCTTCTGCCATGAAAGACATCCGGGCAACACCTTTCCTTCAATTTTCTCCAAAGCTTTTGCTGCCTCTAAGTGCAACCTTCCATCAAAATTAATTAAAGCTCTCTTGAAAGAATCCTTTGGCTCAGCTGGAAATACCTGAACGCGGCAAGAACTAGTATGAGGATTTGTTTTGGGCATTAAGGGGGAAATTTCTTTATAGAGTGCCTCTTCGCAGGCACCGCATGGTGGATCTCCAACAGCATCTCCCCTCACCACGAAAAAGTCCAGAATCCTTCTACTTGTAGCAGTTCTCAGTACATCTAAAATTTCAGTTTCTGAAAGCTCTCTGTCAAGCCCACTTATCACAATACAATCCATAGACTTATTACTGGGTACACAGCGAACATACCTCCCTCCGATTGCAAGGTTAAAAAAATCTCTCAAGATGAAATTGACATCATTTTTATCACATTTAAGTATGCCAAATCCCTTGCTAGGTCTACGAGGCCAAAATATTTTTGCTTTAACTTCAGGAAATGAAAATGTTTTATCCCCTCCCATAGCTGATTGTGAAGGAAGTATTTTCAAGGACGAGCCACAAAACTCTTCTCCATTCAGCTCAACAGCCCTTTTGGCAGCATCAGGGGACAAAAATGTTATCTTGCCCCACTTTTCTCTATCATCAGCATCCTTTACCATGCCTTGGAACTTGTACACGGAACATATACAACCTGAGGTATTCTTCTCAAAAAACATCAGGAGCTCCTTATCATCAATTGCATTTATGTTTGGGTGACACACTTCAACACTCAAAGAATGTTTCTCAAGTTCCAAATGCTTTATCTCAGCACCAGACCCAAACAAGGCCACGGGTGATGAGGAACCAGACCCATGATACAAATATCTTTCCGTGCATTCAACGCGTAACCTCTTTTTCTCATCTTCTAAAACATCATTCACAAACATACTAGCTGTATCCATATCATGTGAAGCAGCATATAACTTGATGAGATTCTCATCAACATTCACTTCAACATAGATTCTTTCATCCATACAAGCTTTCCTGATACGTGAAACAAGACCAAGCAAATTACTGTTGAGTTTCCCACAAAATCTCTTTAGAAGAACAGTGCCAAAACCAGTCAGTGTCTTCATCTGCAACTTCCGCTCTTCCATCTTGGATACATCAAACAAGGGAGAAGGTTGAAGGCTGTTTAATGATTCAAAGTCAACAGCACTCACACAGACCAAATATTCATTAGAAACCGAGAGAAGCTCACCAAAAACTACCCAACTAGGCCTCTGAGCAAATACGAGCAAGGAAGAAGATGGATGCAGGTGAACATGCTGTCCTGTTTGTGCTACTTCATAACCAAGCTGATAGCGTCCAGAGAACATGGCTACATTTTCAGCAAGTGAGGACAGTATAACCTTTTTCATATTCTTATCATGAACAGAAGGCGTATGGGGGTCCCAACGCCAGTAACTTGGAACAACAAAGCCATGTTCACGCTCGAGGAAAGATTCTAACTCCAAAACTGTGTCATGGCATCTCCTCATGCATTTTGCATTGATGCTGTTTTCCCAACACCATTTATTCCTCCTATCTTGTGGCAGAGCTTCCCATTCCTTGTACACAGAGAGAAGAGTAAAAAGGTCTCCATCGGGATGGCAAAATTGCACTTTGAGACAATCAGATCTTTGTTTATCATCTTCATTACCAAATCTGCAAAATATGTTACTAGCATTGGGCATCATGGCTGCAAGGACAATGCCCTCTCTACCCAAAGCAAGTTTGAAACAGCCAAGAATAAGTTTACCATGCCTAGGTTCAATCCCCATTCTTGCCAAGTACCTACCTTCATAAGTTAGTTCATGAACATTATTGTTCACTTTAATAAATCCTAATTGAATTAGATTCCTAATCGCCATCTCAATGGAGCTAGGGCTTGGAGCATCCACAAAATCAAAATCCTGCACATTCTTCACCCCTAAAGCAAGGATCTTCAAAACTGCTACACCAAGATGAACCCTTCGAATCTCAGGTTCTTGATTTAGCTCCATGGACTGATAATCAGCTTCTGAGTACATCCTATAGCACCTGCCAGGCTCAGTCCTCCCAGCACGACCTGCCCTTTGGTTAGCAGAGCTCTGGCTGATCCAGCAAACCTTAAGTACATTCATCCCACTGCAAGGATCAAATCGGCAATCTTTAACCAACCCAGAATCGATCACATACTTAACACCAGGAATTGTAATTGATGTCTCTGCAAGATTCGTTGAAAATATCACTTTCCTTTTTCCAGCATAGTTCTGGAAAACATGAAATTGCTCTTCAGACGAAAGCTTCCCATGCAAGGGAAGAGCAACTGCAGATGGGGCTTTAAAATTTTCACACGCCCATTCTACGTCAAACTGTGAGGTCAGAAAGGCGAGAATAGTTCCTTCTTCCTCTGTTTTGTGAATCTCGGTTGCCATTTTGACAACATCAAAAACATATGACGCCACAACAGCAGAACCAGAATGTTCTCCATAGTCAGCAGGAACATATCTCATCTCCACAGGGAAGTTTCTCCCAACCACGTGAAAAATTCCACAACCATAGAAATAATCAGATAGCTGCTTTGCATCAGCTGTAGCAGACATTATGATAAGTCGAATTTCAACCCTCTTACAAAGCAAATTCTTTATCAACGCCAACAGTAGATCAGTATTTAAGCTCCTTTCATGAGCCTCGTCAACTATGATACACGAGACCCCAGACAAATTCCTATCATTCATGTACTGCTGCAATAAACAGTGATCTGTCATGAATGCTATCCTGGAATCAAACATGTCGCCGGATGAAAATGTAGAATAACACTGGATTGAACTTTCTTCATAACATCCACTACTTTCTTCCTGGACCCTTTGCGCCAATGACTTGGCAGCAATCTTGCGAGGCTGAGTGCACACAATTGACTCATCAGCCCCAATGCCGGAATCCGCAAGAAACTGCACTATCTGAGTGCTCTTCCCAGAACCGGTCTCTCCAATCAACACTGTTATCTGCACATATTCTACTCATAAGAACAGCCAAAAAAATCTAAATAGCAACATAATTAATAGTATGCACTGGCAAAAAAAAAGTCTTATTTTTTGCACAACCAACATATACTAAAGTTGCAAACTTATACACATTTTCATGATCACATGAACAAACTACAACAACAACAACAAAACTTTTTCCAAGCATCTATAGGAATTAGAAAGATTAAGATACCTGTTGATGATGTATTTGCTGAAGAATTTCCCTCCGGTAAGCATAAATGGGCAATCCGTCTTCGAGTCTGCGACGTTCCCTAACAATGAGACTGTGAATCTTCCCCCAATCAAAACTTTCACCAAACTTAAACACAGGAACAAAATCTCCACCACAGTCCGCATGATTATTCTCTCCAAGATGCTGCAAAATGCACTCCATTGCAAACTCAAACTCCTTCAATCTCCTTTCAACCAAACTCTTCTCATCATCAAGCCCTTTCTTTCTCTGAATATTCTGTTGCTGAACCCTAATTGGAAAAGGCTTACCCAACAAACTCACAACACTCCCAATCTCCTTCGCCAATCGATCCCACTCCTCCACCAATCTCTTCACTTCCTTCCCTTCCATCAACTCCTTCACATGACTAACAAAAACCCTCCTAAGACTACCTTCAAGCTCAACCCTATCAGAAGGCACCATAACATTCGAAATCAACTCCGGCGTAAAATCATGACCTTCAGAAAGACGCGATTCCCAAAACCAAACTACAGCATCACGAGCATCCGTCCACTGAATGAAATTGAGTGAAGCAGCAACACCATCGCAGGGGTAAAAAAGGAAATTATCAGGATTAGGTTTACATTTACCGATGAGACACTCGACATCATCCCGATGAAGAGCACGACGGCCGAGATGAAGCATGAGAATGAAATTGGGAGGACGGTGAGGGGAATTTCGTTCTGGAGGACGATCGACACGGTGGTTGGAATGAAATCCAGGCTTCCGGTATCGGTAAACGGGACAGTGCGGTGGTTGACGGTGGAAATGAGGGTTGTAATTTGGGGGAAAGGTTTTCTTCATGGTGAATCTATTAGCGAGAAACGAAACCCTAATTGATTAGAATGAAATTGAAAATTGAAATGTGTTGTGTTGTGTGTGAGTGTGAGTGTGATTATTATTATTATAAGAGTTTTTGTTTGTTTTTATTTTTCTTGGTATCTACTCCTTCACACACTGGTTGGTTAGGTTATACTAGTGCAGTGTGACTGTGGGAATACTTTCATTTCTTTTTCAAATTATTTTTGAAACAAAAAAATTATTTCTTTTTTTTTTTAAGAATTCTTTCTTTTTCTTGACTTTTAAACTTTTTTGATAATAATAGACAAAAAATGTTATTTTGTTTTTATTGCAAAAGACAGAAAAAATTGATAAAAACTACTACTAATGGACAAAATTTAGATGCATGGTTCTCTTGTAAGTGTCACATTTATCTCTCAAAAAATGTTTCACATTTAATGTATTATTTTAAAATATTAATAGAATATTAAAATAAAACTACTTATTTACGAAAACAATTACTAATATATTCTTATTAATAAATATAGTTAGTCCAAAAAAAATTTGTTTATTTATAAGAAAAGAAATTGAAATACTAAACAAGGCAAACTAATTTCTCTTACATCATTTGTTAGACGAATGCACTGTTTGGTAAGTCTAATTGCTTATAGCTTATTGAACTAGCTTATAAGCTTGTTTGAAAAAATGTGAAGTGTTTGGTAACGAGCTTCTCTGACTAGCTTATAGCGTTTTTTGAGATGCTATTTCAAGTAGCGTATGAGCTTATAGCTTATAGCTTTTTCATTTTATTCCATATTTACCCTCATTAATTTTATTTATTTATTTTTTAAAAATTATAATAACTACCCACTAACACTTACAAAAAAAAACCACCCACTAACCATGTATTTTTATGTCATTTTGTACTTACAACAACTAAATTTGTCAAACACTTTAATTTTATTCTACTAGCTTTTCAGCTATAAGCTAGCTTATAGCTTATTTTTACCAAACAGAGCCAGTGTCAAAGCAGGAGAAGAGACGTCAAAAAAAAAATTAAAATTAAAATTTAAGGAAGAGTGCTTGAGATTTGCTAACAGGTCTGCACACCGATTAGCCTCGCGATATACATGACAGATTGGGGTTCTTCGTCTATGACAATGGAGAAGAGAGAGTACCTCTTGAAGAAAATGGTGGAGGAGAAATTTAAAGATGAACACGAAAGTAACTATATTAACCATGATTAGATTTATGATGTTTAAATGTCTCGTCATATCTATTACAATGTGAAGCGTCCATAGTTCGCTCACACAACAAAACATGGTCCAATTTTATTGTAGAATCCACGAATGAACAGATCTTTATTTAATGCTCAACTTAAAAAGAAACTTCACAAGTAGAAACTCCTTAAGATTTTTTGTGAGAACCATCAATATTAACCTTATAGTAATCGTGAAGAGGAGGTGTCCAAGAAACCTCATGCTTCGTCTCGAAGGACGAGGTTGAGATTTGACATTCATGTTGGAAGAGGGTAATAAAATTAGCTTGGTTAGTTACCATACGAAGAAGATGGTTACCTATAAGTGTTTTTCTATTAAACACCAAGCTATTTCTATCTTTTCAATGCTCATAAACAGCAACTCCAACAAAGATATTTGCCAATTGTCATGAGTCATACCAATATTAGGCGTTGTGATGTTCCAGTCAAGTCATTGATACAATCCAATACTAAAAATCGTACTCCAGACATCCTGAGAGATAAGATGATTCCAGATAAAAATTATTGCTTCTTCGCAGTCTCTTAAAATAGGGGGACCAAAATCGCAAATATTGCAAAATAGAAGGACCAAAAATACAATTAAGCTTGTATTCTATTCACCACATGCTCCCACATGTTTTTAGAACGAAGATTACCTTCAAGTGGATATCCCAAATACACAAATGACATTTCACTTATTTTATAATTAAAGTTCATTGTCACCTCATGTAGCCAATCAATCGAAATGTTAATTCTTATTAGTGTCTATTTGGATGTGTATCATGTTTGTCAAATCCATTGTAGCGTTTAAGATTGGTATTGTAGCATCTCAAAAATTACAGTTGGAGCAAAGGTAGACATGTGTTTGGAGGTGCAGACGCTCAACCAAACAGACACATAGTCTAATTTTATGGAGATTCACTTTTATTTCTAACGGTAGCTCAAAATGCTTAAATTAGCCTTTATGTTCTCCCGCTTTTTCTTCCTTATCATTATCATGTCATCAACAACTATAATACTAGTATGCGATATTTGGCTATATTCTAACCACAAAACGGTAACCTTCAAACTCCTCAACTTCTACTAATTTATTCATCAAAGCTCCCAAGCCTTTAGCTTCTATTAGAAGCAAGCCTTGCCTCTGTCCCTTTTCAACTCCAAATTCTTTCGTAAGACTTTCATTAACCATGATTGAAAATACCATTGCACTCAAACCTTCATCAATCCACCTTCATTTTTATTCACAAAAATTGTATCTTACGGCGGGTCATACAAAACTTTCGTTCCACTAAGTCATACGTTTTTTTAAAGTCAGCTTTAAAAGAACAATGTTTTCTTTTTACCTCGTCAACCAATTCAGTAGCTATCAATATCACATCAAATATTTGTCCGTACTTAATAAATATTGTATGTTTTTTTTTTACAATAAATAAAAGTTGTATGTTCTTCATATATTAACTTGTTGATCGCCATTCTTAATATATATGTTGCCAACACTTTATACACACAACCTATTAGAGAAATAGGTTTTATAGCCACATAATCTATGAGAATTTTCTTTCTTAGGAATCAAGACAATAAGTGAATTGTTACTTCTTTTTACAATATTCTTGAGTTACTTTATAATTCTAAATGAAAATTTGTTTGGTCACGGTACATTGTATTTCTAATTTCCTTATTTTGAAATGGCAATAGTTAGGAACTCACTGTCTTCACCATTTATATTTTAAAGTTATATTTTTTCAAAAAAGGACTATTCCAAATTTTGTCTTAAAAATGCTTTTTAAAATGATTAGAAACCTCACACTTCACCTCCACAATCTTCCATTCTCCAACTCAATATCTTCTTAATGGCTTAACTACACATTTGGTCCCTTACGTTTATTTTAGGTTTTAATTTGGTCCCTTACGTTTATTTTAGGTTTCAAGTTAGTCTTTTCCGTTAGTTTTGTCACTAACACCGTTTGAACAGTACACGTGTCAGCGTGTCCAAGTGCCACGTGTCAGTCCACATATGCAAATTGACTGCCACATGTGACAAAATTGACGGAAAGGACTAACTTGAAACCTAAAATAAACGTAAGGGACCAAATTGATACTTTTTAAACGTAAGGGGTCAAATTGAAACCTAAAATAAACATAAGGGACCAAATGTATAGTTAAGCCCTTCTTAATTATATTTCTCCTTTCTACACATTCATAGAACAATTTTGAAATTACATCTTCTTTGATTCTTTCAACCACTTCACACTGGCTCTTATACTCTACTTTCTCTAATCTGAACCGTTAAATATAATAAATATTAAATCATGAAAATAAAATTGATCGAACCATGGTGGACAAATCTTGCATAAAATTGTCACTTATAAATGTAACAACATTAAAGTTTTTGGTACCACTACAATCAAACTCAACTTAATAGATTAATCGATAGCTTATTTATGCATGGTTAAAAAAATATATTTTTTGTCCACTCAACTTTTGTTAGCTAGTAGTTTTCTTTGTCTTTGTCTTTAGAGAGCACTCACAAATTAGAAAAAGAGAACCCCAAAAGAAAGCTACCTACCACTTATAAAGGGTAATGAGCTGTCAGGCAAACTTTGATCATCAGTTATAGTCTAATTTATTTTACTCCCAACTTTTCCTTTATTAGGACTATGAGTACGTTGGATTCTATACACATATCAATTTGTAGGACCAGGGGAACTAACAAAACCAAAAGGCTCATCTCTTTCATATTTTTTATCTAAAGCATTGGACACATAAGCCATGTGATGGTCTCATTGGATTTGGATTTGGATTTGGTGTGGGATTCAAGTTTTTTAAAATTTCTCAACGCACCCACCACTTTCTCCCGCACTCCCCAAAAAATTCGGAAAATGTTTCCCGAATTTTTTATAGTGTAAATTTTACACTAAAAAACAGTTCGGAACATATTTTCCGAATTTTTTTAGGTGCGCTAGGGAGTGCAGGAGAAAGTGGGTGGGTGCGTTGAGAAATTTTCCAAGTTTTTGCCAATATGCCCCCACTAATTTTTAGAGAAATACACACATTTATAATAAATAAATAAAATTAAAAAGAAAATAATTAAAATAATATTAATTTCATGTAAGATTTTCTCATCTTTGTATTCATGAAACTTGCAAGCAAACTAGGAGTATATTCTCCTATCAATTTCAATTCCTATATAAATTCTGGCTAATGCTACGATGGACCACCTTCATAAGTGGTCCACCATGGACAAGTGATCTACCGAATATGAATTTTATGAAATTTACTGTTAGATTGAAAGTTTATATATCGTATAGATCATCCATAAATTTTTTAAAATTTTTTGAAAATCATTTGATATGTTATTGAGATCCATCAAGATTTACGTTATTTAATAAACCGTTAATCTTGATGTGTCTCAATAACATATCAAATGATTTTCAATTTTTCTAAATTTTTCTATGGATGATCTATATGATATAAGCTTTCAATCCAACAGTGGATTTTATAAAATTTGTATTCGTTATAATGTTATTCATGACTGGTCCACCATGAACCACTTGATGAAGTGGTCCATATTATAATTTACCTATAAATACTCCCTATATTTTAGCATATGTCAACAAGGTTGTCAGACTCGAGAGTCTACTCAGACTCAAAAAGGGTCGTAGACTAGATTCGTAGACTCGTACGAGTTTATGGAAACTTAAAAATGAGTTTAAAAAGCCTATAAGTTATTCATAAATGACATATAAATGATATATATGATATGGAACACAAATTAACATAAAATTCAATTTTCAAATAAAAATTCAAATTTCAAACTTCAAACAAACTTGTCAACAAAAAACTTCATAATAAAACAAACAAAATAGCAAAGCTCCAGTGAAATATATATGATAATGACTTCAAAGATCAAAAGCTCCGGTGACATCATCACCACCAATATAATCATTATCATTATCTTCACCATCATTATCAAACTCTGCCCCAGATAAAACACCTTCTTCGTCATTAACCAAGGTTGGATTGCTTGAACTTCCACTTAATTCAACATTGCCGCCACCATTGCACAACATTGGTAATAATAAAATCAGGTTCCTCAACATTGTTAGCAATAACATCAACTTGCTCAACATTAACTTCAGTTTGCTTATTATTTTCTTCATTAAGGATTTTCAATTTATTTTTATTTTTTTAAAATTTTGTGTTTTGGATGGGGATTTTTTAATAAAAAAAATCAAAATTTTTTTTAGAAAGATTTATAGACTCGTAAACTCGCCATAAACTCGCGAGTTTATACGAGTCTATTCGAATCTAATCAAGTTTATCAAAAATCGATTCTATGAGCGATTCAATTCATTTTTGCTTCCTAAATACGTAAACTCGTACGAGTTTAAGAGTCTACTCGCAAGTTTGACAATCATGTATGTCAGGACTGACTGAAAAAGGATTCACTCTTGCATGAATTTTTGTGGAAGCTAATCTATACTCACATTTCCGCATATGTCAGGACTGAAAAAAATATTTTTTGCAAGCTCATCATTCCAACAATTGGTCAAGTATTTTGGGGGAGAAATAATTTCATGTAATGGTGTAGTGGTAGTGTGTGTTCTCGTTAAGGAGCATAGGGTTGCTTGCTCAACTCCTACCTTTGTTTCCTTTCACGAAATAATATGAATTTATGATTAGGGTTAAAATCTCAGCTCCTTCACTAAATGTTTGTGAGTTTATAATGATTTTATCATTTGTCTATCAAAAAAAAAAAAACAACAACTATACTTCATTTTTATTTTTATTAAAAACACTGTCAGTTTTTAATGATATTAGTTTAAAGTGTATTTTTTTTATTATTGATTAGAATATGATTGTTTTTTAAATTGATTGATTAGAATATGATTGTTTTTAAATAAAAGATTTCTCTTTTTTAAAAATTATGTTTTTTATTATAAAAGAACATTAATTTTACTAAATTTCTTTTACCATTAAAGCGTCTCTTTATTAAATTTGCTATGGGTCTCAAAATGTTTTGGGACGCCCCTGAGTATACTTCCTCTATCCCTAAAGATTTGAATGAAAAGAGTCATCTTAGTCAAATTTGATTCTCACCTCAAACAAAAATTAACAAATTAACAATTAATATATTAATTAAGATACAGTGTTTGAAAAAATAAGTACTATAATCTGTCTTTTTTGTTAATTTTTGTTTGATAAAAATTACTATGATTTCAAAAATGCATGATGAAGCAAGCAAATATAAAAATTAAATAAATTCAGTGTGAGAGTTAGTCATTGATTCAATCATATTAGCTTGTTGAAGGCAAACCTCCATCTATATCTTTATCCTCTAATAATAATTTGCAGTTTGAGATTTTTCTTGCCTTTTATGTGAGAATGATTAATGACCAACTTGTTACTCTATCGAGACTTGCTTTAGAAGTTAGATTCTTTATATACACATTAAAAAAATTATTAGTTTTAGAAAATACACAGAACAGAGTTATGAAGAATTGAAGATACTATTAAGTGCAAGTCAAAGACATCAATGAATATGTCCCATGCCCAATGACCATGCAAAGTGCATGCAGTCTCGTCTTAGATCTTCTACACACACGGGGGTTATATTATGAAGTGTCATATTTTAAAAAGTGGGGCGCTATTTACTGCGACAAACTATTACGTAGAATTGTCAAAATGAGTTAGACTTAGATCTATTGAACTTGTATTTTAGTGCAAATCGAGTTGTAAAAGGCGTGAAAAGAAACAACTCTATGTTTGAAAATTGCTTTTTTTCCCATTGTTTCCTCCAAGACCCCCCAAAGTGACCATTTTGACCCTATAAATGTGTTTGGACTCTAGAATCCGAAATTTGTTTGTTATGGTCCATACAATCCGAAATCAGTTTAAACAAGCAATTGACTGGTTATGCATGCCTTGTACGTGATGTTTTGCCCAGGAAAAACTGGGTTTGGACTGTACAATCCGAACGTCCTTATTTTTAACGGTTTTGGAGTATGGAAGCCGAAACTTGTTTGATATGGACCATACAATCCGAAACCAGTTTAAACAAGCCATTGGCTGGCTATGCCTGACTTGTACATCGTTGATGATTTGCCCAGGAAAACTTGATTTTGGACTGTACAATCCGAAATGCTTTGATTTTTAAAATTTTGCATCATTTCGGATTTTACCAACCGGAAACGCTCATATTCGGTGTGTAGGATCCGAATAGAGTCTATATAGCCTATATTTCAGAAGTTGCACTTTCGTAACCACTTGGACACTCAATTGGGAGCTTTGGAGCTAGGGCGATTTTTTTGGCGTATCAGAGACTTGAAAGCAACGTTTATTCACTCAAAGAGGGGCGCAATACTCAATCGGAGTCATACAAGAGGTAATAAGCACTTTAAACCGTTTATTTTTTCAATTTTCATGGTTTTATGATCGCAGTCGCGTTTGGCTCATACAATCCGAACCCATTTCGGATCCCACATGCCAAACTAGACAGCTTTTTAAAATTTTGAAATTTATTGTGATAGGTAGGGTTTGTGATGGTCGAACCTCCGTTTGAAATGAAACCGAACATCGATGAACCCGACATTGCACAACCTAATGTAGTTGAACCCGCAAATATTTTGGTTAACACTGCCAATTATTTTTTTAAGTGTGAAAAGTATAAGGTCCGAGATGAGATGTTCGAATGGTGCAAAAAAGAGGCTATAAAAGCTGGATTTACTATGGTGATTGTGAAATCAGATACGGGGCATATCCTTGCAACGGCCTACAACCGCGTTGTAGTTTTATTAACTAAACACGAGATTGGTTATTGTGAAACCTATTTTCCACTGCGCGGTCGTCCACCGTTGGATCCATCTGCACGCATTATGTGTGTTGGTATGGTTCCAAACCATTTTGTGTATGTTAAATTGAAGGTTGGGTGTCAACTGCCTCCAACTTGTAAGGAATGGAAAAATCATAGGGCGCCGGAGGCTGAGACTTGGGAGGATACATTTATGGATCGGATGGTTGAGTTTGACGAACTCATGAAGAATGAAAAAGGTTACATGAAGATGGAAACAAATGAAGACGATCCTGTAGTTGTGAGAGACAAATGAAGATGGAGCCAAATGAAGACGAACTCATTTTGATTGAATTGTTTTTAAGTTTGAAGTTGTAATTTACGTTTTAGAGTTTGAAGTTGTGATTTATTTGATTATGTTTGAAGTTATCGTATGTAATGACAATGGTTATTTTTAACTTTTAATTTAGTGCAAAAGAGCAAATTCCGAACATGCATAATGTTGGCCTGCAAAACTGTAAAAAAAATTCTGCAGAAAACTTGATTTTGGACTGTACACTCCAAACCTGTAATTTTAGTGACCATTTCGGTTCGCAGGATCCAAACCTGTGATTTTCATGACCATTTCGGTTCGCAGGATCCAAACCTGTGATTTTCGTGACCATTTCGGTTCGCAGAATCCGAACATAATTGGTTTTGGATTGTAGACTCCAAACCAACGTATAAGCACAATTTTCGCAAACCAACGAACTCATGAAGAATGAAAAAGGTGACATGAAGATGGAAACAAATGAAGATGATCCTGTAGTTGTGAGAGACAAATGAAGATGGAGCCAAATGAAGACGAACTCATTTTGCTTGAATTGTTTTTAAGTTTGAAGTTGTAATTTACGTTTTAGAGTTTGAAGTTGTGATTTATTTGATTATGTTTGAAGTTATCGTATGTAATGACAATGGTTATTTTTAACTTTTAATTTAGTGCAAAAGAGCAAATTCCGAACATGCATAATGTTGGCCTGCAAAACTGTAAAAAAAATTCTGCAGAAAACTTGATTTTGGACTGTACACTCCAAACCTGTAATTTTAGTGACCATTTCGGTTCGCAGGATCCAAACCTGTGATTTTCATGACCATTTTGGTTCGCAGGATCCAAACCTGTGATTTTCGTGATCATTTCGGTTCGCAGAATCCGAACATAATTGGTTTTGGATTGTAGACTCCAAACCAACGTATAAGCACAATTTTCGCCCCCCCCCCACCCCCCCCCCCCCCCCCCCCCCCCCCCAAAACGTGTTCCCATCTATAATTGGCTTGTTTCGGATCCCACGAACCACACATAATATATTTCGGATCATAGGATCCATAGCTTCCTAAACCCCCCAAATCCAAGGTTATTTTGGGATTTTTGGGGGGTTTAAGAGGAACATGGGGGGCGAAAAAAGCAATTTTCTCTATATTTTCTGTCCAGTTCACCGAGTCTTTATTTTTCAAGAGTCCAATTAGTTGGGCTTTGGGTCAACCCATTAAAAAGGCATGAAAAGAGTCAAATTTATCTATCAACCGTGTATAGTATAGATCGAGTTGTAAAAGGCGTGAAAAGAAACAATTTTGATCCGGTCAATCGAGTATTTATTTTTCAAGGGTCTAACTAGTCGGACTTTGGGCCAGCCCATTAAAAATACTTACAAAAATATTGTAATCTAATAATATAGACCAAAAATTGTGATAAAAAATATTTGAAGAATTAAAAGTTGCTGAAATTTTTTATAAAGATAAAAAATAAAATTTGACAAATTTACACGGCTAAAAAATTTATTTAACCCTATTTCAAATGATATTTTTTTAACAAAATTTGAAACATTTTGTTATGTATATTGAAGAAAGAATGAAGAATCAATGTATTTTGTTAACCGTAGATGTTTGGAATGACCGTGCGTCCCAGGCTCAAACTGAAAGCCAAAGTAGAGTACAACAAACAACACATGTTCTTCTATGCAGTTCTCACACACATAACATAACATAACAGTGACTTTTGAAGAGTTAATTTGTACTACTAGTCTCACTTTTACTACCCTTAATTATGTTGATGAACCCACCTCACACGTGTTTTTGTCGTTTACAGTAACAAAAAAATGGGTCCCAGTTCATATAAAAGTTGGCACATTTGGCAGTCCAGCAGTCAGTCAGTGATGAGGACTGACGGGTCCTACTTTTATGCTAAATCTGTCTTTCCCTTCCATCCATGCCTGCCTGTCACTCCTTGCCAATTGTTTCAAAAAAGACCTTAATTTTGTAAGATACTTTAGGACACATTTAAATCTGGATCCACCGAGTAGGCGAGTACTAACCAAGTAAAAGATAGAAAGAAAATAGGAAAATGTTTGTAAATTATATAAAAGGTTTAGGCTAATATGAAGAAGTTTATCACGTCTTTCATTATGCACAAATTAATGATGATTGAAAATTTGTATTATATATATATATATATATATATATATATATATATATATATATATATATATATATATATATATATATATATATATATATATATATATATATCATTCATGTCAAATTTTAAATAAATGAAATATGTCATTGAAATCGATCAAAATTAATAGTATTTAATAAAAACTCATAAAAAGTTAATCTCGATGGGTCTCAATGACATATCATATGATTTTTAGTTTCTTTAAAATTTAACATGGATGATCCATATAATATAAATTATCTATCTAATGGTGTATTTTAGAAAATTCGTATTCGTTATAATGATATTAATATTATTGACTTGTGCACCATGCACTATATGCATCACTTGTCCATGATAGAATTGACCATTATAAAAGTGTTATTTTAATAGACAATATAGCGTTAACAAATCAAATTCTAGATCTTAACAATCAGACTAAACACTTTGACATATGATCAAATGTGGATAATAACTTGAGATTCATAGTTTTAAAATGTCATCCAACGTAACCAAAAGAAGATACTCATGTGTTAACCCAAAAAATCAACTATATGTAGTTTCTTAGGTGACCAATGACCAATTCTATCACATATTGATAAGATATCCACGAGGTTGATAGAAAATGGCCTTAGTGATAACCGTCATAAAACCCCTTAATCGAAGCTATAGACTTATGCCTCCAAATTTGTATATCATTGGTTGAACCTTTTTGAACAGGTCATTGGTTGAACCTTAAATGAGTTGAAGCTGATCTATCACTTCAAATGAAACATACACTACACTATAAGACAAAAAAACCAACAAATATTACACAAGACGACGAACAAAACAACGGTGCACTTAAGAGATAAAAACACAAATAATAACTCAAGTATATATGTGAATAAAACTTAATTAGATAAATGATGAGAAAAAACGACAAAGAAGGGTGATTCTAGATTAAAAAAAATGACCAAAAATTAATCATCTCTAACAAATGAATGTATGAAGCTTCTCTCACTAGAAAAATTAGGACAGACTACTTATGAAGATCAGCTTCTAGATATCCATTTTTAGTATGGCTAATTGTTTAGCATTTTCCTTTATTTATTTATTTATTTTTGTCAAATGTCTATTACTAATTTTGAGTGAATAAAAGATATAAATGCATACATTTTTAAAAAATTGTGATCATAAATTATACATTTATATATATCAAAGGACATCTCAATTATTTCAAAAATGTAGATGATCTATCATAGAAAAAACCATTAGTAAAAAAAAAAATCATAAAAAAAAAACCACACACATTCGAGTAGTATTTGAATTTTAAGATTAAAACAAAATAATGATGATAAAAATGAGAGAATATATAATTTACTTTAAACTAAAATGGTACTTGAAATAACCTGTCAAAAAATACAATAAATTAACTCTTATAACAATACTCTAAATTCACGAGAGAAAACTTTTATACCATATATACAAAATTTTACATCACACGTTTTTTTTTTACCATGATATTGATACGAATTTTTCACCGTCATTAGCGATGATCATGTTAGAATATTTTTTAATATTTTGTGGGCTATAAATCAACTGTGAGTTGATATTGCTGTGATCCATATGATGATGCTTTGGCCCAATAAGTGTGATTGGTAATAATAGGTTTTGAACACTAATTCTGATTTGTGTAGAAACAAAGTGTAGGACCAACATCTAGTGTACATCATGGGTGCTATGGCTAGGGTTGTTATCTTTATAAATAGATAGGCTAGATCTCATTTATCGTCACGTCATCACGCGAGCAATACGCTGAAATAAGCTTGTCTGAGGTTGCCCCATTGATAACCATAGATCCTGTAGCATGTCATCAGGCAAAGGAAGACATTTTCTAACACATCGGTAATTCCAATTCCGGTAAACATGATTGTTGTCTTCAACGGTTCAACAAGTAAGTGTGTTCGAATTTCATATAATATATCGATCTCTAAGTTTTAATTCTTATAGACTAATCTTCATCGGAAAATCTATGGGGCACACAAAATAGGTTCTCCCCTCCTAATCGATTTTTCTCCATACGCATGAGCCAAAAATCGAACCTCTGACCACATACTTAAGGGACTCAAGACGCTTGCCACTTTAACCAATTCATTATTGGTTTATTTATTAGCTAGCAGTTTGACATTGTCGAATGTCAACTATACTCTATATTATAAAATATGGATTTAGGCAGTCGTGACAATATGCATATATATATATATATATATATATATATATATATATATATTATGCATGAAATATTCATCTGATTAAAATCAGACGATTTAAATTTAAAATAATTTTTATTTTATTTTTTTAATATTAAATTCTGAAGATAAAATCTAGACCGTTGAGACAACCATAACCTGACTTTTGAATGCATCAAAGCTTCATCCCTCTATTGTGTAGCAAAAGTTTAGGTACGTGACAATTCGGTGGGTTTCCTTTTGCAAGGTAAAACAGGCAAAAAAAATTAAAAAATTTGCCACTGAAATAGTTTCCTCCATAACTAATTTTTGGTTTTTTCAAATTATTTGAGTAATTGAAAGATGAAACATATTGAAGCTAATTTGTTATGTCTAGCACCTGTTGATACCAATCTGTACACTCCTTGTTGATTTTGTTATTTTAGTTGCAAGCAATCGATTTAAGCTAATGCAATTTGATGAATGCCTTGTTGTGAGTACATGCATGATTGAGGATTGTTTTACAGAAATAGTTAGTAGCATGATTGATAATACTTTTGACAAGGATTTCAAATTTGTGTTTCTATATGTAGTCATAGCTAAACATAACATGCTGATTAGTAGTAGTAATTTAAACTAAACTAACCAGACTAGCTATTATATTTTGTCCTATATTCAAAGCTTGAAGCAAATATGTTTCAATTAATATGCTAATGCTAGTATCTTTTTTCTTTTGGAAAGACCATGTACTACTATCTTTAATATTGATGTCTAAAGCTGTTTTCTTTAACTAGTTGGTTGATTGTTATATAGATATCCATCATCAATAAATGCTTTCTTCTTGTAGTTACACATGTGTATCAGGCAAAGGAGTGTGTGTAGCCACTGTCCTAGTACAAACTAACTTATTTTGTGCACCCATTGACGTGTTTCATATTTGTGCAGCACCACCAATCTTGCCATAACAATCTTGCACAGTGTTGTTCGACTTATCGGGACACGCCGCCTGATCACTTTTGTCAGAAAGATTTTCGATACAAAGAGTTGGCCAAACTCTTCGTCGAGCCATCAACTCTAATACCACTTGGATCACGAGGGGACAGCCGGGGGATCATTCACATTGGACTAAGAACAACTATACAAGTGAGTTGGACACCACGCTTTAACAAAAAAGCTTAAGACATTAGATTTATGTGTCATCTCGCTTATAAAGTGTTCAACTTTCACTTTTTTAAGCAATGTGAGACTTAACTCACTTCACGCTTGCCTTGTCAAAAAAATTCATTTTACACTTGCCACAACAAAATTCAACTTCTAACAACAAATTTACAACATTCATTCATACTAACATATATGTTTCACACCAAGCACTTGTGTTAATAGTTATGACTTAAGCACGTGAGGATATCCAAACTCAAAAGACTAGTAGGTGAGAGAGCTCCGTGACTTAAATACCACATTAATCATTTTGATATACTCGATGTGAGACTCATAACATTGCCACACCCTTTAAGAGTCGAAGCCTACGGCGGTTTTTGTTGGGAAAAACCGGCATAGAGAAAATAGAGCTTAATCCTTTTTAGTATTTATTCCTTTTTTAATTAAATTTTGTCTTAATCCAAGAATGGCTATAAATAGAGCTTCGCCACTTCAGTTGAAACTTTTCCAACTTCCTCCATAGCTTCTCACGCTCCAGAAAATCTCTCAAAATCTTCTTCCAATCTTGAAACAACGAAGACTCAAACGACTCTGAACTTACCAGATCTTTGATTAGCTTTTTCAAATCGTACCCTTTTAGATCTCAGATTTACACCTTTTCATCTTCTTTTCTTTTCAAAAACTTCCATGGCGTCTTCATCCAACAAGATCCAAGTCCCTTTTACTGGAAAATGGAGTGATTTCTCCATTGCTGATGATGGAACAAAGTACGTTCCAGAACCCAAAGGTAGCAAAGAACATCGAGAAATCTGGGAAAGTCAGGTAATGATTCCCTTCGCTGTTAATAAAAATGTTTATGCTTTTGGTGGTCCGATTCCAGATGATATGAACTTGACTAGGGAAGTAGACGAAATATTTCCATGTCTCGAAACTTGCGAACCCAGAATTTTTGACAGCAAACCCTATAATTTTGAATACATGCTGACAAATTATAAACCCTTTCGATCCCATCCTTATTACGGAAACACCCTTTACCTTACTTGGCTTGATCGAATAGAACAATCCTTTGGCAAATTCTGGAAAGATTATGGAATCTTCGAGTATAATACAATTTTCCAGGATAGGGCCTAAGTATCAACCTGAAATGCTCATTGCTGCAATGCATTTCTTTGAAAAATCTACCAACACCTTTCAATTCAAAAGTGGTATGATGACACCCACCCTATTCGATGTGTCAGCTATCACAGGGTTAAGACCCACTGGCAAAACCTACAGCCCCAATGACGCTAGTGATAACATCACTTTGAACTACAAAGAGAATGCCTTTTCCGCCTATATCCTTAAACATTCAGGACCTGAGAATGAAGAAGTCTCAGATGAAGAACATGTGGCTTTTCTCAATTTATGGTTATCCCATTATGTATTCTGCTCTCGATCTCTTCAAATTGCTAGGAAATTCATTCCTATGGCTGTGCAAATACATGAAGGATGCCACTTTGCTTTAGGACGCCTTCTGCTGGCAACCTTGTATGAATCCATTGGGGAGGTCTGTGATAACCTGAAAGGTTTAGTCCCTGCTAAGTCGAAATCGAAGAAAGCTGCCACAGATGGATGCTTTCAAGCTGCTGGGCCTATGTGGCTATTACAATTGTGGTTAAATGCCACTTTTGAAAAGGAACTTGGTTTATTCATTCCCACTGAACATCAGGCTTCGATAGCCAAAAGGAAAATCGAAGGTACCCGTTTAATAAGGCTCCAACCTAATCCCCTCGAACAAAACTCTCAACAACTTTTCATGAAGTACATGAAAATTTTCTTAGCCATCGACCAATTCAAGCCTGAACACGCTCCATTTGTGAAAAGAACTATTGGTCCCTCCTGGTTCGTCAAAGAGATACCAGTGCTGAATCCAAATGCTGAGGAGGAAATAAATGAAACCTGGATGGCATATTTGGACCCTACCATTCTGTCTATTCGAATTGGTACCCTATCCTCTGAATATGCATTAGTTGGGTATCAACCGAATTTGGTCTCTAGACAATTTGGGTTTTCACAGCTTCGACCAAAGAGCCACTACAAAAAAAAGTGGAAATTGCAACAAATGGATAGCAACAGTTTTGTAGAACTGCCGGTAATTTTAAAACAAAATTAAAATAGCAACGGTTTTGAGGAACCGCTGGTAAGTTTTTAATGAACCGGCGGTTTAATTTGGTTTACCAGCGGTTTAGTTGATAAATAGAAAAAAAAAACCGCGAACCATTTTTTTTATTTTTTTAAGTTTCTTCTTCAGCGCCTTCTCCTTCTCCTTCATTCCAGAGAAAACAAACCCTAACGAACCCTTCGCCGTCGTTCAGCCGTGTTCTCCTTCGCCGTCGTTCAGCCGTGTTCTCCTTCGTCGTCCTTCTCCATCGCGAAAACGAACCCTAACGTCGTTCAGCCGTCGTCCTCCATAAGGTATGTTCAGCCGTTTTGGAATTGGATTATACTTAATGTCACGAAGATAATCATCATGAAGCATAATTTATTTAATTTTATTTTTCTTTCTCCTGTGTTCCTTTATTCTACTTCTACTTGTCTTTTGGAAAATTAGAGTTATTCGTTTTGTTCTGTTCTTGTTCTGTTCTTGTTTTCCTCATCTTCATCGCCGCAACTCTCTTGTTCTGTTTTAATTTTCGTTTGTTCTGTTCTTGTTTTTGGGATTTTTTTATTTTGATTTTCGATTGTTTGTTATGTTCTATTATGTTCATGCTATCTTTCTCTCTTGTTTAGATTTTTTATTTTGATTTTTTGGGACTGTTTCTTATTATTGATAATGATTAAGTGATTATTACGGGATTTTGATTTATGTTCTGTTCTTATTATGGGATTTTGATTTCTGGACTGTTGTCATTGCTATTCCAATTCTGGTTAAGTAGTTTGTAAATGTCACGGTAATCGTCGTTGCGCTCTGGAGATATATTGTGGGTGTAGTTTCTGCTGCTGTTGGGTTTGTTCCTGCTGTTTCTTACACATGGTACTCAAATTATTATCTTCTAATGGTGGACCTCGTAAGAACCAATTCTCACATTTAAGAACTGCTATTGAGTTGGTTTTACGCTCAAGTGTGTTCCTTGTCATATGCTTTGGTTATTAGCAACCATCCTTGTCAATAGTACAGAGATAAATGGGAGGGATTGAACATACAGAAAAAGAAAGCCAAAGGAAAATGAGAAAAATATTGTATTTTTGCCTCTTGTTGTCCGAAAGAAACTGGCAGATCACTAGATGTTTCAGGGATCACCATGGTGTTCTGTTGATAATATGACTTACAGTCATTTTGAATGTAGGGAAATCCTCTCTTGCCCCTATTTTTGTTGTTACATTCTCTATCTCCATGTAGTTAGTGTTGGTTTTCGGTTTGCATCTTTTCTCTGCACGAGACATAAGTGTGTTAGTTCTTGATTGAACTGTGTTGGCTACAAGTATTAGGCCCTAACTCTATCAACTACATAGATTTTGGCCAAGTTGAAATAAGTACAATATACTGACAGGTAGAAATGTTAGATTCAGTATGTGCCAATCCTATAGTGATAATGTCATTGAATTGTAATGGATGGGTCAGTGCAGTTAAGTAAAAAATTAATTAATTAATGCTAACCCTTCAGTTTTACTGCCATTAAATTTATTTTCGTCTAAAAGAGGTAGATAAACTACTATAAGAAGTTGTTGGTTTTCTTCTGTTGCCATTTTTGTTGAATTTGTGAAGTTAGCAGAACCTGTGAAGTTGCAGCAGCTGTTCATTTTAATTTTAGTTCAATGTTCATGTTCCTTTCCCTAATTTTTCCATGCTATAATTCTTTTTACGTTTTGTTTCCTTAATACTGCATTCAATCCTAAAACTCTTGTTATTTGTATCTTTTGGCCTAAGTGTACAACTTGTACTTATTAGTGCCTCTTAATATTCTAATTATGTTAATTCTGAATTGATAATAATAGTTCTGAAGCAATGGATACGACTTGGATTACACAACCACGAAATACGCCAGAGTATGCTAAAGGACTTAATGGATTCCTTGATTTTGCCTTTAAAAATCGTCCAAATGGAATGGCAAAATGTCCCTGTAAAAAATGCGGTTTCAAAACACCGCAAAGTAGAAGTGTGATGTATGATCACTTAAGAGCGACACCATTTCCAGTGGGATACACTGATTGGTGCTATCACGGTGAGGTCGCGATAGGAGAAAATAGTAATGGTTCATCTAGTAATCCTACAAATGCAGTTCATGACATTACAAATGGAGAAGATCCTATCCAGAACATGCTTAACGATGCTTTTGGAGTTGATAGGAATCATGCAAATGAAGTGCCTATTGCATCGAATGTCGATATTGAAATAGATGAAGATGTGACACCGGACGCGACTCAGGAGGGGAATGAAGCAAAAGAGTTTTATGAATTAGCAAAAGAGGGGGAACAACCTTTGTATGAAGGGTGTAAAAAATATTCAAAGTTGGCTTTTTTGGTGAAGTTGTATCATATCAAATGCTTGTGTGGAATGAGTGATAAGTCCATGACAATGATTTTAGAACTCTTGCAAGATGCATTTGAACATGCAAAGATTCCAAGCTCATTTTATGAGGCGAAGAAAACAATCACGAAACTTGGTTTGAACTATGTAAAGATTCCTGCTTGTCCGAAGGATTGTATGCTTTACTGGGGAAATAAAGAAGATGAGGAGAGGGAAACTTGTAAAGTTTGTCACACTTCCAGATGGAAATCAAGTATAAAATCTAAGGAGCGTGAGACAGGAAACGCTGACAACAGTTTGAAGAAAATCCCTGCAAAAGTTCTTCGTTATTTTCCATTAAAACCTCGATTACAAAGACTATTTTTGTCTTCAAAGACATCGGAGGATATGAGATGGCATGCTTTAAGTAATAACAATGATGAAATGATGAGGCATCCTAGAGATTCTGAAGCATGGAAACGATTTGACTCGACACACCCTTGGTTTGCATCGGATGCACGAAATGTCCGTCTTGCATTAGCTACTGATGGGTTTAATCCCTTTGGCATTATGAGTTCAAACTACAGTGTCTGGCCCGTAATTCTCATTCCATACAATACTCCTCCATGGGTGTGCATGAAGCAGACATCTTTTATAATGTCGATGATAATTCCTGGAAAAAATGCTCCAGGAAATAACATAGATGTCTACTTACAACCTTTAATGAAAGAGCTGCAAGATTTATGGACAACCGGTGTAGATGCTTATGATTCTTTCAAGCATGAGATGTTCAAATTACATGCAGCTTTGATGTGGACAATAAGCGATTTTCCTGGTCTAGGTAATCTCTCTGGGTGGAACACGTACACTGGATATGCTTGTCCAACTTGTAACAAAGACTTTAAACCTTGCCGTCTTAAAAATGGCAAAAAATGGTGTTTTATGGGCCATCGTCGGTTTCTTGATCGGAGACATCGATTTAGATTGAACCGAATTCGCTTTAATGGTGAGCAAGAATTGCGCGATCCATCAAGAATGTTATCTGGTTCAGAAATTCTTGAACAAATTTGTGACATTAACGTCACATTTGGCAGAAGTGTAGAGAAGAAAAAGATTAGAAAAAGGTCACAACTTGAAGATGGTCCAAAGTGGAACAAGAAAAGCATATTTTTTGAACTTCCATATTGGAAAGATAATTGTTTGCGCCACAATCTTGACATGATGCACATTGAAAAGAATGTATGTGAAAATATCATATTTACTTTGCTAAATGATAGTGGAAAAAGTAAAGATAATCTTAATGCTCGAAAAGACCTTAAACTCATGGAGATAAGACCTGACCTCTGGCCAAATGAAAGTGGAAAATATGCGTTAGCTGTATATGCAATGACTAATAGAGGTAGGAAGGATTTCTTGGCTACTTTAAAGAACATTAATGTGCCTGATGGGTATTCGAGTAACATTTCTAGGTGCATTGATTTGGATAATGGCAAGTTGAATGGGATGCTAAAAAGTCACGATTGTCATGTATTGATGGAGCAACTGTTACCGTTAGCCATGCGGACATCATTGCCTGACAAGGTTTCGGCAGTATTAATTGAGTTGTGCTCATTCTTTAGACAATTGTGTGGTAAAGTGCTTAAAGTTGAAGATTTGGACATGTTGCAAAATAAAATCGTCCTCACTTTATGCCACATGGAAATGTTATTTCCTCCTTCATTTTTCACTGTTATGGTTCACTTGGTTGTTCACCTTGTTGAAGAAGCTAAGCTTGGAGGTCCTGTTCATTATCGGTGGATGTATCCTATAGAAAGGTAAAAATGTGAATCTTACTCAAATTTCAATTACACAACTATATGTTATTCTTAACAATATTTGTCGTGGTATGTGTAATAGGTACCTAGGACATCTAAAATCATATGTTCGTAATAAAGCACGACCTGAAGGCTCAATAGCTGAAGGTTACCTTCTCGAAGAGATTCTTACCTTTTGTTCAAGGTATTTGGACGATATTGAAACAAGATGGAATCGATGTGGTCGTGTAGATGATGAACCTAATGATGAACAACCTCAATCACGAATGTCTGAATTGTTTCCTTTAATTGGAAAACCAGTCGGAGGCTCTTCATATTTTACCCTTACACGAAGAGAAAAGTTGCAGGCTCATCGGCACGTTTTAACAAATTGCCCTGTAGTTGATTATTATATTCAGTAAGTCACGATATCCTATAGATTAATTATTATCATGTGTTAACAAATTAACACATCCAATATATTTAACTATGTAGGCAATTTAGAACTATAGTAAAGAGACAAATGAGGGGAAGGCATTCTTCTGAGGTAGACAAAAAAGTCCATAGAGAATTCGTTCATTGGTTTTCCAATCGTGTGAGTGTTTCTACATGTTCTTCTGAGATAAAGTGCCAAAGTTCGAAAGCAATGTAACTAACTATTTTCCTTTTGGCATTCAGATTGGCAACAATCTTGACAGTCTTAGCGGACCAGATAAAGATGTTCTTATTAGTCTAGCACAAGGTCCTCTGGACCAAGCTAGAAGGTTTACTGCTTACAATGTTAATGGATTCAAATTTCGGACCTTGGCACGAGACAAGTTATTGAAAACACAAAACAGTGGAGTTTTTAGCTCATTTGGAACAAGAAGTTACTCAAGCAGTAGTGATGACCATATGAGGTTTGGAGACGTGCCTTACTATGGCAGATTAATAGATATCGTTGAGCTTTTCTATTGCGGCTTTTCGATTGTCATGTTCAAATGTGAATGGGCTAATACAACTAACCCAAGAGGCATGAAGAAAGATAAATTGGGTTTTACTTCTATTAACTTCGCAAGCTTAAGACATACTGGAGAACACGAAGATGATGAACCATACATCAAAGCTTCTGAAGCTCTAATGGTCTTTTATGTCGATGATGAGAAGGAACAAGGTTGGAGCATACCAGTTCATTTGAAGCCAAGAGACTTGTACGACATGGGTGAAGATGAAAGTGAAATAATGGCATCCAATGAGACATATCCATCACAAAACTTGGAAGAACTCTTTCAAGATGATAACACACATATCCCTTTAGCAAGAGTTGTAATAGACGAGGATCCTGAAAGTTCAGCCATCAATCATCACTCTGATGATGATAATAATGATATGTTAATTTGAATAGTGTTTTATATAGTTTATTGAATTGTATTTGTTATGATTTTGAGACTTCATTGTAATTTCCTTTTATTTGTAATGTGTAAGACTTTATTGTTTTTGTTTTTATATATGTATTCGTTTTTACTACATATGTATTTTTTTTAGACTTTATTGTATTTGCTTTGAGATATATTTATGTTTAAATGCATATATTATGTTAGATTTTATTGTATTTATGTTTAAAGGCATATATTTTAAAACATACTAACTTTTTTAATTATATTTTTGATATTTTAAAGAGATGGAGAAGACATGGAGCGATTTGACACCGTATGAGGTGGAAAGACAGAGAACAATAGCAGCAAATAACAAGAAGTTGGAAGCTCTAAATATTCCTCGTCTATCGCAATCCATCCAAAAATCGTCTTCTACTAAGGTTTGAATTCGGGTACCCATTATGTTTTTTCGTTTTCATGCTTTGTACAATCATGATGTTGAACAAGTTATTAAATTATGAGGACCCATGAATGACTAAATGTTAAAACCTTTTCACAGCTTAAATGTTTTAGCACTTAGACACTATATGCCTCTTTGTATTCTTTGTATTCTTTGAGCACTTGCTATTATGTGTGTAATGAATTTCAATTTTCATTATGAAGTTTTATTATGTATGTAATGAATAATTTGTTTGTTTTGTAATATAAGAAGGACAAAATGAGATTTGTAAGACCCGGAGATCTTCAAGTAGCAGCCAACAATAAACGCTTGCGTTCTCATGATATACCAAAACCACCTCCACCGGTGATAATACCATCATCATCAGCTTCACAAGATGCACCACCATCATCACCTACACATGATGCAACATCACATAGGTTAACCAAAAAAGGAAGACCTAAACGTTCTCAACCTCCACATTTCCAATTTCAACCTCAACATCAACATCAACCATCTCCACCTTCATCTCCACCTCAACACCAACCATCTCCAACTCAACCTCAACATCAACCATTTCCACCTCCATCTCCACCTCAACATCAACTATCTACAACTCCACCTCAACACCAACCACCTCCACCTCCACCTCAACACCAACCACCTCAACATCAACTATCTACAACTCCACCTCAACACCAACCACCTCCACCTCCACCTCCACCTCAACACCAACCACCTCAACATCAACCACAACATCAATCATCAGAACCGGAACATGAAGTTGTACTTGAACGTCTATCTCAACCACGACAACCTCTACCTCCACCACCTCCACGTAATCATGCACATTGGATTGTGGATGTTATTGGTATACCTATATAATTTTGGTTTCTTTTTTATCTCCTTTTTGTCCAATATTTTTGTGTACTAATTCATTTAATTTATATGTCAGATGATGATGGTAATGTTAGACAAAAAAGTGTAGAAGTGAACGACTTAATCCCGAACAAAGTGGGATTTAAGGTGCAAACAATCTGGAATGATGACCATCAGCCCATAGGAGAGGCAGGTGGACTGTTATCAGGATATATTGGCTTTCTTGCTAGTAGTGATGAATTGCTTCCTATAATGTATCCAAAATGGCCCAAAGTTCCGTTGGCAAAGAAAGACTTAATTTATGATAACAACATAAAGGTATAAACTGAAATTACATTGAATATATGTTTAATTTAGAAACATCTTTCAATTTTTTGTCGTCTATTTCAATTTATATATGTTTAATTTAGAAACATCTTTCAATTTGTTTCCGTTGAAGGCTAAATTTGTTGTAAGTGATACAAACAAGTTTCATAAGAAGTGGATTTATACAAGCTTGGGAAAGAGGTGGAGGGAACGTCGGTGCTTTCTATTCAATAAGTATTATGATTGGGCTCTTACTGTTGAACAAAACATAGAGCAATTTCCACCTGAAGTTACAAAAGATCATTGGGCCATGTATTTGAATTATAGATTGTCTCCGGATACTATGGTAATAACAATAATTTGAATTATTTTACACTTGTTCCTAATATATTGTATATTGATTGTTAAAATTGTTTTCTAATATAGGCGAAAGCAGACAAAAATGCTCTAAATCGCCAAAAGCAACGTATTCCCCATACGTTAGGCACAAGGTCACTAGCAAGAACACGAGATATTATGGTACAATTAAATTATTTCATATAAGAATTATTACATAATTATTACAATGTATAATTATATAACTATTTTACTTCATTTTAGGAACAAAGAGATGGACGGTCTTACAGTAGAGGAGACATGTATGAAATCTCTCACACGAAGAGGAACAGATCATATGTTAATGATGAGGCTCGACAAAAAAATGTAAGAAATTGTATTATATATGTTTACTGATTTTTGCTCTATATAAGTGTTCAACCATAGGTTAGAAGATTTATATTATATATGTCTGGGTGCCTGCTGCTTAGTGTTGGTTACTTTAAAATGTTGTTTCGGTGGCTGACTTGTTTTTTCCCAATTTTAAATAAATAAAGGGATAGAAACAATATTATGTGACTTTTCTATCCTATATATAATTTCAAGTCAAATTGAGTTTTAGGCATTTCTTATGCATGACTTTTGGTAAGTCCAATAAACTATAAGTTTGTTTGGACTAGTTTATAAGTTTGTTTGAAAAAAAGTGTAGAAGTTAGATTCTATGTATTTTGTATTCTATCCAGATTCTTGTGGTTGGACTCCAATTTTGATAAATAACACTGTATTTGTAGGAAGAGTTACAAAAAGAAAGGCAGACATCATCTGATAATGAGGCTTTTGTGACCGTGTTTGGAAAAGAGCATCATGGTTATGTTCGAGGAATGGGACTTGGTCCAACACCATCTCAAAATAATGGTTCTAGTTCTCGTCCTTCAGTATCAACTTCTTCATCGACTGCTGATGCCAAAATAGCTAAGATGCAAAGCGAAATTGATGTGCTAACTAAAGAAGTTGCTGAAGTTAATGAGCTTAAAGCTAAAGTTGCTGAATTTGATGCAATGAAGGAACAATTTGCTCTTATTATGGCTAATATGCAAAACCAGGTAAGACAATATTTGTGTGCCTTACATATATATATATATATATAATGTGAATATATTGACATTGACTTGTTGTTATTGTTATATTATACCTTTTTTAATAAGTTTTTTTTTTTTAATTTATTTCATGTTCAAAGTCACATGATATTAATTTGAAGTGCGTTTTTTTATGTATAATATATATAATATATATGTTGATACTACAATACTTTTGTTTTTAACTATACTTTAAATTTTGTTTTCAGGGGTATAACATAGGATCGCCGTTTGAAGTACGACGCTCTTTTGAGTCTAGTCATAATGTTGAGGGTAATCAAGCAACTCCAGACGATTCAACTTAGATATATAATTTTTGTTTAGGCGTGTTGAACTTTTGATGTCACGCTTTTCTATTTGTTTTAATTTTGATGTACTAGGCGCATGTGTTGTGACCTTCGTTTTTGTTTTTTGTTATGTACTATTTAGGTTGCATGTGTCAATGCAAACTTTAGATGTATTGCGCATGTATTGTGACCTTTAGTTCCATGTGTCGTTGTGAACACCTTATTTTTGAATCAAATGAATGTTATTTTGTTTATGAATTTGTTTACATTGCAAGAATTATTATAGTAGTTCAATATTTAAAAATACTACGTTTGAATATTAGTCGATGATTAAAAAAACAGGGTAAAAAATTGTCCTACAAAAAAAAATATATACAAAAATTGTCCTCAAAGAAATCATAAAATATTTTAAAAGAAATATATTATAGCGGCGGTTTCAAACTGCTGAAAAAACAAAAAAATAAAAAATCAAATAGCAACGGTTTCAAAACTGCTGCAAAAACAAAAAAAATAAAAAATCAAATAGCAACGGTTTCAAACCGTTGCAAAACTGGCTAAAATTTGTGTTTTGCGTTTCGCTTATTGCAACGGTTTTAGAACCGTTGCAACACATACTGTGGCCGTTTGTGTAACGGTTTTTCAAACCGTTGCTATTTGAGCTACCAACGCTCAAATCTGCAACAGTTTGGCAACTGTTGCTAAAAATGCTGCAACATTTAAAAAATGTTGCTAAATCGTCCCAAAACTGTTGCTAAACACATTTTTTCTTGTAGTATGTATATAAGGAAGAAGAACATTGTGCTTGGGACTACTGTGACTTCCACTTTATATGAAAGGTATATGAAGATTAGCCGCGAGAATGTTTATGGCTTCGAGCCATTTGACTTCAACCTTTCCTACTACTGTACACAAGAGTTTGCCAACTGGTGGAGGCAATACTTTAACAGCAAGCACCTGGGAGATTCAGTTCTTATCTCGAGGTTGGAGAGTGGTTTCACTCAACCTCAGATTAATAGAATCGAACAGCAAGTCAAAACTACAGGTAACTTGTCTTTATATATGCACTTTTCTTTTGTCATATATTCTCATACTGTTTCGATTTAACCCTTTGCTTATGTTTCCTAGTCACCAAGAAACAAGCTACAGAAACTGTTAAGATAGTCAAAGAAAAACCAACACCAAAGGCTGTTGAAACAGTTGGAGAACCTTCTAAGGTACTTACTGAATCGAAACTTGTTTTTTCTTTGAAAATTCTAAGTTAAGTTTTTATTCTTTCTAACCTACTTCTTCCAGACACGTAAAAGACCAACCAACACCACTTCTACTGAGACTGGCCCATCGAAGAAACCAAAACCTAGCATGGTAGTCGTCAGTGACGACGAAGAGGTATAAGTCTTTTCTTACTCCTGGTTTATTTTCAAAGTTTTCTCCCAAATCAATCCCATTAATTCAAATGTTTCTTGTTTCGACTTATATTCGCAGGAAGAAGAGGAAGAAAGTTTCCAGAGAAAGAGGAACCAGCCTCTTGTGAATATCGAAACAAATATTCCAAAAACTACTTCTGATAGTCTTTCTGCTGAAGAGAAGGAGAGGAAGATGAAAGAGAAGAAAGAGAAGAAGGAAAGGAAAGAAAAGAGGAAAGAAGAAAAGAAGAAAGAAGGAAAGAAAAGTTCAGAGGATCAAACCCGGGAGAAAAAGAATAAAAAGTCCAAGTCTTCAAGTGATCCTGCAACCAACCTTAAAACTCCTTCGATCTCGAGTGAACAACAAGAGCCTACCCCTGAAGCTGAAGTTCAAGAAGATATTGCTATGCCTGATGCTACTCTCAATAATTCGGATAACATGCCCCAGCAAGACATCAATCCAGAGGTACTTGTACTACTTTACTTGCGTTTTCTCATTTATAATAAGTAAAGTTATATTCCCTCATATTCGATTTTGTTTTTTAGGAAATCATATCGAACAAGTCTAGTGGTGATACCCTCAAAGACAGTGAGACCACTATTTCTGAAAAGATCATACCAGAGCATCCTAAATCTGCTGAAACTGATAACAGAACCTCTCCTTTCATGGAATGGAACGAGACTGCAGCAGTCGAAGTCGACGCTAATGAGACTTCCTCCGAAGAAGAAGAATTTGATTCTGATGCCATGAAGGAAGCAGAAGCTGGTGGATCGGAATTGCTGCCTGAAACTTCAACGTCGAAACTGTCAGCCAGCCTAGGGCTTCCAGAAGAAGAATTCATTGCCTTGCAAATCCATGATCCTGAGGCTGCTCTGAGACTTCTGATTTCCAAGACAACTTCTAATCCTGTGAGTTCGAGTGGACCCAGTAATTCGACTGCCTCAGATTCAGAAATCAATTCTTCTGTTCGACAAGATTCTCTGATTTCAAAGCTGTACCAGGATTTCATTAATGGAGATATCTTGGCATCAGTGGAGGAGCACCCTGCTAACGCTTTTAAACATAAATCTTTCTTGAACAAGTTGCATAATCCTCACACTGATCTCGAGACTTTGGGGAAGGTCATCCAACTCGAATCTATCTTGGACCAATTTGCCACTACTGTGCAAAATCTGAAACGCAACTCTCAAAAACTTGTTGGTCAGCAGGCTGCTTATGATGCATTATTCGAGAAGGCCATGGCTGCTCAATCGAAAGTTGACCAAATGAAAGCACAAGTTCAGCAACCAGGTCTTGGAATTCAAGAGTGTACCAACAATATTTCTAAGTGGGAGGCAGAGATAGAATCTCTTCGAGCTGAGATTGCTGATCGAGAGAAGAAGATCCTCGAAGAGAAAGCAAAGCGCTCAAAGATTGAAGAAGCTGTTGCTGCTACCACTCAAGAATCTATTCGAGAAGCTGCAAAAGAAGGGATTTCTCACTTTAGTGCTGCCACTGTGATCAAAGTAGAGATCAAGTCTCTCGAAGATGCAATCAAGATCCAGACTGTCGAAGTTGGCCTTATTAAGGACCATTATGCTGATTTCAAGTCCAAGTGTTTGTCTTAGACCTTCTTTTGATGCTCTTTTAAACTTTTTTAACTACTCGAACAATTGTCTGGTTTTGTTTTTATTTGGTTTGTAACCTTGACAATTGCCTTCTATGGCATTTTTACTTTGTTTATGCCATTTCAATTTCGTTTCGAATATTTATTCTGTGCTAATATTAACTTCTAAAAGCGTTGGTTTATATTTTTTCAAATACTTACCATTTATATTCAATGTTCGCTTTTCTGAAGTTAATTCTTCTATTTCATATGCACCATTCGAAAACACTTGTATTATTTTAAAAGGTCCTTCCCAATTTGGGGACCACTTGCCTAAAATTCTATCTTTTTTGTCCATAGGCAAAATAACTTTCCAAACTAAATTCCCTACGTCGAAAGCTTTTGACTTAACCTTTTTATTGTAAGCCTTGGCTACTCTTTCCTTTTGTCTACTTAAGGTATCAAGTGCCCTTAGCCTTTCTTCGTCTAAATCAATCAATTCATCAAACATCATACTCCAATAGTGATCGGTTGGTATCTCCATTTGCCTTTGAATTCTGATAGATTGCAAATAAATTTCCACTGGTAACACGACATCATGACCATATGTTAATCGAAATGGAGTAGAGTTTGTTGATTCTTTAGGGGAATTTCTACATGCCCATAAGACTTGATTTAAAGTCTTGTTCCAATTTCTTGGCTTTTGAGCAATGTGTTTTCTGATTAATCCAATAATAATTTTATTGGCAGCTTCTACTTGACCATTTGCTTGCGCATAATAAGGTGTCGAAGTCAAAAGTTTAAACCCTGTTTGCCTAGCGAATTCTTGCATCTTTCGACCAGTAAACACTGAGCCTTGATCAGTTGTGATGGTTTTAGGAATTCCAAACCTATAAATGATGTGGTTTTGGATAAAACTTATAACTTCTTCTTGATCAACATTGGGCAAGGGTATGGCTTCGATCCATTTGGTAAAATAATCAACACCAACTATTATGTATTTTTGATTTTTTGATGATGCTGGTTTTATTTCACCAATTAAATCTAATGCCCAACCTCTAAATGGCCAAGGTTTTATTATCGAATGTAATTCACTTGCAGGTACATGTTGGATTCCTGCATGTTTTTGACATTCTTGTCAACCTTTAGCAAAATCTATGCAATCTTTTAACATAGATGGCCAGTACATGCCTTGTCGAACTAAAAACCATTTCATCTTATGGCCTGATTGGTGAGAACCACAGGCCCCACTATGAACATCAGAGATTGCTATGTAGGCCTCATTCTCACTAAGGCATTTCAACAGTACTCCTTCGAGGGTCTTTTTAAACAATTCATTACCAATGATCACATAATTTGACGCCCTATATTTGATCTTTCGAGGAGCACTCCCGATTGGATTCTCCAAATATTCTACAATTGGTTTTCTCCAATCACCATCTACTAAATTGTCAATGACAAAAATTTGGAATTCATCATAATTCATTTCTTTATCAAAATTATTTATGTCATTTGGTGACATCTCTGCCCCCTCAAGTTTTGGCATTGACAATTCCAATTGCATTGGTTCATTAGAAATCAATTTTTCTTTGATTTCTATTAATTGTTCCAACTTTTCTTTGGACACTTTGTATCCTGAAGCAATCTGTGCTAAGTCATTTGCTTCTTGGTTTTCTATTCGAGGAACATGTTCTATGTCAATCGAATCGAAACGTTTTAGTAACGCATTCGCTATAACAAAATAACGAATCAAATGCTCTTTAATACATTTGTACTCTTTTGTCAATTGTTTCAAAACTAATTCTGAATCACCTTTTATTTTAATGTCTTTTGCCCCCAGGCTCAACAATATTTCTAAACCTGCTATCAAAGCCTCATATTCAGCTTCATTGTTCGAACAAATACCATTAATCCTGTATTTGAACCTAGTAGGAATTTTTTGTGGGGAAATTATCAAAATACCTATTCCAGTACCATGTTGATGTCTAGACCCATCAAAATACAAAGTCCATGGTTCTAGAGCAATGTAATTCTGAGGTGATTCGATTGCTGAATGATCAACAATAAAGTCAGCCACTATTTGGCCTTTAATTGCTTTCAAAGGTTTGTATGAAAGTGAATATTCAGAAAGAGCTAAGGCCCATCTTCCAATTCGACTATGTAAAATTGGTTTTAGCAACATATGTTTAACAACATCATAATGAGAATAAACATAAACATCAATAGGCTTTATATAATGCTTCAATTTCATACAAGAAAAGTACAAACAAAGACAAAGCTTTTCAATACTACTGTATCTAGTTTCAACATCATTAAGGACTCTACTTAGATAATAAATGGCCTTTTCTTCACCATTTTCGTCCTCTTGGGCTAACATACTACCTAATGTGGTATCAGATGCTGAAATATACAACTTCATACACTTATTTCTAATTGGTGGCATCAGAGTTGGAGGATTAGACAAGTATTTTTTGATTTCATCAAATGCTTCTTGCTGATCCTGCCCCCAAGTAAAAACATCTTCTTTCTTGAGTCGAAGCAATGGTGAAAAAGCTTGAGCTTTACCACTTAGATTCGAAATGAATCTTCTCAGAAAGTTGATTTTTCCCAACAAGGATTGAAGTTGCTTTTTGTTTGTTGGAGGGTTAGTCTCCAAAATAGCTTTTGTCTTGTTTTGGTTTATCTCAATGCCTTTTTTATGCACCACAAATCCAAGGAAGTCTCCTGCATGTACACAAAAAGCACATTTCAATGGATTCATTTTCAATCCATATTTCCTCATTCTTTCGAATGACTTTTTTAAACAAACCAAATGATCATTTTGTGATGATGATTTAACAATAATATCATCAATATATACTTGCATAAAAGTATCTATAAAATCATGGAAAATTGAGTTCATTGCTCTTTGGTATGTGGCTCCAGCATTTTTCAATCCAAACGGCATTACGACCCATTCATAGGTGCCCAAAGCCCCTGGGCATCGAAAAGCTGTTTTTGCCACATCTTCCTCAGCGATAAAAATTTGGTTATATCCAGAATACTCATCTAACATGCTAAGATATTCGAACCCTGCTGCTGAATCTATTAGCATTTCTGCTACAGGCATCGAATATTCATCTTTAGGGGTAGCATTATTTAAGTCCCTAAAATCTATACATATTCTAAGAGAGCCATTTTTCTTAATGACAGGAACTATATTTGCTAACCATTCGACGTACCTGGCAGTCCTGATGAACTTGCTTCTCAGCAGCCTTTCAATTTCCTCCTTGATCTTAGATAGGATTTCTGGTGCAAATCTTCTTGGTGATTGTTTAACTGGTTTCTTGTCTGGTCGAATGGGTAATCTGTGTTCGACCAAATTTCTGTTTAAACCTGGCATTTCATTATAATCCCAAGCAAAACAATCTTTGAACTCTTTAAGGAGTTCAACCAGTTTATCACGCAAGTCCTTTGGGATATTAGCACTTATGTACGTTGGCCTTTTGATCGAGCCATCTCCAATATCTATTTCTTCCAAAGGGTCTTGGGCCTGCATCTTTTGACTGGAACTGGAAGGATCTTTTTCAAATCCTAATGGTTCTTCATCATAGATGCAGTCCAATTTTTGAGTCATTGGCAATAATCTGCCATTTTCACAGTTATTGGCTTCGACAGCCATATTTTCTTGCAGCATTGTGGCTTCTAAAGCCATATTTATTCTGTTTTCGGCCATGTAAGCCGAAATCTTGGCCCAAGCATTGGGCTTAGTCATTGTGGTCCTCTTCGAAGTCCCACCCAGTTGGGCGGAATTTGCCTTCATCCTCATAAGGACCATCATCTATCTCCTCTCTCTCCCAAATAAATCCATGAGTTGGATCTAATTTGACAGAATGGTAGACATTATCGGCAGGGGCATAGGCATATCCCTGTTCAGTACATGGCGATATATTCGCCAACTTCCTATCAAATGAATGCTTAGTTATGTGGTGTGTCTCAGCCCTAAAATAACTTTGATCGGCTTCGATATTTTCTACCACACCATCATCTCTCCAAATACTTACCCTCTGATGGAGAGTCGAAGGCACTGCTCCAACACCATGTATCCACTCCCTTCCTAGAAGCAGATTATAATTGGCCTTCGATGCTACAACCAAAAACAGAGTTGGCCTAACAGTGCTACCAACCGCCACATCGACTTGAATTGCCCCCAGTGAGAAACCAGTCTCACCTTCGTAATTCGAAAGAACGATGTTGTGAGGGTGCAAATCAGTAGAAAACTTACCAATCTTAGTGATCATGAATTCTGGCATCAGGTTTACTGCTGCTCCTCCATCAATCAACACTTTGTTGACCCCCACATTATATACTTTGGCCTGAATGAAGAGGGGTTTCAAGTGATTCTTCATTCCCTCAGTTGGCCTCTCAAAATTGGCCATCTGTTCCTCTAAACAGCCATTATTCATCACATAATAACACATTGGCTTGTGCAAAGCCAATTCAGACTCATCGAACTCATCCTCCCCTTCGGTCACTTCTGACCACACGTCATATTCAGCAAGGAGGATCGAAACTACGTTCACCAGCACATCAAACTCAGGATCTGAATCAAGGAGATCCTCATCTTCCATGTTCTCTTCTTCGAACTCATTCTCAACCTTTCGATCATCCCCTGGTTGAGTCAATCTTTCTTTCAGAGGCCTTCTGGTCACTTCGACAACCTGTTTTCCTTTGTTGTCTTCAGTCTTTTGAGCCTCTTGAAGGGAGAGTCTTTGTTGGCGCTGATGCCTACGCCATTGTGTGCGGGTCATGGGATTCTTTCCCATGTAATTGTTTCTGTAAGCATATTTCTTCGAATCAACAGAATGACTCGAATGATTCTTACTTGAACTTCCCTTGTCAACAGAATTTCTGACAGGGTTTGGTGCATGACCATGAACCCATTTGTTCATTGGTGAGTTGTTGGATGGCACAAAAGTATTTGGGTTGCCCAACCTTTGATGTATTGGTTTGGCATGCGCCATGTTCTGTCTTTTCATTGGCCTTGACTTTGGCCAATTCTCTTTGTTTCTTCTGAATGGTATAAACTTGTTAAGGCCCTCAATAGCCTTCTTGTCGAATACAGCACTGCACCTTGGGCAAAGCATAACTTCAGACTTGTTAAGCTTACACCTTTGCAGAAAGTCAATCAGTTCCTCTTCAGCCCCAGGATATACTACTTTCATTTTCTCGTAGTATTCATTCTCTGGAATAGAAACCAATTGAGCACCTCCTGATAAGTCCATGGCATCGATCATCAAACATTCGACCGGTTCCACATAGGAAGCATCTGATATTTGTAGTGGATCTTCGTCAATTTTCATCTGTTGTCTGGATTTCTCTCCAAACTTCAACCTTCCATCTTTCAAAGCCTTTTGAACCAGATCCCTGAAAAGAACACATTGTGAGGTTTTATGACCCAAAAAATTATGAAATTTGCAAAAACCTCTTTTCTTTTGTTGTTCAAGGGGAGGCACTTTCAATCCCTTTGGAACAACAATTTGGCCATCAGTAACCAATAAATCAAATATTTCATCACATTTAGTTATGTCAAATGAATAAGTTTTAGCAACAAATTTATCATTCTTAGGTTCGACAGGATTTTTTCCATTCGAAGGTTTTAGTAATTTGCAGACATAAGGAGGGCCAGGTTTTAGTTCGGCCACATTAATTTCATTATCCTCTATGTCTCCATAGTTTATTACATATTCCTCATCATCATCATCCATAGTTTCGACATAAGCAATCTTTTCCCTCTTTTGAAACTTTGACGATCTAGCCTTTTCAGCTTTAAGGCGTTCGACCTGTCTTACCCTATCTGCTAATTGCGCCATGTCTCTTAGATGTTGTGTATCTAATTTCTTTCGAATTGAATAATCTAGGCCTCCAGCAGCCATTTCGACTAACTCATGTTCAGGCACTTGAGTAAAACATCTGGCCTTGAGTAGCCTAAATCGATTCAAATAATCATCTATGGACTCTGGTGTCTTTCTCCTCACACTGGCCAATTCTTTCAAACTAATCTTAGATTGGCCCATATAAAACTGTTCATGGAAAGCCCTTTCCAATTGAGTCCAATGCTGAATCGAACGAGGGGGAAGAGTTGTGAACCAAGTGAAAGCATTTTTTATAAGGGAATTTGGGAAATATTTCAACCTTAAATTTTCATTATCTGCCAAATTTCCTGCTTCAGCAAAAAATCTTGCCACATGCTCCACTGTTGACTCAGTTGTGTCCCCAGCAAACTTTGTGAATTTGGGGATTTTCCATCCCCTTGGCAATTCAGTTTGTAGTACATACTCAGATAATGGGGAAATAAAGTTAGGCCTATGTAGGCCAACATTGAAACCATTTTGAGTTAAGATAGTTTCGACCAAATTCGCCAAATTATCTTGTTGCGCAAAATTGTTTCTTTGCACATGTCTAACTACTTCGTCAGCATTCTGATTTCTATTAACCAAAATTACTTCAGGCTCTGGCACATGGTTCGCTACTGGAGCCGGTGGTTCCTCTTGTACCACTTGTGGCACTTGATTGTTTGGAACTTCATTGTTCACATGAAACCCTTGGTTCTGAACCTGTGTTTGGTTTCGAATGGGCTGAAGGTTTTGGTTAGGCATTGCAGGAGTACCAAAGAAATCTGCAATCCGCCCCATCTGATGGACTAACAACTGATAATTGTTATTTGTATTGTTGATCAAGGGATTCAAAATAGTTCCCAATTGCGAAGTCAGAGTATTAACCATTTCATGATTACTCTCGTCCATTTGTTGTCGAAAGGACATCATAGTTACATTGGTTAAATTTTGTAAGGCAATGTCTCTGGTCCTATTTCCCACAACAGAGGCTGCTGGGGAAGGCATGGTACTCCTGTCAGGATTTTGATTAGAATTATGTAAGCCTGCCATTAAAGATTCTGGCATTCCTAATCCTGATTGGTTCAACAGAAATGATCGAATGGGGCTCCTTACATCTTCAGCACCAGGCTGACTGCCCCCTATACCATGTGATACTAACGAAGATATCGACCCAGATATAGTCGAACTCGTTGAGGGCATTGTTACCCCTATATTCCCAAAACTGACTGAAGGAACGCTCGAAGCAGATGTTCCAGAGCCTTGAGCCATGATAGTAGCGTTACTAATTGACGCTTGTGTTGGCTGTCCTTCAGGATTTGGGACATTGTTGTTATTGTTTTGATTGTTATTTGGTGGTCTAACCATTTTTGATCTAGATTTAACACTAGTTAAATTTGGTAAAGATTTACCACTTCTCAAATGCATACAAAATCAAAACACAAACTATAAATACTAACTGTCTTAGTATTTGTAAAAGGATTTTTAGAAAATAAACTTCTTTCAAAAATGTAAATTGCACAAAACAACCCGTCCCACTGGGCGTGCCAATTTGTTTACACTGATTTTTGGTAAACAACCGCTAGTTTAAGTTAATTACTTGAAGGACCAACTAGTAAATCCTGGGACAATTGTTCATGCATTTTATTAAAAGAAGTTTGGAAGTTTATCTTTAAAGACATCCTTAGTTTGCAAACAACGTACTTAATTTATAAAAAGAGAATTTATGAAACACAAATGTGAAACATAAATTGAATGCGAATAAAAGTGAAAGTTCACTCGAATGAGAGAACTAATTGAATGCAGGAAATTGTAAATTATTCTGAAAGTAAAGACTTATGGAAAGTAAATTTGCATTTAAAATGTAAAAATTACAAAGAAAGTATAAAGGTTCACTGATTCATACATCTTTCTCGAGTAACTCGTTTCTCGCCTTAACATGGATACTTTGAGTGTTTGAGAGTTTGTGTAAATGAATTGTGAGCCCTATTTCGACTAAACAATCTCCTATTTATAGAAAAACTAAGTAACTGCAACTCTAACGTTAAACTACTTAAATTTGGCCACGCGTCCTTTGTATTTGAACTGAACCAAGGCCTAAGACCGTTGTAACCGTCGAAGTTGAATCACACTTAGATAATGAAAAATACTCTAATTCCACAATTCCTGATTACTTCGATTCATTGGCTTCCATCGAAACATTCTTCAGTCTTGAAATATGAAGTTTTTTCATTAGAACTCTCTTGTTCTTAAAGACATTAAAGACTGAGGCTATTTAAAGCCATTTAACAGGTTCTTATAGTAATAAATGTCTTTGGAACTAAAGATTATAACATATTTTACCTTGAGCTAAAATATGGGATAACAACAACACAAGAATATAACGTGGAAACTCCAAAACCGGAGAAAAAACCACGGCTGTTGTCAAAACCGACAACCAGAGAATAAACACTATGTGAAAATTATTACAACACATAGACTTCACTCTCAACCACCCCATGCCCCACTACACCCACACTCTCCAAAGTAAATATTTGAACTACATCTCAAATACTCTTAAACAAGAGCATAAGAGAAAAGCAAAAAGACACAAATATAAACTTAAAGTGTTTACAAGTGTTAATGCTTGGTGCAATTATAAACAAAGAACTTAGGTCCATTATATAGCTTGGATTTCCTCCTTGCTTCACAATTCTAAGCGATGTGGGACTTTCAATAGCTATTTTTTAACCTCCTTCTTTTTCTTCATTGGCAATGTGGGACTTACATTGCAATCAATCCCAACAATCTCCACCTTGATTGTAATGGTCTTCAATCTTCATTGTCTACACCGACAATCATTATCTTCTGCTTCCATTGTCTATACCGACAATCACTGTCTTCACCGACAATCACAATTCTCATTGTCTATACCGACAAATTAAATTATCATACTCCACCATAAAAAGTACACTCCACTTGGAACTAAATCATCCCAAGAATTTTCTTCACTTGGAACTAAACCATCCCAAGATTTTGCTTCACTTGGAACCAAGTCATCCCAAGAATTTCATCTCGAAACCTCGTTGACAATTTATGGTGCAACTTCCATGTTGGCTTTCTCTGGAAGTTCATCAGCCATCGAGATAACCGCGTACCTTGCATCAATGCCAACCAATGCCCGCACGCTATCATCACACACCTTGCATCCATGTCAACTGATGCCCATGTGTCACTTGAACAACTTCAAACATCTGTGAAACCACCTCAGGCCATTGTTAGGCTCCGACAATTCCAGTTTAGTTACATCACCTAGTAAACCTTGTTTCACTAGTCCAACTAAACTCATGTCACTAACAAGTACCCACCCGAAGATCCACAACTTAACCAAAACATGAGAATCACCACTAGTAACAGATGCATAACCAATAATAGTAGAACTATCTAACAAGTAATCTACCTACTATCTATGCATCAAAGTTCAAGAAAATACCTCGCACTGTGTTGAAAGAAACTCACCCATACCTTGAACCTTACAAGCTTTCCGTCACCAAGATGAACAACTCCACCTTCAACTAGCTCTAGGGATTCAAAAGTATTTCTTCTTCAAACACATGTGATAGGAGCTTCCAAAGTCCATGACTCAACACTCCACCGATTCTCAACTTCCACTAGCACCTCCGCATCCTCATAATAAGTTGTTGTTTCAGACGTAACCCAATTATTCTTATCACCGCCTCTCCAGACTGATGTTGAGTATTATTACCACCGCCTCTCCAGGCTGACCTTGTGTAACCCTGATTGCATCAACACATCCTTGACTTGATTTTCTATAAGCCAAACATCAATTTTCTCTAGCCTAAACTTCACAGCGGAACTCCCTCCTCCTGAATCAAACCAAGAGCTCTGATACCAGTTGTTGGGAAAAACCGGCATAGAGAAAATAAAAGAATGCAATCAACAACACAAGAATATAACGTGGAAACTCCAAAACCGGAGAAAAAACCACGGCCGTTGTCAAAACCGACAACCAGAGAATAAACACTATGTGAAAATTATTACAACACATAGACTTCACTCTCAACCACCCCATGCCCCACTACACCCACACTCTCCAAAGTAAATATTTGAACTACATCTCAAATACTCTTAAACAAGAGCATAAGAGAAAAGCAAAAAGACACAAATATAAACTTAAAGTGTTTACAAGTGTTAATGCTTGGTGCAATTATAAACAAAGAACTTAGGTCCATTATATAGCTTTGATTTCCTCCTTGCTTCACAATTCTAAGCGATGTGGGACTTTCAATAGCTATTTTTTAACCTCCTTCTTGTTCTTCATTAGCAATATGGGACTTACATTGCAATCAATCCCAACAGTTTTCACTCTATTGACATTGATCTGATGGTAGCTTTTACTTTTCGACGGCTTCACTCACCCATTAGTAGTCGGTGGAGCACCTTATTCCAGTTTACAAAAACTAACTTATCGAGTATTATAGAATTCAAAAAAGTGGGGCAAACTTTTTGGACCCAAATGAACGGTAAACTCTCTTTCACTCAAGACTGCTAAAAGAGACCGGCATACTCTTAAATGAAAGGAGTAATATTTTATCACATCAATGATTAGTAATAATCCACGAATAATGAACTTTATTTGCTTTATTCTGAAAATGAAATGATTTCTTGACTTAATTGTACAATAATCTCTTATATTACGCTCTAGCTAGCCAAGAAAAAATCACCGTTACTAAACGGTCGAAAAACCGGAAACACCACCGGACACAACCGGTACACAAAAATTGCATTTGGATTGAATTTGGGTTCATTTCAATGCTAACTAACCACGGTATCACTAAACCTAACCCAAGTCAAATTCTAACCCATCTTGGGTTTATATAATAAATAAACAGAGTGCAATTGATAACCCCGCTGGTTCACCACCATCATCATCTCTTCCTCAAACCTTCCAAACTCTAATCAAAGTTCTTACTCTTCTAAATTTATATTCACACATTACTATTATTATTTTTGTAATTTTTTATAGTTATTAAGTAAGTTTTTATTTGTTTAATTGTGTGTGTTTTTGTGTATGAATTGTTTGATGGATGAAAAGGGTGAAGGTGTAAGAAAACAAGAACATGATGATTATGTTAATAATAATAACTACTTTCAGTACTTTAAGAATTGGTGTTGTTTAAGTGAAAATCTTTGTTGTGTCAGTTTTTCTTGAGATCTTTAATTATATAAACATTCATTAATTAATCATAATTAGGATTAAAAGAGTAGCTACTTACTAGCTAGTTGTTCAATTATTAAGATCTCATTTTCACTCATGAAGAGACTATCCACCTCAGATTCTTCAAATCCTCTCATCACTATCTCTCCATCAACAGGTTGGTTAGTTAATTGCAACTTCATTATTGTGTTGAATTTTGTTGTTGTTGTTGTTGCCATGTTGTAGGTGTGAAATTTCTAATAGTCATTTAGCAATTGTAGGTGCGAAGTTTTTACCGCGTTTGCCGGTAACTCAGTAACTCTAGACTTTTATATGAAAGTGAAAGTTGAGTCAACAAAAATTAATGTATCTGGTTGTCGTCGATGTATTATCAACTTATTTGATTGTTGATGTATCTGATCAACCAGATATATCAACTCATCTGGTTGTCAATCGAACCTGAGACCTGGAGAGGAGCATACTCCAACTCCAAGGACCCAAACCAATACTACTGGATCAACCCCAAGTGGGTTACACTAATTACCATTTTACAACCGTATTATACGCAAAAACTTATAAAGTCAATTGTTACCACCAAATTAATTTGAGACATAAATCTATGTGTTTTTTTTCTTTTTTTGGAGGGTACTTTTGAGGGTACTATGATTTACTTTCACGTTGGTTATAGCAATTAGTCAATTACTACTATTATATACTAATGATTATGATTATTATTTCTTGTTTGCATTGATTTAGAGGAGCAAAGTCCAAGGAACAAACATGTGTATGGTATGGAGTTTCAATCAATGATGCTTGATGGATTTGAAGAAGAAGGATGTGGTGAAGAAACGGGCCATCACTCGGAGAAGAAACGACGATTACGAGTGGATCAAGTTAAGGCTTTAGAGAAAAACTTTGAGGTAGAAAACAAGCTTGAACCTGAAAGAAAAGAGAAGCTTGCTATAGAACTTGGGTTGCAGCCTAGACAAGTTGCTGTTTGGTTCCAAAACCGTCGTGCTAGATGGAAGACTAAACAGTTGGAAAGGGATTATGGTGTTCTTAAAGCTAATTATGATGCTCTTAAGCTCAAATATGATGCAATTGGTCAAGATAACAAAGCTCTTAACAAGGAGGTACAAACACACACAATAGTAACTCAATCATAATTTAGTCTGTCATAAGTGTAGTATGAGCTGAATTAGGAGTCAACACTTATCATATAAGTGATTATAAATAAGTTGTTTCTATAACCAAAGATAAAAGTATGTTTTTGTGCTAATTCGGTAGAGTTTATGAAAATGAGCTAAAAACAGTTTAAAGAGATATGTCACAGGGTTTTTTCCCTATAGAGTTTTTAATCTCGTAGATAAAATTTTGTTAACTTTATAGGCTAAAGTGATTCGAATTTTCGCTCATTGTAAACATACGGGTGGAGTTGAGTTTTTTTCCAATAAAATTGGAACTTTATTTAGGGAAAAAATGTATCAAAGTTGAAATTATTGAAATTGAGTGATTGGTTTGTTGTATTTACAGATTAAGGAATTGAAATCAAAGCTGGAAGAAGGAGAAAAAAGCTCAAGCAGTGTTTTGGTGAAGGAGGAGATAATGATGCTTGAATCCGACGAAGAGAAGCATAACCCATCATCCGAAACATCAATTCCTAGTTCAGAATCCAAGGATCACTTGAATTATGACTGCATAATCAACAACAATGATATTGGTATTGGAGAAGCTTCTTCACTCTTTCCGGTAGACTTGAAAGACGGTTCTTCTGACAGCGACTCTAGCGCAATTTCTTCATCCGGGGTTCTTCGAGGTCACCTTTTGTTGTCTCCTGACTCTTCCTCTATGAGTTGCTTCCAATACCCGAAATCCTATCAAGTGAAGATGGAAGAGCAGAATTTCTTAAGTGCAGATGAGGCATGCAATTTTTTCTCAGATGATCAAGCACCGACGCTACAATGGTACTGTCCTGATCAATGGAGTTAAATAAAAGAAACAAAAAGATGAAGAGTTGTAATATGAAAAGATGAGGAAATAATTACCTCAATTTCTTTGTAAAAAATGGCTGGTTTGGTTTCTTTGTCGGTCTCATGTTGGACATCAAAGGTAGCAAAACTATGGCTAATGAGTTGTTGAATCTTGCATGTGAAGAAAAGAACAGATAAGAGATTGGAGCAGGGTGCTTTTTGCAGCTACATTGATGGTTTAAGGGATTAAGGTTGATTATGGCTCTGGTATGGTGGTATGAATAATTTCTTAAGTGGTAAGGTAATAATGAAAATCCATGCTGTAAAAATTTAATTCCAACAAAAAATGTTGCTTTATCTTTCTTTCATTTTACTGCTAAAATTTAAAAGGTTCAAGTTTTGTTTTTTGGTTTTTTTTTATAAGCTTAAAAGGTTCAAGTTGTTTATTAATTAATAAAAACAATTGAACTCAAGTTTTAAATTAAACTTATTTAGATTAATAAGTCGAGCTTATAAGCAGTTGGAAAAAAAAAGTTGAGCTTATAAGTTGGACCGTCATAAAATATTCGCTACAACTTAGGAAAAACTTAAGAGTCCATTTGGTCGGAAGGAAGGAAAGAAAGTGTCAACTAGTTGAGCTATCCACCACACCTCTAAAATGTTAGCTCAAACCAATTGAGCTACCCACCATAGCTCCAAAATCTTAGCTGAATTACTTGAAATGACAACTAAAGTAACCCATAGCTAGGAGGAGACATGGATATAAAAGGGAGGAGGGGACCAAGAGAAGACTTTGTCTAATATGTGCAAACATCTTTATCATTCATAAATTTGTTTTTATGGTTGAATTAATAAATTTCCCTATTAAATCATTATGTCACATTACATCTTTATTTGATCTAATGATAAAAAATAAATGTGCATAAAAAATTTTTTGTTTCACTTTTGCCCTATAAACTTTTTTTTTTTGAAACATTTTGCACTATAAACTTGATCATAGAGAAATCCAAACTATTTATTTACCCTAAACATTGAACATTAAACACGACTCATCATCTTGAGGTTTCTAATTGTAGTCACTAAAAATATTTTGGATTAGTATGAGTCTTTCATTTATTATGTTTTAACTTGGATTTTGATCCAGAAACATTGTTAACGATCTTTTAGGTTCATTGTATAATTAATGTATTTAGACTATAATATAGTTCAAGTACATTAATTATACAATGAATCTAGCAAGGTGAAATTTGCTTATAAAGTGTCAGAGAGGGAGTAAGACCTCAGCGTCTAATGGGTCAAAATAAATGTTGTCGTACTTGATCATTATTATCATTAGTTCATTATAAGAATGCAAGGTTGGCTGAACACTTTCAAAAGTGATTAGCTTCATATGAGAACATGTGAGGAATGGATTACTCTCTTTCAATAGATTTTGTTTTTATACACAAAGTCAAGAACCAAATTGACTCAAGTTTCTTATTATTTGGATCAATTTATTGTCGGTGGTTAAGGCGAATTTTAATAAGAGCATTTTTTAAATCTGTTGTAATATTTGTTTAAAATGTTTTTCTTGTTGTAAGGGGTAGCGAAAGTGGATTTTGGTATTAGATCAATTATAGGATGTGAGAACTCACACTTGAAGAGAGATTGTTGGATTTCAAGTATGAACGATTAATTTTCACACCGACTATGAATGACAAAATTGTTGGATATATAAGAGAGGGGACATATGAGCGTAATGCCTTAAGATTTTGAGTGGAGATATGATATCTTCATCTCTTGCAATTCTGATTGTCGAAACTCACATTTGGGAGAAGATTGTTGAGTTTTAAGTATGATTGTGAGTAATTAAGTCTTACATCGAATATGAATGTGAAAAATATTGAATTTATAACATATATGTAATCGATGAACCTAATACCTTAAGATTTTAGATTAAAATGTGACATCTCACGGAATTCTGCCCTCTTTTTCTAAAAAAATAAATATGACATCTCATTCTCTTATGATCATTAATTGAACATTAACATATTATTACTTCCGATTTTTTCAGACTCCCCAACAAATATAAAACTTTTTAAAATACATATTTTTAACCAACACCAACAAACAATAATATTAGAATCATTTCTGATAATTTATTAATTTATACACACACAGAATGAGGTCCCTATCCCTAGCATAGATGTGGCCATGTGGGTCATATTTTCTCTTGATTCTTTTGTTAGAGCCATGTGATATATGGGTCCCTCCTATGGAACGTGTCATTTTCAAACATGTCACCGTCGCGTAGAAATTAGAACAAACTTGGAAGCTGTATGACGACAGTGTATAGTTCCTTCTTTGGACTCATCCAATCCATTGCTGCTCTGCTCATCAACCACCCACCTACCCGTGAACTTCTCAGCCTTGACCATCATGTTCGAATATCTTTCTGCATTTTCAACCTAGTGTCACAATCACAACGGTAAATACTTTCATCTTTTAATCTTATAAAAAATAATTTATTCAGAAATTGATCAACACACACCACACCATGCATGTGTTTGTGTGCAGTGTAATAATTAATAATTTAGAGATTGACATATTATATGAAATTAGAACACACTTACTTGATAATCAACAATCATGTTTACCGGAATAGTTGATATCGGAATCACCGATATATTAGACAAGGTCTTCCTTTGCCTATCACTTGCTCCGATCTTTGAGGTCTTTGATGGGTAAGACAACAAATGAGCTTACTGTGTTTGTACGTGACGTCAAAGGGGACCTAGCTAATCTTATATAAGATCACAACCCTAGTACCACCCATCATGGACTCTAGAGTTGGGCCTACACTTTGTTTCTACACAAATCAGAATTAGTGTTTAAGCCCATTATTACTGATCACAATTATCGGGCTTAAGCATCATCAAATGGATCACAACAACATCAACCCGTTTTTATTAAAACCAAAACTCACAATTGATTGCGGCCCACATAATATTGGAAAATATTCTAACATGTAGATCTAAGAAAATGTCTGAATATATTATTATTATACTACTAAAATCATACACACTTGAATTTTTTTATTTTTTTCATAAACATTTATCACCAAGGATATGGATTTTTCATATGCTATCTTCCATGGTCTCGCCTTAGCTAAGATATGGATTTTGATATGCTGATATGCTACTCTCACTCCTTTCACCATGTTAATATCATCAAAGGTTCCAACATCTAATTTCATGTTAATGGTGTATTGATCTAAGATATTAAAGAGATGGTTTCTCACAACAATGTTACAATATGTTGCATTTTTAGAGAGGGAATTTAATGCGCAAATTTCTTAGCTAAACTTGATGTTTCTTTAGACGTCGATCTCTCAATTCACGCTTCTCCTCCGGACGGCATCCTTGAGCTTCTCATAAACGACGCGACTGACTTTTTTCCTTCGTGTTCAGTCTTTGTTATCGTGCGTTCTTTTGTTTTTGTTGTTTAGCCTTGTAAAAAATAAAAACATTTATCATAACACAAAATAAATCTTTGATTAAATGGACTAAAGCCGTCGGCACAAAATAGTGAAAATTAAACGATGAAGGTCATGAATACCAATAAATCATCCGACCAATTTTTTATATATTTTTAATTAACTCTCTAATTTTCATGAGAAGGAGACTCGATAATCCAGAGTACATACGTTACGACCAATTAAATTAATTATATTGACTTATTTTTCTAGTAAAAAAAAGTGAATTTTTACGAAATTGGATAACAATTAAATTTAATATATGTCTGAAGTTCAATTGATATGCATTCTTAATGTAAAGTTTTTCTTTTTTTGGTACATAAATAATTTCTATTATTACTATTGTTATTAAATGATTGGCTTAACTATATATTTAGCCTCTTACATTTATTTTAGGTTTCAATTTGATCTCTTACATTTAAAACGTATCAATTTAATCCCTTATGTTTTCTTCGTTTGCATCAATTAGTCCTTTTCGTTACGTTTTTTTCTGTTTTTTTTTAGATCTGAAATAGGAAATTTCATTCAAGAAGATTCTTCTCCTTGAAAAACCCAAGTTTTAAGATAATCTTATTCACGGTAAAAACTAACATCCCAGAATTTGCAACAGTAATAATTAATAGCACCTGGATTCCCGGTACAACACTGATGATGATGTACTATAGCAGATGAACGAATCAAAAATTTCTTAAGATTTTTGGTAAAACTAGACTCTTCCAACGCAGTTCTACATGTTCTATTTAGAGTTAAGTGCAAAACCAAATACTCAATTTCAATTCCGATGGCTATATGTTCTATTTTTACCTTCTTCCAAATCCACAATCAACATTGAAATACTTGATTTCAATTTCAATGGCTGTAGGTTGTTTTTTTATCTTTTCCTTATTTTAGTTAAGCCTAAATGATTTGTCGCTTCTTAAAGTATTTTAAAAGGCGAGGAGGAGGTATTTTCCTCTGCGATTCTGTCTGCGATTGAAGTTGCGATTCGACGATTGATTCAAAATTGAAAGATGGTGTGAAGTTGCGGTTCTATTTATAAGTTGAATTTCCTGCTAGGGATTTGGGATTGTCTCCTTGTGAGAGCTGTTTGTTTATCTCTCCGTTATCGTGAGAGTTGTACGTTTTTGTGCCTGTTTACTTTGTCTGTTTTCCTGTGTGTGCTTATTCTCCTGGTTGCGTTGCGCTTTCGCATTCAAAGAATTGTCTGGGTTGTTGTTGCTTTGTTCTGGTCTTGTCAGGATTCTGCGTTTTGTCTTCACCATGGAAGCAACTCTGGAGAACCTTAATCTAGGCGAGGAGGAGGTTTTGAATTTCGAGCTGGAGGAGAATGAAACTGAACAAGATGATGTTAGCTTATGCTTAGTAGGTCGGTTTGTCCATGACCGCCCTATTAAGTTCAACGTTATGAAGGTGCGATTGGCTGAGGTATGGAGGCCGGTGAAGAGTATGTCAGTAAAGCAATCTTCACATGGGCTGTATTTGTTCAAATTCTTTCATCCATTGGATATTGAAGCGGTAATCAAGGGTGGGCCTTGGACTTTTGACAACTTCACACTGATTGTTGAAAGGTTGAAAGTGGGAGTTTCACTATATGATATTCCGTTATTTCATGTCAACTTTTGGGTGCAAATCCATAACGTTCCAGTAGGAATGATGATTGAGAAGGTGGGGAAAGGGTTGGCAAACTATATTGGAGAATTTTTGGAGTATGATAAAAATAATAATACGAGCTTCTGGAGACAGTATATGAGGGTGAAAGTTCGGGTAGATGTTAGAAAACCATTAAAAATCGAGAAGAAGATTGCTGTGAATGGTGGTGAGGGGGGCGTTGTAAAATTCAAATATGAAAGACTCAGACTCTTTTGCTTTGTGTGTGGTATCCTTGGCCACTCAGAAGATAAGTGTGATGTTAGATATGCCATGGAGAGGGATGATGGGAGGCGAGGTTGGACTAGCGAAATTAGAGCAGACGTCCGCCGTCCTGGTGGTCGGATGGACTCGCGATGGTTGCATGAGGAAGGGAGAGGTAGGGCTGATACGTTTACTGGAAGCCAGTCAAGGGGAAGTGCACCGAATCCTTCGCATTCTTCCCAATCTCACTCAGAACGCCCAAGTGCACATGCTACAGATAGGGAAAGTGAACCAGGGGTTAACTCTGTGGTGCTTCATGACAACAATGACATAATATCTACCCCGTCAATGGTAGCAAATAGACGAAATTCAGTTGTTCTCTCTGAACAAGGTGTTATTAGGACTGTGGATACACCGCGTTTAGCCCCCTCAGCTAGATCCAATCTGCGAGAAAGTAGACAGATTACCCCATTGTTAACTGAAGTGGTTCACCCTGAGCAGATGGAAACTCATATGGAGAAAAAGCGCAGACGTGCTGAAGGCACAACTCCAGCAGCGACAGACGAGCAACTTAACCAGCATTTTTTATCGGCAGGTCCTGGCAGTTCCCAGGACTGCCGGGACTCATGAATATTCTTAGTTGGAATTGTCGGGGCTTGGGCGGCCCGAGTGCAATTCCTAATTTGCGGAAGCTTGCCCGAGAACATAAGCCGGATATTTTATTCTTGTCTGAAACATTATCTCATGCTAGACACCTTGAACCTATTCGGGTCACGTTAGGTTACGATTCTTGTCTGGCTATTGATGTGGAGGGGCAGAGTGGAGGTCTGGCGGTGTTCTGGAAGGATAATAGTAAATGTAGCGTTTTAAACTATTCGAGAAACTTTATTAATATGTTAGTGGAGGACGAGCAGAAGGGGGAGTGGAGGTTAACATGTTATTATGGATATCCGGAGCGTAGTAGACGGAGACAGGCATGGAATCTTTTGCGAGAGCTGGTTAATATGTCCCCTGTACCCTGGTGTATAATTGGTGATTTTAATGATCTACTTTCACAGGAGGATAAAAAGGGCATTCACCCACATCCCAATTGGTTGTGTATGGGATTCAGACAAGCAATCACTGATTGCAATTTAATCGATATTCCTCTTGCAGGACACCCATTTACTTGGATCAAAAGTCGAGGTACACCTCATGTTATTGAAGAGCGGTTGGATAGAGCTATGGCTAGTACGAGTTGGCTGCATCTCTTTCCTGACGTAAGACTATCTAACCTCTTGGCCTCACATTCAGATCATAGTCCAATTTTACTTCAATGCTCTCCTACTATAACAGTCCGCTTCAATGGCTCCTTTCGGTTTGAGAATAAATGGCTGAAGGAACCAGATTTGGAAGAAACGGTGATTGATGGTTGGGGTGCGAATAACAATGTTGAGATAGTCGATCGTGTTGCTCGGTGTGCTAACAAGTTACAAAGGTGGGGCAAAAGGAAAAGAGTGAAGTTTAAACAGGAGATTGAAGAATGTGTCCGTGAGATGGAGGCGTTGAGGGATAATCAGGGGGAGGTAGAGAGCAGGAGGTTTCAGGAATGCTCTGATAAGCATGCTACTTTACTGGTTCAGGAGGAAGGGTACTGGAAGCAGCGAGCCAAAATGCATTGGCTTCAAGAGGGTGACTTGAATACTCGATTTTTTCATATGTCCGCTTCAGCTCGTAGTAAGAAAAAAAAGATTACCAAACTTATGGATGAAGCAGGTACTACAGTTCATACTCAAGAGGATTTGTGCGGGGTAGCTAAGAATTATTTTAATGCTCTCTTCAGATGTATAAGTGGTATTCATGAACCTTTGCTTAATCTTATCCAGCAAAGGGTGACAGAGGAGGATAACCATTTACTTATGGCACCTCTGACCAAAATTGAATTGCAACAAGCGTTATTTCAGATGCACCCGGATAAATCACCAGGTCCTGATGGTTTCAACCCAGCTTTCTACCAAAGGTTCTGGGAACATTGCGGAGATGATATTTTTGTAGCCGCATCTTCCTGGTTAGATAGGGGGTATTTTCCTTCTAGCCTTAATGAAACTAATATTTGTCTCATCCCTAAATGTGATAATCCTACTTCGATGAAAGATTTGAGACCTATTTCTCTCTGTAATGTCCTCTACAAGATAGTCTCTAAAGTGCTTGCTAATAGGTTGAAGCATTGTCTGGATAAATGTGTTTCCCAGGAGCAGTCAGCTTTTGTCGAAGGCAGGTCGATCCTTGATAATGCCCTTATTGCTATTGAAGTTATACATGCTATGAAGAGAAAGACTAGAGGATATAGAGGTGAGTTAGCATTAAAAATTGATATTAGTAAGGCTTATGACAAGGTGGATTGGGGTTTCCTTCGTGGTATGTTAGTCAAAATGGGGTTTGGAGAGAAGTGGGTACAGTGGATGATGATGTGTGTGAGTTCTGTTAACTATTCAGTGCTTATGAATTTTGACAAAGTTGGGCCTATTACTCCGGGAAGAGGTTTACGGCAGGGAGATCCATTGTCCCCTTATTTATTTATCCTTGTAGCGGAAGGACTGACCGCTCTAATACACCAAGCTGTTGGTAAAGGAGACATTCATGGTGTGCGAATTTGTCGAGGCGCCCCTGAAGTGTCTCATCTCTTGTTTGCAGATGACTGTTTCTTATTTTGCAGAGCTAATGTTGATGAGGTGACCCAACTTTTAAGTATTCTACAAACTTATGAACAGGCCTCGGGTCAGGAAATTAACCTGTCTAAGTCTGAAGTGTTCATTAGTCGCAATATGTCACAGGCGGCTCAAGCAGATTTAGCCGGTATTCTTGGGGTGCGACATGTGTTGGGCACAGGTATTTATCTCGGCCTACCGTCTATGGTAGGTAGAAGTAAGAAGGCAATTTTTTCCTATATTAAAGACCGTATCTGGAAGAGGATAAACTCATGGAGAGGTCGAGCCTTATCGAAAGCTGGAAAAGAGATTATGATAAAGTCAGTGCTTCAAGCCATCCCAGCTTATGTTATGAGTATGTTTATCCTCCCTTCTTCATTTATTGATGATATTGAAAAAATGATAAATGCCTTTTGGTGGGGAGGTGGTAATGGTAATAGTAAAGGTATTCATTGGTTAGCATGGGAGAGACTTGCTTGCCCCAAAGATAAAGGGGGTTTGGGTTTCCGGAATTTTGAAGCCTTTAATATGGCTATGGTAGCGAAACAAGCATGGAAGATTTTACAAAATCCAGATACATTGGTGGCTAGACTTATTAAAGCAAGGTATTTTCCACGATCTACTTTGTTGGAGGCGTCTCTGGGCTATAATCCTAGTTTTGCATGGCGTAGTATCTGGAAAGCTAGACAGGTTCTTTTACTCGGGTATAGGTGGAGGATTGGTGGTGGTGACAAGATACACGTCATGTCGGATCCTTGGTTACGTGGGAATGGAGAACGCTGGATTCCTTCGCCTCAACCTGAAGGAATGTATAACTTATTTGTTAGGGACCTGATGGTAGACAATTATCGAGCATGGAATGTGACTAAAATTCGCATGTTATTCCCAGTCCAGGTGGCAGAGAGGATTATTGCGACACCTCTCATTGGGTCGGTCTATGTGGATAAAATAGTTTGGGAGGAGGAACGAAATGGGTGTTACTCGGTCAAATCCGGGTACAAGCTTGCTATGAAGTATATTCTCCGAAATGATAAATACCATGTGAAAGGTAATTGGAAAGAAATATGGAAAGCGCATGCTCCACACAAAGCGCGTCATCTTCTTTGGCGATTATGTAGGGGATGTATTCCAACGAGGCGTCGGTTATTAGAACGTCATGTTGATTGTGATGTTCATTGCCCATTATGTGAAGATGAGGTGGAAGATGATATACACGCATTTTTCACCTGCACTTCTGCTCAATCCAGTTGGCAAGCAGCTGGACTGTCATCTGTCTTGGGTTCCGTAGCTTGTCAGCAAGGTAGTGCGGCAGATAGAGTGTTTGCCTTGTGTCGGAACGAGGATTACGCTACGATAGGTAGAGTGGCTATGCTGTTATGGAGTATATGGCATAACCGGAATGATAAAATTTGGAACGATAATGTTAGAAGCCCAAACCAAATAGGCCGGGCTGCGTTTGATCAGTGGAACGAGTGGATTGCCGTCCATAAGTTGCGAGGTAACGATGATCATGATGTTCCGCTTGTTAGCACCATTCGGTGGGAAAAGCCTCGTATAGGATGGTTGAAGTGCAATGTAGATGCAGCATTCTTTGTCGAGGCAGGTAGGACCGCGATGGGTGCTTGTTTTCGTAATAATGCTGGTGAGTTTATGGCTGGATTTACGCAGTGGCAGCAACTGACTTTATCAACCGAGGAGGGTGAAGCATGGGCACTATTGCAAGCTATGAATGAAGCTAAGAGTAGAGGTTTTGAAAGCGTCCAGTTTGAAAGTGACTCTCAAGTGTTGGTTGATGCTATTCGTACCAAAAGGCGAGGCAATTCAGAGTTTCTTTCAATCGTTGATGAAATTATTCTTGTTATGTTATCATGTGTGAACTTTGAAGTTAAGTTTATTAGGAGACAAGTGAATTCGGTTGCTCACACTTTAGCTAGGGCGGCCAATTCCTGGACTAGTTTCCATAGATTTGAGATTATTCCTTCATGTATTGAACTTTTGATAATTAATGAAATGCAGTAAGTTTGTTTGGTTCAAAAAAAAAACAGCATAAGTGAGGTGATTAAAATTCAAACTCTGACCTTGCATCATACACAATACAATAATATTTCTACAAATTGTGGTAAATTTATTGGAACTTCTGAAAGTATTTTTTTTCCAAGTGATTTGAATCAAGTTGTTAACAATTTCATTAAATTATTTTAGAGAACTCAAGTTTGAATTTTTCCTAAAATATTTTTTAGTTAAAATTTATTTACTTATTAACCGAACTTTAGAATATGAAACTTAATAATAATTTTTTTTGTTAATTTTCACTACTGATATTTAGTTTATTGGACCGTCTAATCTGATTCGGGGGTCAGTTCTAGCATCAAGTAGTTTTAACCTCCTTTTAATTATAATTGCGGGGATGGAACCGTGATTCTCTCTGCTACTAAGTCTAGCGCTAATCAAGCGCTAATCAGGAACTGTAATTACGACTAAGAAAATATTCTTTTACGGGATCACAACATATATTGTTGGCAGTAAAATTAAGAATATTGTTTGAGATGTTTGTCGGATTTAAATTAAGAATATTCTTTAGTTGTACTATTCATTCATTAAAAATGGTCTATATCATCTAAACTTCCATACAACTGCATTTTTGAATGAGAAAAATACACCTACTATATAGGCTTAATTTGTTCTGTCTATGAAATTGTTTAATTATTGTATACTGCCAGCACAAAATCTCTTTTGTCTGTTTCCACTTTCTCCCACTTCAGTGTGTTTCACATTGTTTGTTTATTTTATTTTATTTTATTTTATTTTTCAAATCCCGATTTGCTTTGTGTTTTATATTCCCACTTTTGCTAATCCTCCTCAATTGCAGATTAAACTATCCCCATTATTCCTATCACTTTTCCTCTTTATTTTGGGTTTTTCTGGGCAGGTTACACCTAAGGTAGCATGCTTCATTATGTTCTCACAACAAATAACATCAGTACAACATTCATCTCATTAATTAAATTCATTTTTAATTTACATATAAAAAGATTTCAAATTGCTTGGTGAGAATAGATCAAACCTATGATCATCGTTCTTTCCTTTTTATCTTTTTAGTTTTATCTCAAATCTTTAGTCTTTTTAAGAAATCAATTCACAATTAATGATATTTTACCATTTGTACCATTACTAAAACTAAAACATTAGTTAAATATATTTTCTCTTTCTTAATAAAGTAATGGTAAAAATGACTTAACTTATTGTTCTGATGAACACTCAAGGGGGGTTATATTATTAATAATGTGAGAATAAATTTATATAAGTTTGATCAATGATAGACCGATATCTCTGTGTGTGATAATGACAATGTAAACAAGAATTAATTGAGAAAAATGTGTTGGTCCTCTTTACAAGAATGAAAGAGTTGTCTTTTTATAATGAATATGCGAAACTATTTATAGCCTATAAATTCCTTCTTCTCCAAGTTTGATTTCCTGATTCTTCGGCCACCATCATCTTCTCCGACGAGCTAACGTAAAAATAGAGGTGGTTATTCTTTCCTTCGTCCCCAAGCTATGGAAGGTCATGAGGGTGATGATTTCTTCCATGTGAAGCTAAGCAGTTAAAAGTCTTGGAGGAGAAGATATTTTGGGCGCGACACAGCGTTCTGGAACTGTTGGCGCCACATCACTTTATCTCGCCCTCTTGTCTGTTGAGATTTATGGATTACCTTTGATTGGGCTTTTGCAATTTTGGACTTATTTGGCCTAGTTGATTTTCCTTTTAGTCCATTGCCCGGTCCACTTATCAATCTTTATCATTTCTTAATCCTCATGCAAGACTCTAAAAAGACAAAGTTTTGGGACGAAGGGAGTAATAAAGGTTGGATTTCGTGCATAATTAACTCTCACACCGATTATGAATAAGAAAAATATTATATTTATAAGAGAAATGACTCATTAATCTAATACTTTAATAGTCTGTTTGGTGTGCTGAATAGGGAGACATGACAATATAAAATTAACCTATTTTTAATCATATCATATTGACTCTTTATTATTCTAATCCTTATTTTGGACTATGATAACAACATGATAACATTGTAATAACCTAATGCGTTTTTGCTTCTTCGCTTCCTGCTTTATTTTTCTTCACGCTCAACTCCTCTCTTCTCCTACCTCTGCCCACTTCCATATTATCTTCTTCTCAGGTTAACCCACCGGTTCCATATTATTCGCTTCTTCGCTTCCATTTTATTTTACTAATTTTTTTGTTTGCTTCTTATGATTACTTGAACATATTATCTTTATTATTCTTGTGTAGAGTTATCCCAATGCAAAAGATTATAGGTATGCTCCAATTTCACTCTTTAGCAAACTTGCTTAAGCTTTTGGAAAATATCGTGCTACTGGCAAATGTGTTGCACCACCTACTGATAACATCGAGGAGATAAATAAAGAAGATCAAGAGCAAGAAAATGATGAGGAGAATAAAATAGGAATGACTCAATCATCTTCTATTGATCAATCTAAAAGGCTAACAACATGAAAATTCAATTTAGAAAAAGAAACAAAGGAGCAAGTATAATTGCTTAGAGTATATCTAAGTTAGGAAAGAGTTTTGAATCTATAATTGAAAAAAACTCAGAAAGAATGTGTGAAGCTGCAAATCGTTTGAGATTTTGTAAAGATTTGGTTTATGATTCAAGAAACATTATGGATGAGTTGGAGAAAATGGAGCTAACAGGACAAAAGCGTTTTATTGCTACCGACAAAATATTATTTGTGCCACATCGTTTGCACATATTTATGGGTTGTCATGATGCTATTCGCCTTTTTTTTTAACCGAATCAAGAGCATCCTGACATTAAGGAGCAACTAAACATTCTAGCGAAGTTGGAATCTCTACTCGCTCCCATCCTCTGTCCATAGCTCATAATATAAATAAATAAAAAGAAAAATAAATATGTACAGGGGGACTAAACCTTACCCCGAAGAAAAAGGTGAATCACAACTACATAAAATGCTAAAAAGGAATGGAAATTTTAACTTTCCCTAAAAGACTCATCTTTCATATAGTGAGGTACAATATCCCACAATGTGAAGGACTTATCTTACATATCTACTATTTTGCAATATATATTTATTTTTCAATCTTTCCCAAACCACAAATGGGTTTGCTCCATAGTAATCAGCAGTACAACCAACTTAATAGCAGGAGCATAATTCAGAAAGCACCCTTGGAGCGAGTGTGGTAAGGTTGACCTGTACTTTTTGGCTATTCTGTTGTTTTTCTTCTTTTGTTTCTTAAATATAACAATTGTGAACTCTTGTTCTTGTTCTGCCGTGCCTGCCCAAGATTGTCGTATAACTTGCATATCTCTTTGTACTACCAAAGGAAGTGCACGATTTTGTGTATCCCGAAAGACATGGTCGACACTAGGTATAGGAATTCGCCTTGCATTTGTTAAGTCTTTGATAGAATAATTTAAGTATGATTTGATAAAAATATTTGACAATATATTATTGTTTTATCGTTAATATGTTTTTATTATTAATGAAAAAAATTCATTCCTGGTCTTATAAGTTTCTGGATTTGTTTTGGCAAAAAGACATATTCCATTAATTGGTAACAACATTGCAAGTATAATAATGAAAAAGACTCACACTTAAAAGGTGTCCCCTCCAAAAAAAAAAGGTGAGTCTGTCGAAGTGTAAGTGTGATATTAGAGCTCAGCATTTAGCTTGGTTGAGAGCATCAGTGAGCTAAGGTGTTTAGGTCTTTGTATTTTTTTTTTGAAAAAACTAAAATGAAATATATTAACAAACAGCCTCCTCAACACAAAATGTGCCAAGGTAGACTACCAAAGTTTACAAAGAGTCACGGAAACAAAGAAAAAACCAATCATACAAGGCCCAAACATAGCAAAGGACTAGACCACCAACTATGGTAGTTTGAGACTAAAGTGATACTCGTCGTCTTCAACCACCTATAAGAAAAGAGTTTGATCTTGTCCAACATCTGATGAAGGGTACTAGATGAGCTTCTGAACAATCTATAGTTTCTTTCTGTCCACATAACCCAAACGCTAGCAAGGCAAATGAGCTGCAGAAAAGACTGGCGAGCTCTAGATACACCAGCTAAGGAAGTAAACTGAACAAAATGATCCTGGATAGAAGTGGAACCTGTCGGTGAAATGCCAATCCAAATGCAAACTAGACCCCAAAGAGAACCAAAAGTGTTGCATGAGATAAATAAGTGATATGCCGACTCGGCCTCCCCACATCCAGATACGCAAAAGTGAGTTGCAGGAGATAAGATGCCTCGAATGACTAGATTATAGACTTTGTGGGCAACCTATCACGCAATAGACGCCAAGAAAAGACGGAGACCTTCAAAGGAACCCGAGGATGCCAAATAAGATGCACCGCATCATCCATAATAACCAAGTCAATGGTGGTCATCAACAACTGATATGCACCCCGTACCGTGTAGCCTATATCTGGGTCTAACTGCCATTGCCACCTATTTGAAGACTGTGCCTGCAATGAAATGTTAGAAAGTAAAGACTGACACTCCCTCAACGACTCCTCCTCCCACGCCCTCAACTTCCTCTGCCACACCAAAGCCTCCCCATCCGTCCCCCCACTCTAGAGTGAACATCTCAGCAACTGTACGCGGTTTGGTCTATGCCAAATCACACAAGCGCACAAATCGCTCACACAAAGGAGTCCCACCAATCCAAGGATCGATCCAAAAAAGAGTATCAGACCCATCCCCCACCCTCCGAACAACATGATCCCCAAACCAACTTCCCCCTGACTCCCCACCACCCTCCCTAATACTCGTTATCTCTCGCCAACATAAAGACCCACGCCTCCCTCCATCTCGCAGTCTCCCTCCCTCCAGCCTATATCGAGCTGCCAACACTCTAAACCACATCCTCTCTCTGTCCACTAACATCCTCCAACACCATTTGCCTAAAAAATGCCAAATTAAACTCCTTCAACTGCCTAACCCCCAAACCTCCATACTCCTTACGTAAACAAATAGTTTTCCAGTTAACCAAAGTTGTTTTCCTAAAATCCTCACACCCCCCCCCCCCAAAATAAAAAATTTAATTAGATTAGATTCAATAGAGGAAATGATACCTGACGGAGCTTTGAAGAATGATAGAGCATAGACAGGTAAAGACATGGTCCAAATGAAATCGGGTCTTCTTGGTAAATGATACCTGAGGGTCTTTGTATTAGATCTTTGTTGGGAAAAGGAGGTGTGAATATTAGAGCTGTTAAAAATGGGCCGGTTCATTTGCCCACGGGCTTGGGCGGATCGGGCCTACAAAACCTAGTCCAAATGAAATCGGGTATTTTTTTGCCCAAACCCATGTAGCCCAAATGAAAATTGCGTTGGGCCAGGCTAGCCCATTGGGCTTCGGTCCGACCCATTAACGAAAAATTTATGTTATTTTTGTAAAAATAATATCAATTAAAACATAAAAAATTATCATCTAATTAAAAATTTATTATAAAAATATAGTTAAATGTGTAAACATAATAAAAATGATCATATTTACCTAAAACTCTTTAAAAAAATTTAGTTTATAATTTATTAATTTGATTTAATTTCTTTTATAAGAATCAAACTTGAGTTTAATTGATATTTAATGCTGATGTAAAAATTATGTCTCAATAAAATTGATAATTATGAGGAAGAGCGGAGGCGTCAAAAGAAATTCTCATGAAATTGAAATGTGTAATATTGCAATGTCTTGATTAGGATTATGCGGGCCCTTCAATTGTGAGGCCCATTTCAACCGAAATACAAAAAAAAAAAAGAAATGATACTAGTATTATTTTTTTGAGTGATGTTTCATCGACAATTAGGTGTGATAAAATGAACATACTTACACCTTCGATTATTCCTAGTAGAAGACTAATTAAATCAATCTAATCTTTGAGTTGAAAGTTATCGTTAAGATCAAAGATATACAATTTCATAGAATTTTTTAAAACTATATGATATTTCACCGCATCATATTTTTTTTGTTTACAGTGAGCTGAGAATCGAACCCAGGACTTATTACATACTACTTAAATCCCTCGCCACTAGACCAAACATAATGGCTTACACCGCATCATATTTTATTGTATAATATGCTATGTACAATATATATATATATATATATATGGGGAGAGATTAAATTACATCAGTGTAACATTGAGTAATATTACACCGTTCAATAACGCTTCAACGAATACAAATTTTACAAAATCCACTGTTGGATTGAAAATTTATATCATATAGATCATTCATGTTAAATTTTATAAAAATCTAAAATCGTTTGATATGTTATTGAGATTGGTCAAGCTTAACGGTATTCAATAAAAACACATAAAGTGTTAATCTTGATCGGTCTCAATAACATATCAAACGATTTTAGATTTTTGTAAAATTGGATATGGATGATCTATATGATATAAACTTTCAATCCAACGGTGAATTTTGTAAAATTTGTATTCGTTGAAGCGTTATTGAGCGGTGTAACATTACTCAAATGTTACACCAATGTAATTTGATCCCTCTCATATATATATATATATATATATATATATATATATATATATATTAATCTGGTGAACTTAACTCAGTTGATAGAAACATCGCATTAGGTTCGAATTCCATAGATTTCATTTTAAGGGCTGAATTTCTAACCAGGAATAAAAATAAAATACTATATATAAACTAATGTCAAAATTGTTTGAAATACTGTACACATATTTTATCTGAGTAGATATGTGAAGGAAAATATAAAACCAATGGTATTGTGAATCTGTGATTACATGCCATGCCAACGACATAAACAAAAAAGTACCACATATATAGTCTAAACTAAAGACACAATGCTTTGATCCAAAGAGCAACCGTAGTTGACCAACACATCTACATACTTATTTGTCTCTCAGAATAGCTCGAATCCACATTCAAATCAACGGCTCACATGTTTTCTTACCTTCATTTTTAAATATGTTTGTTTGGATTGAGTAATGGAAAATTTCATAGTTAACATTTTTGGGCTACTTTTATAATTAAATTTAAAAAGTTATCAAATTTAAAATTTGAAAAAGGGTCAAATTTGCAAAATTTTAGGGAACAATTTACTTTCTTTTTTTTAAGTTCATTGTGGTCAAGTATTTTTTTTTTTTGAAACATATGGGAGAAAGAAATTTCAAATTCCTACCTTTTAGGTGTCATTTGAAATTCTTTAAGTTTAAATTAGGTAAAAGATTTCATAAATTTCAATCATTTTAGAAATTCTTCAAATTAATCATCCGAATAATAAAATTTACATAATTATTTTTGAATTTTCTCAAAAATTACTTTACTTCATGTTGAATGTGTTAGTTGTGTTGTTGGAGATTGTTTGAAGTCCCAAATTGCTTAGGTTCCCAAGATGTGAAGTGTATAAACATGTGAAGACAACTTCACCCTTTGAGCTAACTTTTGGGATTGAGATCCAAACATATTTAACATGGTATCAGAGCCGGGTTAAGGACTGCAATGTGGACATTTGACCCAGGACCACGCTAGACGTGAGGGTGGGTGTTGAATGTGTTAGTTGTGTTGTTGGAGATTGTTTGAAGTCCCACATTACTTAGGTTCCCAAGATGTGAAGTGTATAAATATGTGAAGACAACTTCACCTTTTGAGCTAACTTTTGGGATTGAGATCCAAGCATATTTAACACCTCAAAACATTCCATCATTCAAACATACTCATAAAATTCAGAATGAAGATGGTAATTGGTAAGTCCAAAATATTTGTGTCATATTGCTCTTGATACAAATATTATGGTCTTCATAACTTGTGTATACTATATGCAAGTTGATTAGTGACGCCCTTCCCGTTGTTTTCATTTTATTTTTTATGTACCTAACTAATCTCTACTAGCTTATTGATAATGATACATGTTGATCAAGTTGAACACTTCCACAAGCGTTTACTTTTCTTTTTGATTAATATAATTAGCATCCAACCTAAATGATCTTTTATGCTCTCGTGTTCATGCAATGCTGAACTCTCCATAGCCATTAATTCTAAAGGTAATGATAAGTTATTTTCTTCAAAACGTTTCTTCATTTTCTGCTGTTTAATGATACAAGATTGTAGATTATAATTAGGATTATTATCAAACACCATTTTGTTGTTGGGTTGTACTGTATTATGTAAGCAAATTTACATCTTGGTGTGTTTTGATTTGGAAGGGTGAACAAAAGTGATATTAATTCTTCGGCGGTTTCAAAGCATGATACCAAGTGGTTCAATTTTGTCACATGTGGCAGTCAATTTGCACATGTGGACTGACACGTGGCACTTGAACACACTGACACGTGTACTGTTCAAACGGTGTTAGTGACAAAATTGACGGAAATGACTAACTTGAAACTCAAAATAAACGTAAGGGACCAAATTGATACTTTTTAAACGTAAGGGACCAAATTGAAACCTAAAATAAACGTAAGGGACCAAATGTATAGTTAAGCCTTATTTTCTACTTTGTGGTTTTCCCCTTTCAATATGCAAATAGCAAATTGTTAAATGTTCAGTTGGTTAAATGTATATATTCCTATGGGTGTAAGCGGATAAAAAATCCAATTCAACCGAAGATGGAAAAAAAAATGATTTTATGGTTCGGATAAAAACCGAACCAATTAAAAATTGATGTAGTTTTTTTTATTCTCGGTTTCAGTTTTAAGAAGCGATGAACAACATCGATGTGGTTTATTTTTGTTATTTTTAGAAAACAACTAATCTTTGGTTAGAGACTTAGCAGCAGAAAAGGGGCTAAAAGAGTTGCTAATGGTGTGGCATGCAATGATGTGGATTATTTGGAGAGAAGAAATGACTTCGTATTCTCTTCAAAGGTCCCGATACTTGATGAGTGCTTTGACACAATTAAAAGAACTTCTTGGAAGTGGTTGGCAAAAAAAATATGATGGGACATGTATTTATTACGAATGGAGTACTAATTCAATGGATTGCATATTTAGATATCGCCTATTATCTCTCTAAGTCCTATCTTGGATTTTTCTTTTAAGCTTTTCACTCGTGGCTTGGGTCAAGTACCCTTTATACTAAATCCCAAAATATGAGTGTAGTACTATTCGTACTTATTTACCCATTCAATATATGGGTGTGGTACATGGGCGAAGGACTTGATAGAACCTTCACCCTAGAACTCACCATATTTTTTATGTTAAAAAAAAAACTTAGCAGTTCAGAATGAACAGGGTGAGCGGAAGTTGTATTTAAACGAGAGAGTTAACACATTTGTCTCAAGAGAAATCGGTTTGGGAAGAGGAGTTGAAGAGTAGAAATCGGTTTTATGTATTATTATAAGTTTGTCAAGGTAGTTTATGATAAAATAGCTTATAAAAATACAATTTTCACTAGTGTGAACTTATAAAATAGCATAAAACCTAATTTATATTGCATAAGTTGTTTGCATAAGCTAAAAAATAAGATAATCCAAGCGAGACCATACATATATATATATATATATATATATATATGATGATGATGATGATTCAATATAATGGAGGAGTGGTGATTAAAATTTTCCGGTCGCTTGGAATCGATTAGTCTTGATAAATTTTTCTGATGTGTTCAAATATTTTTTTTATAGAGAAAGACGCTTTACTAATTTAAAGTTCGATCGCGAGGTAAGTAAATTCAGGTCATGAATTATTTTAATCATGAATCGAACTCAAATTCTCCCAAATAATTCATTCTAGGAAAACTTATTAACCAGTTGAACTAAATGTCTTAGTTAATACTCCCTCCGTCCCAAATTATAAGGGAAAAAAAATCACACTTATTAAGAAAAAGTAAAACATGAGAATTTGAAATATATTTTTATGGGTTTTCCTTGGAATAAGTTGTATAGTAAGATGCAAAAACAATTTTTATTAGTTGTTGTTTATTGAGAAAATGAGAGAGAGAAAATTAAATGCAATTTGCATTTGGACAAAACTTAGGTACAATACCCTAAGTCCTGTTCTTACTGTTCTCAATCAGATATTTACACGTGTATTTTTTTTTTTTTTTTGCAAAACATCATAACCAATATCTAATCTCCCATTAGATCTCTTCTTCTTCCATTAATCTCACGAGATGAAAACGGCCACCAATGGCACCGAATCATCTCTTGCTACAACCTGCAACACCAACGTATTAATGGAAGCAAGGGATTGAGACTATTTTGTTCCTGATTTTCTTTTCCTATTTACAAATTACATATGAATTGTATATATACCTCTCTTTTTGGGCTATGCCATTGCCAAATAATTCAACCTGAGAACGAGACTATTGTGGTTTTGGAAGGATTAATTGTAGTTACAGTTAGTTGTGAAAATCTGTTTTTGGCAAATATATTGTTGTTAATTTTTGGATCTGGGAAACATGACAGATGACAATGTTCTTTTAATGGATTGAATTGACTTGTTAGTTGTGGGATGGAAACAGAACTTACAGTCACGACGGCGAGAAATGGTGGCACTCTGGTGAGGGAGAAAACTGAACTTACAGTCGTGAGGGAGAAGAAGAGCGTGTTCTGTTGGCTGGAGAATTAAAAAAAAATAAAAATACACGTGTAAATATCTGATTGGGAACAGTAAGAACAGGACTTAGGGTACTGTACCTAAGTTTTGTCCTTCTTGAAAATAGTTTTTTTCCCTTATAATTGGGACAAGAAAATGAAGTTTTTTTCCTTATAATTTAGGACGGAGAGAGTATGTCCAAATATTGATTACGTGACACATGATACAGAAAAAGACAATTGTCATTTAATAATTAATTTACATGCATGTTTGGGATGCGGCCGCCAACTCTTTGAATCATAGGACCCGGATTATATGCAATCATTGATTGCTTGCGGCCACACATTTCTGATATTTTGATCTCGATTAGACGATTCACGTTAAATGTATATTTTTATTTTATAAAAAGTACAGTTTTGATCTTTAAATTTTAAACCGTCTAATCTATATCGAATGGTCAGAAATGCGTGGCTGCATGCCTGCAGATAGTCACTTAATCCTCTATTATAATCCCTTATTATTATTATTATTATTATTATTATTATTATTATTATTATTATTATTATTATTTTTATAATGTTCTATCATATATACGTAGTCTATTATTTTTTTGATCAAATCATACGTAGTCTATTGTAACACGTTCGATTTGCCAATGAATAATTAATTTCACCATGCATTTCTAAACTAAACTAAATAACTTATTTTGACGTGAAAAAGCTTATACATAGCCTCAACTTAAAAACTATTATAAGAGTCAACGTGAAATTTTGAATAAGTAATCATGTTCTTTTAAAATGATTTAGTATTCACCACACTATGAATTTATACAAAACTTCTCATAAATGACAAATAATTTTTTAATTATAAACTTAATTTCACGAAATTTAGTTAATTCTAAAAATGACATTGAGTATGTGGACTGGACATAATCTACGTATGAAATCAATTGTGTTTTGGAACACTGTTTAAAGTTTGAAATTTGTTACTTCGTCAATTTGACGGAGCAAATTGTTATATTTATGAGACTGACCTTAGTCGCAATATCAAAATAGTCAATTATACAATTATTGTTTTTTAGGTGATTTCTTATTAAATTACTTCGTCCGTCTCAAAATTTTAGTTCTTTTAGAATTTTACACATAATTATAATTATACTTTAATGGATATATTTGGCCGATATCCGCACATATAAGGTGGAACAGACGCGTATTGGATCATTAATGAGTCAACGCATATTTAACACGTGTTTAAATCACACGTAAGTATTAATTAAAAAAAAATTAATAAATAACTTTTAATTTTTGTGACAAAAAATAACACATCACCAAGCCCGTCCTGTCCCGAGCCGGACGAACGACGACGCACGCGTGTGATCATTAATGAGTCAGCGCACATTTAACATGTGTTTAAATCACACGTAAGTATTAATTAAAAAAATAAATAATTATTTTTTAATTTTTGTGACAAAAAATAACTATCACCGAGCCCATCCCGATTAGAGCCAGATGGATGGCGGCGCATGCGTTTGATGGTTAAGAGTAGTTTGTGTGATGTTCAAGAGTAGTTTACAAAACGGAGTACCCCTTGGGGGTTCGAAGTGGTCACATAAGGATATATATAAACACTAATAAGGAGTGTAATCTTATTAATGTCGAATTTCTCCCACTTTTTTTAATTCACACTTCAATATTTCCTAAGTCCCAAGTCTTATGTTTATCCTTCCACCACATTCCAATCAAATTTATTCAACTTCCACATATTAAGGGCCTGTTTGGCAAGATCCAAAAACTGACTTATAGATTATGTCTTACAACTTACAAGCTAAAAGACCTGTTTGTTAACAATCTTTTCATCATGAGCTTACATTTTATTTTACTGACTTATATGCTAAAATGTGAGGCTTATAGTAGATGACTTTGCAGAAGAATATATATCTCGATGTGGAAAGCGATTATAAGATTCTTATAGATATGATCTCCAATAATTACAAGTTTAATGGGAATATCTCAATTTTGGTTCACCACATTCGTAATTTGCTTAGTTTGAGATGACATTGTTCAAATTAATCATACTTTGCTCTAGGGCAATAGGTGTGTTAACTGACTTGCAGGCTTTAGCATTTTCCTAATTAGGTGATTTAAAGGTTATGGTTTTGGAGAATCCTCCCAGTGAGCTTCCAAAACTTCTTTTTGTGATATTTCCGAAACTTGCATGCCTACGAATATCCATTTTTAATTTCTTAATTTTTTCTCTCTGGGCTTTTTCCCTTTATTGTAAAAATAAATAATAATCCTAGACCTCAATTTTAAGCAAATTAACTAATTAATTATACATGTAGATGTTCTTGGAGTTGTTTGGTTTCAAGTGTATTATGCTCTTTATGGTAGAATATGATAGTCATTTTGATATATGATCGTCAATGTAGACAATAAACGTTGATGTATCATTTTCAATTAAGGTAGAGATTGTTAGAGTTAATTGGTATAAAACATCTTTGAACGGGTTACACATTGCACATTATTATGAGGCAAAAACAATTAATCGTTGACTCAAATCCTTTGTTACAAGATGTATCAGTCAAAAACATTTTATATTTGTATTATCGACTTTCTTCTTTTGTTTATACTCTTGTCTTACAATGTTTTATGTGTTGTGGTAAGAGTGAAGTGAGTTATATCTCACGCTGTTTAGAAAAGTGGTGGCTGAACATTTTATGTCTTAAAGTAAAAATACTATTACCAGGTTTGTTTGCCAGTCGCTTTCAAATTCAATTACAGATTTCGTCAGAGATTAGCATTTAAAAAACAAATTAAGAAAAGATGTATTACATTGAACGCAGTCATAACACAATAATCTCGTTCTGATATTCAATAATAATTATTAATACATTTTCCATATCCTGCCAAAAATTAATTTAATTTATAAAAGCAGCAATTATAGAAAATATAAAAACAGGAACCTTCTGAGTCATAGTCCATTGTATTATTGTTGTATTTCAACACATTATTTCTTTGACCAAACATGTATTATAAATAAACATAACACACGAGCACATTCATATCCAATCAAAAAAGTTAGAATTAAACAATGAATCAAATGAATTGGTGTGAATTAGAAGCATCAAGAGTAAGGTGCAAAGAGCATCCAAATGATAAACAATTACCAGGTGTTTGTTCTTCTTGTTTAAGAGATAAACTTTCACAGCTATATACTAAGAACCCTATTGAATCTCTTTACTATTGTTCTCCTTCTTCACCTGCTACTCCTCAAGCTATTGATGATGGTTCAACAAATCATGGGTCTTCGCGTAGTAGACGCTTTCGTCGGAATGCTTCACATGCGACCGGTTCGGCTTCTTGCATGATAAGTTTTAATCATGCTTTGAATTTGAAGAAGAGTAAGTCGCTTGCCGTTGTTTCGAGGAATCGAGTTAGAGATAGGGATGTTGTTGGTGGTGGTAGGGGAAGAAAGAAAGATGGCTTTTGGTCCAAGGTACTAAAACTAAGGAGAAAGGATACAGAGGAAACTGTGGTGAATTCAAGGACATGAAGGTGGATATGATGTATATGGTTACATATGCAGATGTATCATATTTTGTTTGATGATTCATTGTGGATCGTATTAGAAATTCCAGTTTTTTTTGTTTAGGTTATTGAATTGTATACTATGTTATTGTTTTTATTTTATCCATCAACATAAATGGCAAAATCTTAAGCCACTAGGTTAGGTTCGATACTCAGCTTCGTTGTAAAAAAATAAAATAAATGGCAAAATTTTGCATTCTTTGAATCATCCATGTGTGTTATTTTGCTATAATTTTAAGCAGACACAATTGATTGAGTATAAGTGATTAATAATTTTTTTAAGAGTGAATCATATGGGAGAATCCAAATTCAATCCATAGGGAAAATAACTTATTCTAGGTGACCAGTGACCGGCGACTTAGCGGCGGGGTATGAGGTGGTCGGTGACACGACGACTGCTGGTGAGGCGGTCCGCAACAAAAACACGACGGCAGCTGACACGGCGATCGACAACGATGGAAAACACCCAGCAAGTTAATGATAAAAATGTGAAAAGGGATTGTGATATTGTTTGTACAAGTTTGGTCAATGGTTGTAAAAGGGGTTTATGGATGGCTGTAAAAGTTTTATATTGATTGAATAAATGAATTGGTTTTGTTTTCAAATTACTATGTATACCAGAAAAAATAAGAAACAAGAACAATAGTATTTGATATTGTATCACTAAATAAAAGCATGTTGATATTGCTATTGCAGCGCTGACAACCTAGTTTTAGATTTTTTTATTGCAGATTTTGTTGTGGAAGAGGAAGAGAAAGAATAACTTTATTGTAAGTATAACATGTATTTTTGCATTTTAGTTTATCATCCATTGGGTTGATTTAATGGCCAAGATTTAGAGGAGAGAGATGGAGACAATTGAGGAAGGAGAGAAATGGAAGGGAAAAACACTCTCCAACCACCAACTGAGTTCGGATTTACAAGGCAAACAAATATTAATTTTTTGTCATCTGAAACTATACTTCTGGCTTCCTAACAATTTATGTCGTCCGAAAATATACTCTAAATATATTAGAGGTTTTTTAATAGCTGAGTCACAGGCAGCGCCTCGGAAAGCAATACGAGCCACATACAGGGAAACTTGCACGTGTGGAGGGCACGATGAAAAGTAATGTCTGAAATGAAACTATGAATACAAGCCCGGCAAAACATCAGTTATGCTGTCTACTGGTACAATTTTAAGTATTGTTTCTAAATTCTAAGGATCTGCTAGTTTGTGTTACATTGATTTGTAATGTATGAGTTTCTATATTGTAGCCTATTTTTTGATCTTTAGGCTGCAATGGGGAATTAAGTATTGTTTTTCTAAGCAGAGCATTAAAAATTTCCCATATCTGTACATGATAATATGGACCTGCATTGTCAATCCAAAATAACACTTTACACCTGTAAGTTCTTGCCAAATGATGAATATGACCTAGAAGGAATACAAGTATCGGTTTACATCTCAGTCCTCGTCATTGTAAATAACTTGGTCCAAAGATGGCTGTTTGAGTCTTTGAAATATCTCATCGAGGGACTCAGATGAGGACACACGAGAGACTGTATTTTCCTCTGTTTGCCGTATAGGTAAAAACTTTTTGGCCCCTATGTTGGACTTGAAACTTTGAAAGCCCGTCTTCATTGTTTGCCATGTCGAAGCCAAACCTGAAGATGGTGCTCCAGCTGAATTTCTAGAATTAGTATTGCCTTCATCAAGCACAGAATAAGATGCTACCTTTTTCTCTTCTGTCTTCAATTTAGATAATGGCCCACCCTGCGCTCTAATTTCAGCATACTTGTTGCTTATGGCTTCTCTGCTCGAGCCATATCTTCGTGTCTCTTCATCCAATGTTTTGGATATACCTCCATTCACTTCTTCGGTAATTAAATCGGAAGTTGTCTTCAATTCAACACTGTTCCTCCCCTGAAGAAACACAGGGTATAAGATGAGTAATACTATAATACCAAAAGAAAGTAGTAGTTCCAAATGTCATACATTGCAGCCAAAGAACGCATTAGGTTAAATTGGATATGATACATAACAGAAAACAATTGAGACAGCATTGCTTCCACTTTTTGAGGTATGTCTACATACCCTATGATTATTGCCCGACTCGATATCTAATCCATTGAAATTCCTTGCAAGTGGAACAACTTGCTCTTCCCCGATTTTGCGCCCTTGTTCAAGCCAAGACCGCTCTACAAATAAAACAGAACCAATCAGTCAGCATTCATCAAATCATATATGATTTATCATTTACCAGATTGAACTAAAGTTTTAACAAACAATGGAAATTTTCTTTTGATACCTTTTTGTAAAATAATTATGCCGGATGGATCCAAACCATCCATATCCTCAGCTTCGGTTTTAAAAATATATCTCTTCCAGCTCCCCAGAAAATCAAATACTTTGTCAAAGAAGTTGCTTGCTACCAAAAGTGTGTATGTAACCATAATAAGTGGATAAATTTTGTTAAACTTATCCCCAAATAAAGGGACGGCATTGTCAATGTTCCCCATTCGCTGCAATCATAGATAAATTGTGCAGTAAGTTAAATAAAAGAAGGAAAGGTGCAAAAATGTTCTTGGGAAAAAGATCAGATAATTTAGCAGTTGCTAGCTAAGTCAAGCACAAATGAGAGAAGTTATAATGAAACAAATATAGAAAAGACGTGTAAAATAAAAACAAATTCAACAAAACTAAGAAAAATAGGTTATCTTATGTAGGACAAAAATAGAAACAGTAAGAATGAAATAAACTTTCGTCTATAAATTTAATGAAATAATTGAGTGCGTTATGGGAGTGTTTGCCCAGCTTATTTTGGACTTGTCTACTCCTTAAGATAAGAAATTGTGCCAAACAATGTTTGAAGAAAGCCATTAATAAAAAGTGCAGCTTATTTCACACCAAAGAAAACACATGGAGCTTCTTAAAAAGCTGTTCAATGGGACTTTTCTGGAGCTTTTGCGGAGCTTCTTGAGGTGTGGCTACTATTCGAATCCCACATGCATATGAAATGTTACATTTTAATGATATTTTACTTCGCATGCATGTTAGCGCTATGTCTTTGGTTGTGTCACATGGCCTCACTTCACATGTCCCTGATAAAATTCTTTCGCAATTGTTCCAATAGTTTACAATTTAAAATAATAAAAACTTTGTACATAATGAATTGTGGAAACAAAGCATCAGGTGTCAGTAGAATTAGTACAATGACATATTATGAACAATACTAAACTTTAATCTCCTCTTGATGGTTTGGATAATTAAAAAGTATTTTGATGTTTATGCCAAAAAGATAACCATGAAAAAGAAATAACATAACAGACAGTAATACATGGTATCACATCCGTGTACAGTTTTGTTAGATTAGACAAGAAAAATAATACTTTAAAGGGAATTGACAGGTCAAAGAATTCATGAGACTACCTTTTCAAATATAGTTTCTTTATCAGGACCAAGGCGAATGAGGTTGAGGAAGTTGTATGATACAGGGGGGGCATAACGGGCAACCATCCTGGAAAAAAAATAGGATTTAAATATAACTGGTATTCATTTGAGTATTTGAAAACATAGGCAATTCAACAAACAAATACGAGCAGTGGCAACATAAAAATAAAAAACTTACGAGCATATCATAAGCAAGTTAACTGAGCTGGTCTGTCTGGGCGTCAGTGAGTAAAACATCAACATTCCGATTTTGAACAAAGAATAGTATGTGCAGATGCACATGTACATGAGTGGAACAAAAGCAAATGCCTGCACAAGAAATTAAAGGTAAGTGATTTCATACAATCTCACAATCACAAAGATCAGAGTGTGAACAAAAAATATATCACGGTACATGATTCACATCATTAAAAATAGATCGTTATATTTTCCAGTTAAGGGATACTGAGCTCTAAATTGGAATGAATGCATCTGTGATGCTAAAATAGTTGAGCAGAAGTGCAGAACATTGACATGAGATTCAAAAGAAGTTTGTCTTCATTTCAAATAAGAAGTAGCAATGTAAAATCAAAAGCATTTTATTGAAGCAAAGACACATTATGTGAGATTCCATTAGCAATTTGTTTGCATAAGATGTATGTCCCTAAGCCAAAAGAACAGAAATTTTATTTCATAAGAGAGACAGACACACCCATCCAAAAGAACAGAAAATTTTATTTCATAAGAGAGACAGACACACCCATATTAGAAGAAAATCGCATATGATGTTGACCAATACATGACAAAGGCCATCTAAATCAAAAAGAAGTTTATATGAGATGGGATAGATGTCAATTTTGTTTAAAATGTTATCTGATTTCCAAAGTTTAAAATGTTATCCTGATATTATGTAACATCTTAGTTTATCTCCTAGGATTATTTATTATGATTTTCTTCCTAATTTTCCAATTTATTTAGAATTAGGAGGGGACATGTAACCCTATAAATAGGGGTTAATGTTTAGTCTTTTGTATCAAGTTATTATCAACAATATTCAAAGTTATTATTATTTCTCTCCTCTTCTTATCTAACTCCAATAACTTTAACAATTTCACAACAAAATCTTCACCGAAAACTCTTTGAAAAGGTGAAAAATATTTTACATGTATATACAGCATTTCAATGTCCAACATAGGAAGAACAAAAAACTCCAAGAGTCTACCTGCACAAGCATGTCATGTGTCCCGACATATTTTATAAGAATGTAGAAGCACATTTTATATACATACAGGCACACATACATATAGCAAATGTTCATCATATGAAATAAAACTCTCAACAGAATTGGTCTACCTGCACAAGCAGCTCCTGTGTTCGAACGGATTTTATAAGAATGGAGAACAGTGATAGATCAATGCTAGGCAGCAGAGTAGCCTCTGCTAAAAGAATTGCAACAGACATGATGCCAAGTAAAATAGCAAAGCCCTTTTCAACTTGCTTCCTTAAAATGCATTTCCAAAAAAATTCTGCAAAGAAACACAATTAGTTCAGAACCAAAATTTCAATGCCTCCAACCAAAATATTCTCTATTCAAAAAAGAAAGAATGAGGATTTATCCTTGCATGATCAAATAATGCAAAATAACATGTACCAAAAAACCTAATTCGAGAAAGGCTAGCTAAAAGTGAGATAAAACTCAAGAAGCTTTTATGCCAAAAACAACATATGTATGAGCAAATATAATGACTTCTCACTAGGTTTGTCACTACTGTATTCAAATTTCTCTTATTTCAAAACCTAAGGAGGTCAATTTATACATAGTAAATGTCTGAGCAAGTCGAATATAGAGCATTATATTTTGTTAATATATTATTACTATACAGAAAAGGTAATGTTCACGAGGCATCATAAAAGAAAGAGCATTGCAAATAATAATAAATAAAAAAAAGAAAAGAAAAAAGTCCAAGCTATTCCAGATACAGTGGAGAAACATTCCGTGAAATTAGAAACAAACGGGTTTAATAATAATTCTCGTAGTTACCCAAAGTATCAAATAAGGACCCCAACTTGCCAGTCCGATCAGGTCTGATGCTTGAATTATATTCCCTGAAATTATAGCATGAAAATTTGGGTAAGGTGAGGGTTCTAGGACTGCAATATACTATAGGATATTAAAATATCGTCCCAAACCAACAAAGCAGAAAACAAAATTCGGAGCAAACCATCCAGTTGAATTGCGGCGTTCATAATTCTTTATTGTATCTTCCAACTCAAGGGCTTCCTGCACATAAGTTATATACTCACTGCAAAAGCAACAATATCAAATAAATTTTGACTATCGCTGAAGGAAATCTAAGGTGCCTTTGTTGTAAAGATTTGGCAGAAGTAATCTGTGAATCAATGGAAAACTAGACAAGAAGTATATGAATCATTCTGAAAGAGACAAGAAGTAATCTACTTCACCACTATAAAGAAAGCTAGATTTTACAAGGTATCTTTCAATTAATAGATGCTAGGAAGCAAAGATGGAACTCTTCATGATCCAAGTAAAACCAAAAGAATGAAATTAATGAGCATAATTATTAATTAGACCAATTGTAAGATTCAGTAGTACACAAAATTAAAAAGAAAAAGACATCAAAAAAGTATAAGTGTGTGTCAAGTGAAGAAACATATCAGAAATTGGATTTTCACTAATATAATGAATAAGATGTAGGCATTATCAGTGACATGCAGAACAAAAACAAATAACTAAAAGATCTATTAAATATTTTCCTCATTGTAAAAACACAACAATTGAATTTACCATAAATGCTGTACAGGATTCAAGAACACATGACACCACTAGAGACCAAATTGATCACATCATCACATGCTTACCTTTTGTATCTATAATACTCCTCGCGAGCATTCCGAAGATGACGCCTTAGTTTTGCCATTGACTTCTCATCTGTATCGTAATCCATATCATTTTCCCCTAATTGTCCACCTTGCGGTTTGAAGGACGGATCTTCTCTAAACTGAAAAATTGAAAGTTATGTCTAAACGGAGATAGCAATACAGATTTTGTACCAAAATCCTTAATCAAATAAGGTCTCAAGTGCTCAATACCATTTGAGCAAGCATATCGTCAATGACATTCATATAAGGTCTCAAAGGATCCCGCTTGGACATCTGCTTGGAAGTTGCTTGGGCAACCTATACAAATATACAATCATTAAGTTCCAAGAAACGTGTCTGTTTTGGGGGCAGGTTGCAAGATTACTTTGAAAATAGAGCAACTCAAAAGCAAGCAATTCTTATTTTGCATCATAACCATGCCATGATGCATATTTTCTGCTCAGTATGAGTTTCAAAATTAATATTTCCAATGTATATGGAATTTGAAAGGAAGCCAACTGGTTTAAGACAGCTAGAGAAGGCGGTTCTTTTTAATAACACTACGACACGAATCATAAACAAGAAAATGTGGTTCTATATTCTTCAAATCGAAAGAATAACAAATTTTCCACACTGTATATGTGCACTAGGAAAGCAGCCACAACCAAGCCTTGTCTATTTAGACTGTAGATGGCTTGGTTGCATAGACTAAATAACTAAGTTGGCCTCTATTAAAAACCAAAACATTTTATAGATCAATTCACAATAATGTCTTCTCCACAGTAAAATTGCAAAATATATTTTACATGCAACTTGAATGAAACACTTACAACAATAGCATTTGAAAGATCTTGGTGGGCATCATCAAGTTTGACAGCCATTTGGGCAATTTTGTGGGAAAGAACTTTCTGGCGGGTGGTCCAATCAGCATTTCTCCAAATGCTTTTAGGAATTTCACTTAAACCAAAGCCAAGAAGAAATGCACCAGTAACAAGTCCAAAAGTATTTGAGCAAGTCATGGCAAATCCCATAAGACTCCCACCCCTGCTTACAGAAGTATCAAACAACTATAAATCATTCCTAAAAAAGAATGGCTTCATTTTAAAACTGAAAAGTAAACAGACAAATACAAGTGAAAAAAGTCCTATTTCATGCTAACTTGTCAACCATGACAAAAAATAGACAAATAGTTGGGAAGTGAGCAGATATTTATGAGTTTATGACTTGACAAATAATACATGCCACTGATTATCGAGAGCCATGACTTACATATACAATTAAGATCTGTAACTTTTGTATTCCATGAGCCTAGTTCACACTTGATCGAAACACATGCTTACGATTATGATTGGATTGATGCAAGGAAAAAGAATGGAATGATATCATGATAGGTTCCATTGTTTGGATTTTTTGAAACAGGATTGAATATAATGGAACACGATGAACTTTTTCAAAAAAAAAATGGAACACGATGAAGTGCACTTCATCCCGTTCCAACCAATACCTCAATTTGTCTTCCCCTACAACTTGAGGGTATTGGGTTGAAACATTTTTCTCCATTCCATCATAAAAATATCCAAATAGTCCATTTCACTTTATTCTGTTTTACCTTGATACGCATCATTTTATTCTCTATTAGATATCCAAACACACAGTCTAGAAGTTCCTGGTACTGAGGTTCAACACTACTGGAACACCCGACCACTTCCCCCTCCCTTCTCAGGTCTCCTAATGTAGACCCAAAGGAAGTTGGGCACCACTCTAATGGCTTTCCCTAGCCCCTGCATAGTTTAGTACCCATAAAAACAACTATACTTTATTTCAAATGACCTCGCAACTTTTTCGTAATGCATTTATCTATATTATTGTTTACTCAAGATCTTATTATATTGAGATTTTTTTTAACACCCTCATAGAAACTGTGTTAGCCTCACAGAGTAAATGCACAGATGTCAAAAGACTAAACAAATTAGATTGAAATCTGAACTTGCAAATGCAGAGCTTTATCGGACAGATAACTATTTTACAGAACTCTCTTAAATAATCTCATTATTCACAGACACATGCACAGGCTCAAGTTAAATTTCAATACATCAGTCGAGAGAGAGAGAGAGAGAGAGAGAGAGAGAGAGAGAGAGAGAGAGAGAGAGAGAGAGAGAGAGAGAGAGAGAGAGAGAGAGAGAGAGAGAGAGAGCGGGGGGGGGGGGAAGAGTCCAAGAAGCAATGATTTGGAGCTAACATGATGCTAAAATCAACAATTAACAAAATCTAAGAATTTGGGTTGGGCCTAACTCAACCCTTACAAAACCGGCTTTCAAGGCGAGGATTATCCCCACTTATAAAGTTATGTTCAAGCCATATGTCATCCAACGTGGAACTCTTAACATAAAACAATTAAGGCTAAGAGGATGAGAACTAACCAGGTCCTGTGCATCATAATGAGAAGAATAATTCCGAAAAGACCAATGGATCCCACAATTAGATAAAAGACCAAGTTAACATGTACACTAGTCTTCAATCTTTCTGATACAGTGAAATCCCCAGCATCTTCAAAACCCTGAATAAGGGGCACGACAGCCCTGCTTAGGATAAATAATTTAAATATGAGGAAATTGCATCTCTGATCTGTAAAAACTAATTAAATATTTCCTTGCAATATCATGATTAAAATGTAGACAAGCATATTAAACAATTTAGAAATACACTGCATACACAAAATAAACAAAATTTTATGTAATTGTTATTCATTACTACTTCCGGTGTAAGTGTAACCCAAAATCTGTTTTGTAGTAGAAAAATGTTAACATACATTCACACCTTATGTATAAGGAAGTTCAATACTAGAGATACCAAAGGAACACAACACAGCATAAATATATTCAAATTTGTTGATGATTTACATTAAATTGTTACTTCGGCTTGATGACATTACAAAATTAGATTAGATACATAACAAGGTGTGCAGTCCACAGACTAATAACAAGGATCCTGGAGGAATGTTTGAGTTTAGGTCATTGAGGGAGCAAAGCAATTATCCCATGATAAACCAAACTAGCTGAAAGACTTTGGAGTAGGCAGAATAAAAGGATGTGAAAGTGATGCAAACATATAATCACAAACTTTAAATTGGCGTACCAAGTAAGCAAAAATGTACTCCAATATGACCAGCTCCAAAAGAAAGAAATACCTCCATTCTCATTGTGAGAAGCTATCGTCTGAAAGTTTCATAGAAACACAATTAATAAATGAAATAATGCACACACATTTATTCAATCAACCACAACTTTTTTCACCTTAAAACAATATAAAGTTCCAAAAATCTACCGCTCGAAGGAAGAATAAAAAACTCATTATTAGCCAAATAACAGTCAAATTGAACTGAATAGGAACGAAATGCAGCAGAAAAAAACTGATTTAACTGACACAAGCTTAAAAACAAAATAAAAAGGCATGAAGATGTCTGGTCAATACATATAAGGAGGCAGCACAATTTTTGTCCAAATTTTGGAGTTTTGACACTAACCTAAAGTACATCATTCCAATGTTATAAATAAATAATGATTAAATTTTTCTCCTAGTTTCTAGCTCAAAAACCAACTATTCACAACTTCACCATGTACAATACAAGCCCCTTTTGAAAGTTTAGGTTTCCTCTAAGACAAATAACATTATTAAGGAAGTGTTAACTATAATCCACGCACTCACTCTTGACCACCACAGGCATGTGCGCTGCCGCCGGCTCAGTTCGGTTGGGTCTAAGCTTTGGCTGAGTGGTGTATTATTTTGTTCCATTGTTTGTCCCCCGTGAACATAGCTCAGTTGGTAGGTACATTGCAATATGTAGGGGTTGACATTCAAACCCGGGATTCCCCACTTATTCACCTTAAAGGCTGAAATCCTGACCACTAGGCTACTTGACAAAAACAACAACTATAATCCATCCTCTTTGCCACTCACCTCTATACACTGTTACCTCTTACCAGCATCTTTACCCAAGGCCATACAAATCTCTCATATAACCCATGCATTCATTGCTCAGTTGTAAAGCAAACCAAGTAAGGGAAGAACTAACCATACCTACAAAAAATGTTTTCAATTTTGTTTCTAATTTTCTATACTAATCAAACCATCCAATTCAACATTGTTTTTCTAGCCATAACCTTCAAGAGGAAAAACATGCAAAAAATTCCTAAAATTCCATTACAACAGATTATATAGCAGAACAATTGAAGCTCAAAATTTCTAATAAAAACGAAATCAACTAATGTGAAATGATAAAAAACAGAACTGAAAAACAAGGCATCGGAAAAGAAACGTTACCGCCCAAATATCAGCAGGGACAAGAATGATGATCGAAAGAGAACAGAACCAAGTATATCCAACGGTGAAAAGCACGTATCGAGGAACATCTGGACCAGCGAAATACCTCAACGTGAAAAGCACCATTCCCGTTGTTAGAGGAAGCGAGATCAGGTAAAACACCCACATCTCTACCTCTCTATTACACAAACACAAACGCACTTTACCAAATCAGTAACACTGATCGGAGAGATAGATTATAGATCGAATAATCGATTGTGAAATTGGAATCGCAGATACGAGGTGGCGATTGTAGCAGCGCCACCTCTGGTGCGACACACGTTGCTTGAAGCAGGAGCTAGCGTCTTTGTTTTGGGGTCAAAATTGGCGGTTAAGGTGAAAATGGTGTGTGTAGGGTTTAGTTGAGTTAAGATTGTTTGGCAACGCGTTTGGAAAAAAGAACTTCTTCTTCGCTTATGCTACAAGTGTTGTTCTCCTCTGTGTTAAGTTTTGTCTTTGTTAAAACGCTTATAAATCGTAAAGGTAAATTGAACGGAAAAGTTCTTATTTTCTCGTCGGCGTTCAAGTTTTTCTTTTTCTTTTTGATTAATTGAACCAAATTCGGTAAAATTACGCTGCAGGTGTTTTTTTTTTTTTTTTTTTAACATTTTGGTTTTTTATTTTTTTGTAACACTTTAATTCTTTATTTTTTTATTTGTAATACTATGGTCCTTTATTATTTTTTATTTGTAACATTTATGTCATTTATTTTTTATAAATAAATAAGATAAGGACCAAAATGTTACAAAAAAAAAAGGACTAAAATGTTACAAATAAAAAAGATAAATGACCAAAGTGTTACAAATAAAAGATAAAGGACCAAAATATTACAAAAAAAGATAAAGGATCAAAGTGTTAAAAAAAATAAGATAAAGGATCTGCAGTGTAATTTTGCCAACCAAATTCTGACCAGGCATGTTAATAAAATTTATATCTGTGGGTACCCGCCCAAACCATACCCATTTTGACGGGGAAAATCTGAGTTGGCTGGGTTTGGGTTCGGATTTTCCCCGATTTCAAAAGATGGGGTTGGGGGGGAAACGTGTACATTGATTCTCACCCCGAACTCGTCCCCCAACCCACCCCGCTTATACTAAAAATTAGTAGTATTAATTTGTAGTATTTATTTGTACCTTCTGAACCAAAGCCTTAAAACTCAACACCATTATTGCAATAGTAATGGAAGCTACTTCCAAGTTAAACCATGTCTTCATCTTGAATGAATGTACCAACTTCACTCTCTTATCAATTCATCTCCTTTCAAAACTCTCACATTTCTTATGGCATTCTATCATCACACTATCAACATTATCTTTTGAAGTCATCTTACTTATACTAGAAGAGCTTAAGTGTTTAGCAAGAATTGTTCCTATTTGGGCCGCTGGTATCCTCAGATTCACTGTCATGGCCCGACAAATGAACATTTAATGTCTCACAAACCTTAAAAATGGACCAACACCTTGGACCAAAATTCAAAATTCCAGCCGGTTCACTCAGAGTAGTATCATTAATCGTCATAAGTTTGTGGGTTCCATTCTACGATTGGATTTGTGTGCCGTCACTAAGCAACCTCAAGACGTGGAGTTAGGTTCAAAAGGAGAATTAGATTACTACTAGACCCTAACTCGTGTGATGCACGGGTGTAACCACCATAACCCAATATTCAATTTATCTTAATAAAAGAATATTTTTTTTAAAAAAAAAAAACTACGAAGCGGATAAAAAATAACATTAAGACTCGAAGTCAAAATGAATTATAAAATATTGGTTCAAGGTGTTATTCTTCATTAAAAACTCTACTAATAAAATTAATTAGTAATCATCACTTATACAAAACGCTAAAATTAAACAAATAATAAGTAAAAAATTTATTTGCAAACGCTAAAATTAAACAAATAATAAGTAAAAATTTTAAAAATTGCTCCACCTGCACATCAATCTCAAAATACAACATTACTAAGTTTGTAAATAAGAAAATATAGTTAAGTAATTATATAAGAATATATAGAAACACTAATACATTCGAATTTTTTATATGTTGGTACATTAAGTTTTTAAATTAATAGTTAAATAAATATTTTTTGAAATATTTTTTCTTTTATTTAAAAAATTATAATAACTAAATATCATTTACTATTGTCAAGAAAATAATTATTGATTTTTGTTTTTTTTACTTTTTACTACTCATAATAGCGAACATTGAACTTTTTTAATGAAAAAATGTAAAAAAAACTAGTATAATGTTTGTAAACAATGAAATTGTGTTTTTGCTTATGAAATTATTTTATCTAAATACATGATAGTCAGCAAATAACTTTTTGATTCATAAAAATGACATTTAAAGTGTGTTTGGTTTTGTGGAAAGAAAGTGGAAGGAAAGGAAATTCATCGGTTTCCGTAATTTTCTTTCTTTCAAACTAAACAAAGCATAATATTAATTTAAAGAACCAAATGTAACAATACATTTAAATTTTAGAATTTTTTTATGAACAAAAAAGGGGCCTAGTCCCATTCAATTTTTTGAATATACACTTCATTAGCTAAAATATTAAGAGTAGTGAACCAAGACATTGAACACAAGTAAAGTAGTTAATGAGCTCCACTAAATGACAAATGATTAAAAAAAACATGAGTTCAATTACGAATGTAACAACTCTTATTCAAGTTTTACTTACCTCACAATCGAACTTCAGATTACTAAGTCCTTTTTCTCTTAAGAATAATCGAAAGGTTAACGCAAAATAAAAATAAGTGTTGAGTATGGTTCATATATGCATCAGGAAGAGGCTGGGGGCGGCCCGGAGCTGAGCTAGCGGAGCGAAGCGAAGCTCCGGCCGCCCCCTGCCCATATGGGCTTTGACCAGATGTTTTGGGGGGCGCTAGGGGGGTGCGGGGGGCGATAGCCCCCCGCGGTATGGTGCAGGGGTATTTACGACATTCTGCTATTATTATATATACCGCTTGTAACACTGAAACCCTAATTTGATTCTTTCATCTAATAGAAACGAGCTGTAGCGAATTCTGCAGCCGGAGACGTACCTAAGGGGAACTCCGTTATCAAACTTCTTGTGTTCTTATTGTTTGCAATTTCGTTATTATTACCTTCTGTTACTATTTGTGCACAACAATTGGTATCAGTGATGACGCTTAATCCTGCGAAATTCGAAGTGGCAAGGTTCGACGGGACGGGCAATTTCGGATTATGGCAGAGAAGGGTTAAGGATCTGTTGGCGCAACAGAGTCTACAGAAGGCGTTGCGCGAGACGAAGCCGGCAGACATGGACGACACCGACTGGACAGAGATGAAGGAGAAGGCTGCGGGTTTGATACGCTTGTGCGTTTCAGACGAGGTCATGCATCATATCCTTGATCTAACAACTCCGAAGGAAGTTTGGGATAAATTGGAGAGTCAGTACATGGAGAAATCGCTTATGAACAAGTTGTACGCGAAAAAACGGTTGTACAGTCTCAAGATGGAGGAAGGATCAAATTTGCAACAACACGTCAACGTCTTCCAAAACATTCTCACCGATCTGACGAGGCTTGGGGTTCAGATGGACGATGAAGACAAGGCAATCATATTGTTGTGCTCGTTACCAGAGTCATACGACCACTTGGTGACTACCCTTACTTACGGTAAAGAGTCTATTACTCTCGCTTCGATTAGTTCTGCACTGTTGTCTCATAATCAAAGGAGGCATAACACAGAGGGCGGTAGTCATGGCGACGGTTTGTATGTAAAGGGCGGTTCAGATCGTGGACGGAACAAGGGTAACACAGGTCCTGCAAAGAAGAGGAATAAATCTAAGAACAGGAAAACAGCAGAGTGCTACGGTTGCAAACAGATTGGCCATTGGAAGAGGGATTGTCCAAACAGAAAGCAAGGGGCATCAACTTCAGCCAATATAGTTCAAACTGATGACTCTGGCAGTGAGGGAGACTTACTTTGTGTTTCATCTAGCAAGTGCACAGATGCGTGGATTCTTGATTCTGGTTGCTCCTATCATATGACGCCGAATCGGGAGTGGTTCACTACATTCAGGTCAGGCAGTTTTGGTTTTGTTTATTTGGGTGATGATAAAGCTTGTGCTATCACTGGAATAGGGCAGATTAAAATTGCTATGGATGATGGTGGTGTGCGGACACTAAATGATGTTCGATATATTCCAGAATTGAGAAAGAACTTGATCTCCTTAGGTACTCTACAGGCACATGGTTACTCATACAGGTCTGATGGAGATAGGGATATCTTGAAGGTTAGCAAGGGTGCATTGACAGTGATGAGAGCAAAGAGGACTGCAGGTAACATCTACAAGCTGTTGGGGCATACTGTTGTAGGTAATGTTGCGTCGGTTGAGTCTGATAATGATGCAACAAAACTCTGGCATCTGCGTTTGGGCCATCTCAGTGAACGTGGGATGATAGAACTTCATAAGAGGAGTCTGTTGAAGGGTGTTCGTAGCTGCAAAATGGATTTATGCAAATATTGTGTTCTTGGGAAACAGTGTCGTGTTCGGTTCAAACCTGGGAAACACAAAACAGAAGGTATTCTTGATTATGTACATTCTGACGTGTGGGGACCAACTAGAGAAGCATCCATGGGAGGGTCAAGGTACTTTGTCACTTTTACCGATGATTTTTCTCGCAAGCTTTGGGTTTATTTCATGAAGCACAAATCTGAAGTCTTTTCAAAGTTCAAATTGTGGAAGGCAGAGGTAGAGAATCAGACAGGCAGAAAAATCAAGTATCTACGGTCAGATAATGGGACAGAGTACACCGATTCACAGTTTCAGAAATTTTGTGAGCAACATGGTATTCAGAGGCATTTTTCAGTTCGCAAGACACCGCAGCAGAATGGTGTTGCAGAAAGGATGAACAGGTCTTTAACTGAAAGGGCAAGATGTCTACGGTTGAATGCAGGACTCTCAAAAGGTTTCTGGGCAGAGGCAATTAACATGGCGTGCTATCTTATTAACAGGTCACCACGGGCTTCTTTGGAGGGGAAAGTCGCAGAGGAGGTATGGACAGGTAAACCCATTGATCTTAACAATTTAAGGATTTTTGGGTGTCCAGCTTTTGTGCATATATCCAGTGAAGATCGATCCAAACTTGATCCAAAGTCGAAGAAATGTGTCTTCGTCGGTTACTCTAAAGGGGTGAAGGGGTTTAAGTTATGGGATCCGGTTTCAAAGAAGATGGTTCTGAGTCGAGATGTTGTTTTTGATGAGCAATTTATGTTGAAACAACCAGAAGTGACAGAATCAGCAGGAGGAAATCCTAACAAAGAAGCCATTCAGGTAGAAATTGAGCCGACACCAACCAATACCATATCACAGGTACATCAACAACCACCTGAAACTACAACAACTAATAATGACACTGAAGTTTTAGGTGGAGCAACTGAAGATTTAGCTGGAGAAAATGATTATCAGCTTGTCCGTGATAGAGAACGACGCTCCGTTAAGCCACCAGAAAGATATGGGTACGAAGACTTGGCAGCATATGCACTTCTTACTAGTTCTGGAGATCCTTCCACATTTCGAGAGGCTATGGCCAGTCAGGAGAAAGAAAGGTGGATGGGTGCTATGATGGAAGAAATGGAGTCGTTACAGAAAAATCAGACATGGGAGCTTGTTCAGCTTCCTAAGGGCAAGAGGGCTATCGGTTGCAAGTGGGTGTACAAGAGAAAACCAGCAGTAACAGAAAAAGAAGGGGAAAAGTTCAAGGCTCGTCTTGTAGCAAAGGGGTACTCACAGCAGAAAGGGATTGATTATGATGAGATTTTCTCTCCGGTCGTTAGACATACTTCTATCAGGGCAGTGTTAGCCTTGGTAGCCAGCCGAGACATGCATTTAGAACAGATGGATGTGAAGACAGCATTCCTTCATGGTAATCTAGATGAGCAAATTTACATGGAGCAGCCAGAGGGTTTCAGTGACACTGGAAAAGGCCGACTAGTTTGTAAATTGAAGAGGTCTCTATATGGTCTAAAGCAATCTCCCAGGCAGTGGTACAAGCGGTTTGATTCCTACATGCTTCAGATTGGCTACAAGCGGTGTGAGTATGACTGTTGTGTCTATGTCAGGAGCCTTGATGATGGCTCTTTTATTTTTCTGTTACTTTATGTTGATGATATGTTAATTGCTGCTAACCATTTACATGATGTAAATGAACTGAAAATTTTGTTGGGTAAAGAATTTGACATGAAAGACTTAGGTGCTGCTAAGAGGATTCTTGGGATGGAAATTCACAGGGACAAGGGAGCTAGAAAATTGTGGCTCTCTCAGAAAAGCTATGTTGAAAAGGTACTAAACAGGTTTGACATGAGTAATTCGAAAGCTGTGAGCACTCCATTGGCGAATCACTTTAAACTTACATTGGATCAGTGTCCGAAGTCAGATTCAGAAATTGAGTATATGTCAAAGGTTCCTTATGCCAGTGCTGTTGGTTGTTTAATGTATGCTATGGTCTGTACAAGGCCAGATTTGGCACAAGCTGTAAGTCAAGTTTGCAAGTTTATGTCTAAGCCAGGAAAGCATCATTGGGAAGCAGTCAAATGGATTTTCAGGTACTTGAAAGGTACAACAGGTCATGGTATCATGTTTAGCAGTGAAAAGGGTAATCCTTCAGTTGTAGGATATGTTGATTCAGACTACGCCGGTGATATGGATGACAGGAGGTCTACTACAGGTTATGTGTTTACTCTTGCAGGAGGACCTATTTGTTGGAAATCGTCAGTTCAATCTATAGTGGCTATGTCAACAACTGAAGCAGAGTACATGGCAGTAGCTGAAGCTGCCAAAGAGGCCTTATGGCTTACAGGATTAGTGAAGGAATTGGGTGTTGAGCAAGGTGGAGTTCAACTGCATTGTGATAGTCAGAGTGCCATTTACTTGGCCAAGAATCAAGTGTATCATGCTAGAACTAAGCATATTGATGTGAGGTTTCACAAGATCAGAGAGCTACTTACAACTGGACAGATATTACTTGAGAAGGTTCATACTTCAGAGAATGCAGCTGACATGTTGACCAAGCCAGTCACCAGTGACAAGTTCAAGCATTGCTTGGACTTGTTACATGTTTCTCAGTGTTAAGAAGGAAACGACCCCCCCTAGCGCTAAGGATGCGGATGTCATACAGAGGTTCTTCATATGGGTTTGATATTCACCAAGGTGGAGATTGTTGAGTATGGTTCATATATGCATCAGGAAGAGGCTGGGGGCGGCCCGGAGCTGAGCTAGCGGAGCGAAGCGAAGCTCCGGCCGCCCCCTGCCCATATGGGCTTTGACCAGATGTTTTGGGGGGCGCTAGGGGGGTGCGGGGGGCGATAGCCCCCCGCGGTATGGTGCAGGGGTATTTACGACATTCTGCTATTATTATATATACCGCTTGTAACACTGAAACCCTAATTTGATTCTTTCATCTAATAGAAACGAGCTGTAGCGAATTCTGCAGCCGGAGACGTACCTAAGGGGAACTCCGTTATCAAACTTCTTGTGTTCTTATTGTTTGCAATTTCGTTATTATTACCTTCTGTTACTATTTGTGCACAACAATAAGAATAAAAATATTGAGTCTAGTTAAGCTAAATATATACGAATTCCAATAATAAATTTTACTAATTCATTAAACAAAATACATACTATCAAATATCAATCCAAACATACCATAAGTTTTATTTCATTGTTTATGGTTTTGCAACTCGCGTTGTGTACTTTGCGGTTGATAACATCAAATTACTACAATCTCAAAGATACGTTTTACTGATCTTATATCTCTACTTCTTTTATTCTCATTAAATTATGATGTTTTGAGTAGCTAACTAATGATGCATTAATGATTAAATTGATGATGTTAACGATGATGTTTTGAGTTATTAATTAAAATGATGATGATGTGAATAATTTAGTTAAGTTGATATATTTTATGATGATTTTGATGGTGATGCTTATGATGATGAAGATGGATTAAGTTATCCATATTATAATGATGATGTATTGGTAGTTGATATCATATGTTTGATATATGCACATTTCATGCATTCATAAGTTGTGTTTATTGATGAGTATCCTAGAGACGATGATCTAGAATGTTTTAGAGACGATGATCTAAAACACCTGGGCTAAGTTATCCAAGATTATGATGAATTGGTACCGCATGCATTTAGCTTTGTCTAGGTGACATTGCAATTATGTGACATTAGATTGCATTAAGAATATGTGTTATCCTAATTGTTATGTGGGAAATAACATTTGTGGTATCTAAGTGTTTCATCGGTGTTTATTACTTCTTGAATATATGTGTAATTGATGCCTGACACATGTTTGAGTATGTCTGATACATATCTGAACATATCTGATATTTGTCTGTATATGAGTTGTCTGAGTTTAATTTACTCAACTTATTTATTTTATTCAGTGTTTGACATGCGTTAGATTCAGTCATTGTTAATAATTGTGTTATCTAACCCTCTATTTTGTGTTTGTGTTGAACCGTTGGGGGTTTAGGTTCTCAGGTTATATGTTTGTTGGTGTTCGAGTTGTTGGTGAAAGCTCTGCTCTGGTTGTGACACGGGGAAGGGTTCATTGAGTCTTTATTTGTTGTTTTATTTAAATTAAAGGTGTATCTTTTATAAAAGGGTTTTGTATAAGTGATGATTACTAATTAATTTTATTAGTAGAGTTTTTAATGAAGAATGTAACACCTTGAACCAATATTTTATAATTCATTTTGACTTCGAGTCTTAAAGTTATTTTTTATCTGCTTCGTAGTTTTTTTTATAAAAAAATTCTTTTATTAAGATAAATTGAATATTGGGTTATGGTGGTTACACCCGTGCATCGCACGAGTTAGGATCTAGTAGTAATCTAATTCTCCTTTTGAACCTAACTCCACGTCTTGAGGTTTCTTAGTGACGGCACACAAATCCAATCGTAGAATGGAACCCACAAACTTATGACGATTAACGATACTACTCCGAGTGAACCGGCTGGGATTTTGAATTTTGGACCAAGGTATTGGTCCATTTTTAAGGTTTGTGACACATTAAATGTTCGTTTGTCGAGCCATGACAGTGAATCTGAGGATACCAGCGGCCCAAATAGGAACAGTTCTTGCTAAACACTTAAGCTCTTCTAGTATAAGTAAGATGACTTCAAAAGATAATATTGATAGTGTGATGATAGAATGCCATAAGAAATGTGAGAGTTTTGAAAGGAGATGAATTGATAAGAGAGTGAAGTTGGTACCTTCATTCAAGATGGAGACATGGTTTAGCTTGGAAGTAGCTTCCATTACTATTGCAATAATGGTGTTGAGTTTTAAGGCTTTGGTTCAGAAGCTACAAATAAATACTACTATTAGATGACTTAAATCGGGATGACAATTTTACTCATATTCAGTGGGTACCTACAAATTTTGATGGGTTTCAATGAAATATAAAAAGATTTTTAATTTATTTAAAAAAAAAATTATGATTGCTCTATATGAAATAAACTTTCAATGTAACGGTAAATTTTGTAAAATTCGTATTCGTTATAATGTTATTGATGATATGTACATGATATACCACTTGAACCACTCTTTGATGTTAGACAAATCGTGTTTGAACCTTGAATTTGAAATTTGTATGAATGTTGTGATTCAACGAGAAGGAAAAAGTATGGTAAAAAACGGGATTCCTCCACCAGATATTTGGCCAAACAAACCCCGCCCTTTTACTATTTCACCCTCATTGCAGCTACAAAACCAATCATCATAGCCAATCTTCCATTGATCCTTTCAGGTGATGGCTCACTAAAAGCCATCAAATCCGAGAACTTTATTATTCATAAATAGAGTTTCATAAATATATTGATCAGTGTTAGTAATACTTTTGGTCAAGGAGTAGAGGCTGCTGATGGTGGTGTAATTTGGTCAACAGAAAATTTTGGTTGTTCTTTCTTCTATTCTTGTGACAGGAATGACTATTTTAGCTCGTGAACATAAATCATAAACATCCCTCATGAGGATCCAATGTTGTTTTCAAATTACTACAATTTAGTAGTAAACACTTGGTCAATAGAATCAATTCATTCTCATGCTTACGAAATCTACATACTTTATGGTCAAAATTTTAGGTACTATCATAAAGCTTTATGATAGAGCTTTATGACAGTAGATATATGACCCGTATGGATTAACTTATTTTAAGTTTATGTGGTTTTATTTATAAATATAAGTCATTGTATTAGTGATTGAGTAAATTAATAAAAAGTGTTTATCACAATTTAATAAGCTACTTATGCTATTTTAATAAGCCCTATAGATAATATGTTTTATCACTGAGTTTAAGATGGAGCTTATGAAAAGATATCTCACTTTGAATTCGGTCCGCTTAGTTCTACATAATATTAACATATTTTTAAAATTTTATTTTGTTAGAATAGAAATCCGGTACTGATGAAACAAGTTGTGATGTCTAAACATGACAGATCCTTTGTGCAGGATCTACAAAACTCGTGTGAGGTCCTTGTGAGTCAGATGCCTGTTTTAGCAATCAGGGGAGAGACATTGAGCATACAAATAACGCAATCTGAGTATGAAAGAGTGGTTGAAGATTGCAAGAGAAACCTTCATGGTGGACTAGTTCTCAATAAAGGCGACAAATCTGTGACGGCCAGAGACTTGAAAGCAAAACTGTCTATGGTTTGGAAAACTAGAAATTTGTGGCATATGGTGTCTCTCGGAAGGGGATTTTATGAATTTCAGTTTACCTCTTATGAGGACATGCGATTAGCATGGTCTATGGGATCCATGAATCTCAAACTGGAGATTTTACGTTTGTCAAAGTGGACCAATGATTTTAATCCGTATACACAAAGACAAAAAACATGCTCAGATTTGGATTCGGCTAATGGAACTACCGCAAGAGTATTGGCGACAACGCACTCTTTTTGAAATTGCCAGCGTTATTGGAACTCCACTCTTGCTGGATGAGTCTACCAAAACTAGGGCTTTTGGCCATTACGCGTGTATTTTGGTGGATATTGATCTCTCTCGCCGAAGGTTTGATGAAATTGTGGTCGAAAGAGAGGGATATGCTTTTAAATTGGGGGTTGTTTATGAATGTCTTCCTACATTTTGTCCACATTACACGACTATTGGACACGATTTAACCTCATGTAGGTGGATTCATCCGACCAAAGAGACGGCGAAGGCTGAAGTCATGCAGCCCATGGTACCGAAGAAACCGCAACCACAATATGTTGTAAAAAACAAGCATGATGCGTCTGGCGACTTGGAAAACCCGGTTGTAGTTGATACTTTGCAGCTCGCGCAAGAACAAGCTAAGCTACAACTTGAACAACATACACCGGTGCCGGAACAATCTGTAGAAGATAATATAGATAATATCATTACCGTGGAGGGAAATGCCGATCGAGTTATTAAGTCCTCTACCTCATTCACATGGAATTGGAAAACGTTAGAGATGAAATTGCTCATGGTGTAATAACTACAGGAGCATTGTTTATCCTTGAAAAAGTGGAGACCCCCACATGGATAACCAAGGTCATGATACAAACATTGCAGATGATAATATTGTTGTTTAGGAGAACACAAGGGAGGAATATCAGACGCAGGCATACCGAGCTAACAGTGACAACGAGGAGGAATTCACTATCTTGGTTGAACTTGTGCAAGAAGGCGTTCCTGAGACTCAGTTGGAGTTGGAGGTAACTAGTCAGTCCACTGCTAGTAAAAGCACTGAGACCATCCCTGGAACTAGCGTGGACAATGTCTTTCGGGACACACAAGGTCGTGCACTTCCTTTGGTCACACAAATGGATATGCAAGTTATAAGACAAGCTTGGGCAGACACTACGAAATAAGAGCAAGAGTTTACAACAGTTCTATCTAAGCAACGAAAAAAGAAAAATAATAGAATAGCCAAAAATGCAGATCAACCTTATAATACTCGTTCCAAATGTGTCCCTCCTCGGAAATGAAATGGGAGGGTGTTTAGGAAACTGGTAATTAGAGCTCTCTATGAATTCCCTTTGTTGGGTTGTCTTTTTGTACTACTTTGATTTTGGTTATTTTTGGGGTAAGGTCTAACCCTCCATGTACATATTTTTTTTTCTATTTTTATTTATATTATTATGAGATATAGGTATATGATGAGAGTGTTTAGATAGACCAACTTAGTTTGGATTTATACTCAATTCTTGATGTCTAGATGCTCTTAGTTTATCTAAAAAAAATAATATTATTATTTGTTGAGAAAATATCTCTATAATTAGGTTTCTTTATTCTTAGCCCTATAATCAAGGGATTTAGTTTAGATTTATGTATATTCACTTGGTTATAAATACCAAAGTAGTATCATACTATTTGAGTATGTAAATAATGTAATAAGGTCATTGATATCAGTATCAATAATATTCATTGTTCCTTATTATTTTCTCCTATTCTTTCACCTAAATTCTACAATTTCAACATGGTATCAAAGCCACGATATCCACCTTGAAACACAATTCCGCTGCAATTTCTCTCGAGAAACTTTAACTCTCGGTTATTCTTCACATTACTTTTTTCTTCTTTGATTTATTGTTTAATTTTGGAGGCTTGCTTCCATATAAACCCTAACCATCATTAGGATGATTACTATTTTATTTTGTTCTGTGCTATTTTATAGTATAACATCAAAAAATTATTTGTATAAGTAGTAAATTTAAAATTGAAATAATAGGTATTATCAAAAGAATAGTAACAATAGAAGTTATCTAAATGTGATATAGATGTTAAATATGTGTTTATACATTTAAAAAACTTATTTATACATCACATTTGAAGTTACCTTGATAACTTCTTTGTTAACATTGATTAGCAATATCTTTAATCCATTCTTTAAAATAACTCTGGAAATGACAACATATAATTGACCATGGAAAACAATTGATGTTGAAACATAAGTTTTTTTTTTTTTTTTATATTATAAATCTCATTGGAGGATTCCGAGTTTGATAAATTACTTCATTATCGAATTTGTCATTTATATTAATTTGAAACTTATTGTAGAAAAGATAAACCAACTTTTTTTTTAAACAAAGCTAAACCAACTTAACTCATACTCAATCGAAATACTCAATCGAATATGATAAAAATCATGCAGAGCATACTAACCATTAGTAAATTTTATTTTGTCTATTTTTTTTACTAACATTAGTAATAATAATAATAATAATAATAATAATAATAATAATAATAATAATAATTATAATTAGTACCACACATTAAATGGATGTAAGTGAATGATGTGACTAAATGAAAGGTTTTCAATGGTTAGTGGATTAGGGTTTAGATAGGTAATTGGACAACTATCTAGGATTTATATAGATAGATAGATTAATATATTTATTTGATATTTCTATTTACATATTGTTTATTAACATTGATATAATTTCAGGACCAATTTTACAACATTTATATATAACACATCAATCTGCCTTGGATTTTGTTATTTCAACGACCAATATACACACATCAATCCACCTTGGAGAGAATTGATCCCAATCGGGTAGCATTAACATAATCTTGGGGTAGGTGATCAAGTGCTCCAGGAAATACTAAACCCACTAGTCGAAAAATTCTTAAAACCCACCCCTCTTGATATTGTGGTCCATACCTAGAAACCATAGTGAAGCTCCTTACGAGTTCACAAAAAGCATTCAATGTCATCGGCACTATCTTTGACAAAGAAAAGTAGTTTTTGTTTGGCTCCTCATGCACCTTCTGTAAATGCATAAAAAAATGAAGATTAAATATATTTTTAGTCACTATAAAATCAGAATCTTTTAAGTTATGTTGTTATTAAATTTTATTCATAATTTTAGTCGTCCATAATATTGTAGTTCGTAAAAACTATCCCTATAAGTGAATAAATTTTTTGATGGACAAAACATGAAAGATCATAATTTTATAGGATTATCTTGGTGTTGCAAAGAGGAAACTTGGAATGGATATTGTTAGAGAGTGCGTGGAAGGGTAAATTATTCTTATCTCAATATGATTACTTTAGGAAGGTGGTGGAGCGGTTTAGGATGCTTGATGCGAAGACCGTTACTACACCTTTGGGTTATCACACAAAGTTGTCGGTAATGCAATGTCCTCAATCTGAAGAGGAAAAAAGGAGAATGGAGGGCATTCCCTATGCCAGCTGTGTGGGAAGCATCTTGCATGACATGGTTTGTTCTAGGTCGAACTTAGCATATGCGGTTAGCATAGTGAGTTAGTTTATGGAAAATCTGTTTCGTGCCCCAAGAAAATGACAACAACGAAACATGAATAACTGAAGCCTGGGTAGCGCCCCACACAAACTACATTGTGCCCCACACAAAAGATAGAACCACATAACACAATTTTACTGACTTCAAAATTTCAACGCATACACAACATATTAAAAACACATTTAACCCAACAAATTATTAAAGATAAATGGACTTGATTGGTAAAATGATTTGAGTCACCTGTAAAACAAAATTAGTTGAAATTGCAGATACCTTGCCATTATAGTCTCTATCAAAATAAAGACATATCCCAAAGTGCTTGAACAAGATATCCTTAAGATCAGGAGGAAGTCTAGGAACAATATCATAGTTGTAAACTATCCTGTAATATTTAATACCATTATGTTTCATGTTATTCTCCATGTACTCAACAAATATATCATCTCCAACTCTTGGTTGACCAAATGTGTACACCCCTTCAAGTCTCTCTAAAAGAAGTGTTTCCTCATGCATCATCAATATTGCTGGAAAGAGAATAGCAAGAGCTCCACCTAAACTGTGACCTGTTACAATAAATCTTGCTTTATTATTTTCATTCAAATGCTTCTTTAGTAAATCTCTAATGAAGTAGTAGGCTTCAGGTGCATGGTTAGGATTTGTTTCAATTTCTTTTGGCCAACCCATGTTGCTTTTCTGTAAACCCAAGACTTTCATGAAACCAGCATGGGTTTTTCCCAAACCGGGAAGATTCAACCATGAGACATCGAAATCATAAGACCATTGATCAGCATCAAAGAGTTCGGTTCCTCTGAAAGTTACTATGTAGGTGTCTTGGTTATCACTTTTATCTAGGAGGACGAAAGCTTGAGTTGTAGCTTTTCCTTGATAATCTGCAAAGTTTCAAAACCAACTTATAATCAACCTTGTTGTTTTGATTGAATATACATTATATATTAATGAGAGTAACATACATGAATGGTGTGATATGTTGATTGACAAGTGTAATTAAATTGACTCAAGTGGTCAATGAGTTTCTCCTAAACTCAATTTCTATAGAAATATTTTTTGACGAAACTTTACTTATCCCGCGGATTACCATAACTCATTCCCCTGAGAACTATGAGATTAATACAAATAAATTAATATCTTTATTAAAAAGGTGTGATAGTTCAGTGATATTTGTTTTTTTTTTTTTTTTTTAAATTCAGATACATATTCACCTTAAACGTATATAGGGACATTACATGTGCTGGGATCGATGTTCGAATTCTATACGGTCCACTTATTTACCTTAAAGGTAAAATTTCTAATCACTATTCTACTTGACAACAAAATAAATTCAAATACATAGACTTTTGACATGAACCTTAGAAAGAAAAAAAGTTTAAAGATAACTCTTAGTTTTAGTAAAATATAGGATTTTACTATAATATAAATAGGAAAATGTATGTAATCTTTTATTCAAATTTACATAAAAACGGTATGGATCTGCCTTAATTTGGGGATTTGTTTTCTAAGAGAGAGCCTGTTAGATCGAACAACAAACGAACACGTATATTAAATAAAATATTGGCAACATTCTTCCATAAAAGGTTAACACAATTCGGAGGATGATGGGTAAGAATAGTAAAATACGGAGGTATAAAATCACAATTCAGTCAACAACCTGATTTGTCTGCATATAAATATGAGAGTTTTGAATTTTTCAATCCTCCATCTTAAGGCGATTAATGAGGGAAACAATGGAAGCACAAAGATGTGAAGACAGGGAATTGAGTTATGTGCAGTTTCACTGCATATAGTCAGGATATCTGGATTGTCTAATATTAATCAAATGGTCCAAATATGATCAATTGTAGTGTAGTGACCTCTCCAGCTGCACAAAATCCAAATCAGTGAGGACGAACACGCTTTTGATAAGGGAAACAACCATTTTATCTCCATATTAGATGCACATACCCTATATTTTTAAATAGTAATATATACAAAAAATTGAAATATATTTTTTGTGGGTGTTGGGCTAGGTGGTACTAAGGGGAAATGGATTTGGTGTCGTAAAATATCACACAGTTTTAATATCAATCATTGGATCAATTTATATCATAAGATGATGATTTGACTGTTGCAGTCTAAACCATTCAATAAAAGATCAAAGGCCACAATATAAAACAGTGTGAAGTTGCGTTGTTTCACTATTGCAGTAGATCCAAATCCGTACTAAGGTACCCACACCAAATGGACTCATTTTTCAAGTTGCATTTTCGTACCAATATAATATATATACCCTACTTTTATTTTTGACTTATTGTAGGGTTTCTTTTGGATACCCAATAGATATATAGACTGGATGGTCATCCCTATTTTATTCGAATATACTAACGGGAAGTAAGGCCGGCCCAGAGGCTAGGTAAACTGGGCTATGACCCAGGGCCTTAACATTTTGAGGCCTCAAAAATTTATAATTTAATCAAGCCCATCATTTAAACAATTAATATGTTAATTATACCGAAATTTAATATCACAAAATATCATAATCAATTGGTGTAGTGGTAACTTTTGTCAAAACTATAGGGTCTGGGTTCTACTCCTTCCCCTCCTATGACAGTTTTTATTTTTTATGTTTTTATTTTTTTTATTTTGTGTGAGAGGTTTTTCTATAAATAGAATCACTCTATTACTCAAATAACTACATCATTTTATTTTTAAAAAACTATACTTTTTCATCTTTTATTATTTTACTTGTTATTTCTTTTAAAATGAAGTTACAATTTTATTATTATTGATTAGGATATGACTATTTTTTTTATGTTATTAATTTATATTTTAAATAAAAGACATATTAATTTTACCAATTTAATTAATTTTTTAATTTTCAAAGGACTTCATTATAAAAAAAATAATAAAAAAAATTAAAAGGGTATCGGGATGGCCCTAACGGGAGGGTATGCTTAATTTTTGCTCTTACCATTCCAGTAGTCGCCGCTTGCCACCACTTCCATCTAAACAAGAACACAAAAAGAAACTAATTAAAGAGTGAGAAACAAAAACAAACAAAAACCTATAAAAAAATATTATAATGCTAAATTTGTAGTACCTTCCAATGATTTTGAACACTATCTCGTATAAAAGCTTTATTCTCATAAGCTGCTTTAGAAGCCATCATAGACAATGCAACATTATATTTTGGGTCATCACGTTGAATGCTTTTGTCCAACTCCACTCTATTGTCAATATGACCAACAATTGACAAATAATCTGCTGAATTTGTATCCACTAACTCCTTACCTATTCACAATATATAAAACATCAAAAGCTAACAATCTTTCTCAATTTCGGTGGGATAAGTCCATACAGAGAAAAAAACTCTGACTTTAAATGGACCCCTACAAGTGAGTGATGAGATTGGTCCCCTTAGATTGATCGGTCCTAAGACCGGATACCAAATTTTCAAAAAAAAAAAAAAAAAAACTAACAATCTTTTTTACTTGTAATTCGCGTGTAATAATCTTAAATATTTATATAAATTATTATATAATATTAATTAAAATTTTAACTGACTTATAGATTAAAAAATGGACATGATATGGAAAATGCTGTGTGGCACATTAACCAGTTATATAAACATAAGCATGCAAAATGTAATTAATTAATTAGATAACAACCTTGAAAAAAGTTCAAAATGATATGGAAAATGTTGCAGTTGCCACTAGCTAGGTTCAAAAATAACTCAATAGTGAAGCCAAGATATTTCAATGGATACTTAAACAACTGCACCAACTTTTGTAACAATATCGATAAAAATACAAGATACATGTATTCATCGAAGCTTTCATCTTCAACAAGCTCATGGCATTGGACAAAGTTTTGGGTGTGTAACTTAGTAGTACTAAATAAGACCCCAAATAGTTGAAAGAACCCAATATTTTTGTGTGTCAAGAACAAAAAACGGGTAGCTGAAAATTTGCCAGAGTTAGGATCCATGATTGAATGTGTATATGTTTGATTGAAAGAGGATGTACTTATTTATAGCATAGAAGAGTTGGAGTGAGTGACAAAAACAAGGGTACGGTTAAGGAAATAAAATTCTACAAGAAATCTTGTATACGTAATTGAGACTTTTTTTTTGTGGTACATTGCATAATTGAGACTTTATCTACCGTGCATAAGTGAAATAATTATAGTTTGAATTAATAAATTTAAGAATTAATTGCAATTTTGGTCCCTTATCTTTATTTTAGGTTTTAAGTTGGTCCCTTATCTTTTCTGCAGGTTTCAAGTTGGTCTCTCCCGTCAAATTTTTCACTATTACCGTTAAATTTGGACATATGTCATCTTTCTAAGTGCGGTTTCGGTTTGCCACGTGTCCAAATTTAACAGTAACAGTGAAAAAATTGACGGGAGAGACCAACGTGAAACCTGCAGAAAAGATAAGGGACCAACTTTAAACTTTTTTAAAATGTGATGTGATATACTGATATGAATGATGCTAGCAACACACTCTTTAACAAACACACTTCAACACACTCTCTTTTATTGGTTGAAATTCACATGGGTCCCATAAAAAAATGTGGACCCATATAACTTTTATGGAACTCATATGAATTTTAACCAATAAAAGAGAGTGTGTTAGAGTGTGTTTGTTAAAGAGTGTGTTGCTAGCACTCCTCTACTGATATATATATATATATATATATATATATATATATATATATATATATATATATATATATATATATATATTTATCTAATGATAAAATTTTATTTATCTAACTGTTAAAACAAATTGGAGCATGATAAAAACTTCGTCTCACTTGTGTCCGTAGACTTCATCTATAACTAGCACAAAAGTTCTATAATTGAGTTTTTTTTTTTCCTTAAAAAAGAAACTTTTAAAAAATGAGAACCTATATAATAAAAATCTATGCCCTGCCAACATAGTATGACATAAATGATAGATATTTGGGTCCATTAATCATTTGGTCCTGAGTTTGATCCCTGGCCGGTACATATGGAAAAATATTTGTTGGGAGAGGTCAACCCCTTAAATGGATCTCAGTTACCTCGAGAGGATTAGTCTTTACAGTTGCGCGTGGAGTATAGCTTTGATTTTTTTTTAAAAAATAATCTACGCCCTACGGATCAAACACAAGGCCCAAAAAAAAAAAGGTCAAGGGAGTGTGAATTACTTCAATAAATTTTAAGTCATTGAAGAAATTAACCTTTTTTTCTTTGAAAATTTTATTATTTTAGAATATAAATTTAATATATAAGAGTTTTTTTAATCGAGTTTAGTAATTTATCCGATATTTGTATTTTATTTTAATTTGTATGGTTTCATAATTTATAAAAATATTTAACATTATATGTTAAAGATACAAGTAAAAAAATAATGAAAATATTTTAATTAGAAGTTTGATTATATTAAATTGAAATTTTATTAAAAGAGGGAAATGTAGGTTATAATATAAGGGGGGATGCATCGACTACTTGAAATGTAATGTTGACGCTAGTTTCTATAATGTAGCTGGAGTAACGGGAGGAGGTTGTGTTTACGTGACCAGCGGTCGATTTATTCTTGTAGGAACCAATTTAATCAATGGAAGGCTCAACACATTGAAGGGAGAAACAATGGCTCTTAAGAAAGCAATTTGTGAAAGTTAAGCAATTTGTGAAAGTGGTGCAAAGAGGTTTATCTCATGTTGTTTTTGAGAGCGATTCCAAAATTGTTTGTTGATGCAATCACTTCTAGACAATTAGGAGCATCTAAATTTAGTGTGGTAATTTCATATATTAATTCCTTATTATTGTTATTTTCAAACTTTGAGGTCAAGTTTGTCAAGCGATAACTGAATATGGTGGTTCATTCTTTAGCAAGGGCGACCTATTCTATGCCTATAGTTGTTGTATCTTTGAATCTGTTCCTCATTGTATTTATAACTATTTGATTAATGAATTGAATTAAATTTGTTTTTGTAAAAAAAATAAAATATAAGGGGTAGATGAATATTCACCGTGATCTAATAAATGTCACTACATCTATATCTGATGTGCACTTTTCATAATACCAACAATACTCTTGATGATTTTTTAATAGCAACAAAAATTTATTATTAACAAACTTACCATAACATAAGAATTTTTTTTTTTATTTTAGCAGCAAAAACTTTTATTAACAAACTCAACGTAATATAAGACACATCTTTTTTTTAACATAAGTTAGACACAAACGGTTCCGCACCTGCCTAGTCCGGCAGTGTATTATAAAAAACATCTAAAACTGAAACTATATAGACTGGAATTCAAACAAAAATGTAAACTTTTTTTACGGGACAAAAATTTAAACTTGGGGACCAAAAATATGACTTTTAAATTAAGAGTACCGAAACTTTTTTGTTTTTGAAAATAAGGGACCAGTCTAATGTGCTCTAATTCTATATTGCTACCAAATTGTTTGCCATGTGCGGCAAATTATCAATTTTAATTTGTCATGTGATAAATGATAATTAACACATATGTAAGTTTCATATTTTCTTTTTGTCGGTTTTTTCAATATTATCTTTTACTACCTCCGTCCCTACTTATAAGATGTTGTTTGACAAAAATACATTATATATTCATTTACTTTGTTTTGACCGTATTTTTTTAATAATATATAAATGTAAATATTAGCATATAAGATCTTGTTCAATTTGTTTTGAAGAGTATTTTCAAAATATTAAATTTTTATAATTTTTACTAATATACGTGCAGTGGTCAAACGATGTCTTATAATTAGGGACGGAAGTATTAATAATTTAGGGATATTTATCCAACAACCATTAGTTAGTTGTGAGTAATATCATATGTATAAATCTACTTATATGATTTGTTTCGTTAGTTGTTTGGTAAATACTCCAAAATAGTATACTAGTTTATTGAGGAAAAAAAATCTCCGCCGCCAAACTTTTTTTTTAACATTCTCTTCTTTCTTTTGTTGTTGTACATCTTCCTTTCAAAATCCTTCACGATATAAACTAGGATGGTGATGGTGCAACAAGGTCCTTCTCTATGCCATTTCACTCTGTTGGGGTTGCTATACTCCTCTCCGTCGTCAATCTCCACCATGCCGGCATAGTTGAAGTAGTTTTCAAATATATGGTGATGCAATTTTAGTTGGTGTTGATTGGTTGTCGACTGAGTGTCGAGTATGGCTCGTTGTTACACTGTCCGGTAGTTTGTTCCGCCATCGTGGAATGCTCTATTTGGTTGTTGTGGTATTTGATTGGGTTTCTCGTCATGTGACTATTTGATAATTTTCCAGATTTGTTGAAATATACAGATATCGAGATTTTGAGTTTGTTGTCGGTGCTGTTTAATATATGTATTATCATTGATTCGCACCATTTTTATTATCCTCTCGTCATTCTTTGGATTGACACTGAATTGTTTGACTTGAAAGAGTCATTACTTGTTGATGTTGCATGGAGTTATTAGTTCATAGACATGTTCCGTATTTACGTTACGGTAGGTTCATTCATCAGTTATTGTACATCTGATTAATGTTGGGCTTAACCAGAGGTTGAACAATTGTTGCTCAAATGTCCCAACAGAAATCTATGACATAACGTGAGTTATTATCAAACTTAAAGTTGAAAAAATTATCCTTTATTATTGTTACTTTGGTAGGATATGATGAGATTATTAAATCTCGATTAAATAGGATACGATGAGATTTATTATTTTATTTTAATATGATGGTATTTTTAGTTAAAAAGAAAAGATATGACGAAATTTATTAATCCAATAATAAAAGTATGTTTGTGCATGACATATATAAATTATTTTCACTACAAGAAAAACATGTATTTTTGGGGATCAAAAACCCTCTAAAAATACCAAATTCGCCACAAAATGTATATTTATTGGCAACCAACAAACGCCCATAAAATGGTTGTAAATTTAGTGGCGGTCAAAATTGCCACAAATGAGAAGGACGAAATTTACTGGCGCCTGATCCGCCACAT